>NC_139219.1:1144112-1683829 GCF_055691185.1 Crinia signifera
GCAATATAATGTGACATGGGCATTACGGTGTGCGGTATATAATGTGACACGGGCATTACGGTGTGCAATATAATGTGACACGGACATTACGGTGTGCAATATAATGTGACATGGGCATTACGGTGTGCAATATAATGTGACATGGACATTACGGTGTGCAATATAATGTGACATGGACATTACGGTGTGCGTTATAATGTGACATGGACATTACGGTGTGCGGTATAATGTGACATGGACATTACGGTGTGCGGCATAATGTGATATGGGTATTACGGTGTGCAATATAATGTGACATGGGCATTACGGTGTGCAATATAATGTGACATGGGCATTACGGTGTGCAATATAATGTGACATGGGCATTACGGTGTGCGGTATATAATGTGACATGGGCATTACGGTGTGCAATATAATGTGACACGGACATTACGGTGTGCAATATAATGTGACATGGGCATTACGGTGTGCAATATAATGTGACATGGGCATTACGGTGTGCAATATAATGTGACATGGGCATTACGGTGTGCAATATAATGTGACATGGACATTACGGTGTGCGTTATAATGTGACATGGACATTACGGTGTGCGGTATAATGTGACATGGACATTACGGTGTGCGGCATAATGTGATATGGGTATTACGGTGTGCAATATAATGTGACATGGGCATTACGGTGTGCAATATAATGTGACATGGGCATTACGGTGTGCAATATAATGTGACATGGGCATTACGGTGTGCGGTATATAATGTGACATGGGCATGGGCATTACGGTGTGCAATATAATGTGACACGGACATTACGGTGTGCAATATAATGTGACATGGGCATTACGGTGTGCAATATAATGTGACATGGACATTACGGTGTGCAATATAATGTGACATGGGCATTACGGTGTGCAATATAATGTGATATGGGCATTACAGTGTGCAATATAATGTGACATGGGCATTACGGTGTGCGGTATAATGTGACATGGGCATTACGGTGTGCGGTATAATGTGACATGGGCATTACGGTGTGCAATATAATGTGACATGGGCATTACGTTGTGCAATATAATGTGACATGGGCATTACGGTGTGCAATATAATGTGACATGGGCATTACGGTGTGCGGTATAATGTGACATGGGCATTACGTTGTGCGGTATAATATGACATGGGCATTACGGTGTGCAGTATAATGTGACATGGGCATTACGGTGTGCAATATAATGTGACATGGACATTACGGTGTGCAGCATAATGTGATATGGGCATTACGGTGTGCAGTATAATGTGACATGGGCATTACGGTGTGCAATATAATGTGACATGGACATTACGGTGTGCGGTATAATGTGACATGGACATTACGGTGTGCGGTATAATGTGACATGGGCATGGGCATTACGGTGTGCAATATAATGTGACATGGACATTACGGTGTGCGGTATAATGTGACATGGGCATTACGGTGTGCAGTATAATGTGACATGGGCATTACGGTGTGCAATATAATGTGACATGGGCATTACGGTGTGCGGTATAATGTGACATGGGCATTATGGTGTGCGGTATAATGTGACATGGGCATTACGGTGTGCAATATAATGTGACATGGACATTACGGTGTGCAGCATAATGTGATATGGGCATTACGGTGTGCAATATAATGTGACGTGGGCATTACGGTGTGCAATATAATGTGACATGGGTATTACGGTGTGCAATATAATGTGACATGGGCATTATGGTGTGCGATTATAATGTGATATGGGCATTACGGTGTACAATATAATGTGACATGGGCATTACGGTGTGCAATATAATGTGACATGGGCATTACGGTGTGCAATATAATGTGACATGGACATTATGGTGTGCGATTATAATGTGACATGGGCATTATGGTGTGCGATTATAATGTGATATGGGCATTACAGTGTGCGGCATAATGTAATATGGGCATTAAAGTGTGCGGCATAATGTATGAGGGGCATTATGGTGTTATTGGTACTATTATGTGACCATGCCCCTTTTCCATGAAGCCAAATGAATTCTTGTTTTTTCAGTATAGGGGATACAAATTCCTTTTCTGGTGCAGGGCACCAAAATGTCTAGTTACGGCACTGGCGGGACTTGTTCCCATTTCGCAAAAGCTCCTGCCTCACCTGTCACTAACCTCACCGCACGTCACTGGTGGCGCTGAAGTGAACACGGCCGTCAACATTGGTAACCAGTAAAACTTTTACCAAAGAGAGATTGCGTCCCTGAAGGGATGCGTAGTCAAGGCCATATTAGCTATTCATTATAAAAGCTGCAGGCAGTGTTACTCCGCCAACATAATTTAGTGGAGAACCGTAAGAATTGACAAACCGAATTGTTTGTGGGAGAAAACGGGAGTACCTGGAGTAATCCCACGCAAGTACGGGGAGAATTACATAAACTCCACACAGTTAGGGTAATGGCGTTGTTTGAATGGATAACCATTACACAATTCGTACCGCACCGCCACAGCTGCATCCCCAAAACGCTACCCTGCTGGGGTGCAAGGCTACTAGAGGCCTGGAGGAATACTAAGTCAAATTATTCTCCAACTTCCATTGAGCAGGAATACCGAAGGTTATCCTGTGGAGAAATTACACTTCAGAGTCCACCGTTGGTGACGTTTGCCATAGTGCCCTGTCAGAGCATGAAATAACCCATGGCATTGTGGGGACTGAATCCTCATAGCCGTGCGCCTCGTCTGGATAGTGACGTTTGCCATAGTGCCCTGTCAGAGCATGAAATAACCCATGGCATTGTGGGGACTGAATCCTCATAGCCGTGCGCCTCGTCTGGATAGTGACGGGAGCGCTGCTGATTGAGCTATCGCTCTTTATTAGGTTTAAACAGAGCTGGACTATGGCCGACAGGGTTTGAAAGGTTTGCAGAGGTCTTTTACACTTTATAAGTGTCTGGACCAGAACTGTAATGGTGTGTACGCACAATGAAAAAATATATTTTGTCACAAGGGTGACGAAGGGAGAACAACAAGGTTTTTGGGGCAGACTTATGTAATGAAAAAGATTGGATATATTAAAATGTAACTTTTATTGGGTAACTATGCTAAAATATCAGTACGCGTAGCAACAAATAATTCTATCATACAAAATTAACAGAATAAATACAATTTTGTGGTAGCGAAAATAATTAGAATGAGTACACCATGTGAGACAGTCTGATCATATCCTTGAATAATTTTAGACAAATTTACAGATATGATTTTTTGCTCACACAGATGTATTTGACGCATGACATTAAACCCCCTCTAGGTATCATTAGTGTGGTGTGGTCCTGGTTCACAATTTGGAGTGTGAAAAGGAGGCAAGGAAAGTGGAGAGAAATGTATTGCTCCTTTGGGCCGAATGATGGCGTTACTGCTATCCAGTGTGTTACAGCTCCGGGTATTCCTCGTCGGTCACCCCTACGAGTACTAGCCCGGCCAATCACTGCTTAGCTTCTGAGTTCGGAATGAGAATCAGGCATGCCAGTGATGTATGCCATACATCCCATAAGCAGTAACATATGTCTGGGCTTAATCTGTATTATCTGATTATTATGTAGAGATCTCTCACTCCGTGTGCAATTGGGATACAAAATGTCTTTTTCCTAGCCAGAATTACCCCTCCCATTTGGCACCTGAGTGACACACCTCAGATTGAGCAGCTTACCAACAAATGTGTTGTAAAACTGAAAGTAGCTGGCTTAGGAGGCGGGGTAGAGGAGAGGAAGCTGGGCTGTCCTGAGGACAGTCTAGAAGTTTAACCTTTCTGGTGCTGGAATGGTTCGTAATGCTGCACAGGCGGAGAGGGACGGAGCACACATGTATCCACAGAAGGGAGGGCTGGATGACCCAGGCAGTACTGTGTGCGGAGCTGGTCCACATCGGTTAGAGGTAGGGACAGGCTAGCTTGGTTTCCCAATAAGAAGGATTCCCACTTTCCGCAAAGGGAGTTGTAAACAGTATAACTTTCTTACAGGTGCCAACCTTTATTTATTTATTTACTATCAACTATCTTGATTTTTTTCATTTCACTGTGGTCCAACACATAATTTACCTATCACTTTAATTATTAGCTCTCAAATCCATTCCATAAAAACTGTCCTGGAGATCTACCAACGTACGACATTTTCCAGATCATCTAGCAGGTGCCCAGGTGTAGTCATTACTGTCACATTGCCATATTCCTACTACAGATCACAAGTTGCCCAATGTACATGTACTGTTGGTAAATCTTGATGACAGGTTTGGCCACCCCTGGTGTAACCCATACAGTAGGCACAGATGGACAGATGGAGTTAGGCACTAGGGCCGAGCAGCGCGGGGACTGGGTGTCTCAGTAACGGAAGGGCTTTACCAGATATCAGAGGTACCCCAATAATTAGTGCAGCAATCCTCTGAACATGGAATAAAAGGAACTCTGGGTCTGGAGAGGGAGAGAGGTATATATTACCGGCAATGGCATGTATTCAATGCATGCTTCTCCCGTCAGCGAAATTCCCAGCTAGCCCGCCGGTCATTGTATTCAACGCCTCTGGGGCTCTCTGCCCCTGGCAGCGAAAATATCACAATACAGAGACTGGAGCTGCACAGGCGGATGGGGACAGGGCCGCTGCTGCGGAGAGGGACGGAGCACACATGTATCCACAGAAGGGAGGGCTGGATGACCCAGGCAGTACTGTGTGCTGAGCTGGTCCCGCTCCGTGCATATCTAATGAGCAAGAGCCAGTGCAGTGCATATTTAATAAGCGGGTCCCCGCCCCCCTGCACAAATAATGGGGAGAAAAAATAAAATTAGCAAGATCCTTCAAATAATAAAAAAAAAAAATGACGTGTAGACAACAAAAAAAGGATTAAAAACATTTATATTAGAAGTACAAATTTCAGCTCACCTAAAAAAGATGTCGAAAGCGGAACGGAGAACTTCGACAAAAAAAACAGTGAACACAGTTCTCCATTTTGGCATTGAATACACTTTCGGCAAAATATGCAAAAAACTCCACTACAACAGCAAATAGCAGCGACTATGAAACGATAAATTGGACGGCATTCGCTGTTCGCTTTCGGTGAACAGTGATCATTGAATACCGCGAATTTTATTTTTGGCGAAAAAAAACTTGCTGATTCACCAAAAGAAAAAGAAAAAAACGTCAATCCGGAGCATTGAATACTGCCCAATGTGTTACAGTCGGCATTGCCTAAATACCGGTCGGTAAACTATGAAATGATCATTATTACATACATGTCCTAGGCATTCTGTACTGGTCATTCTTCACAATGCCTGGTATTGTATGTAATGCCTAGGCAAAATGTTGAAGGAATCGCCAACATTTTCCTGCTGAAAGAGTCGAATTATACTCACCGATAATTCCTTTTTCTTCCTAGAGATCCCATGGCAGCCATAACACTGGGATGTTCCCTTCCCCCATAGAATTAGACAGGATAATTTTTCTCTAGGACCGCCCACCTTGGGGTATAATAGCCTCCTCCTCCTCCTCCTCCATGTCTTTTCATGTCTCCGAAATATGTCCTGGAGAAAAAAACATAACATAGGGAGGGGAAAACTAGTGGCTGCCATGGGATCTCTAGGAAGAAAAAGGAATTATCGGTGAGTATAATTCGACTCTTTCTTCTACGATCCCCATGGCAGCCATAACACTGGGACATACCCAAGTAAACACACGGGAGGGCTAAAATACTGCATGAAATTTTTTTATATATATATCTATATTCATTCACCCATAAGGGCTTCTTGCATTACATGCGTCCCAAAGTGGGCAGTAGAAACGTTAAGTGAATAATGGTTTGAGAAAGTATGGATAGATGACCATGTTGCTGCCTTACAGATCTCAGCTGTTGACGCCTTCGCCTTATTCGCCCATGAGGTAGACACTGCCCGGGTAGAGTGTGCCTGCACAATGGAAGGTGGTGCTTTGCCCTCTTTCTTATAAGCGAATAGGATGGTCTCTCTTATCCAACGGGATATGGTCTGCTTCACAGGCGCTTTGCCCTTCTTAATTCCTTCCGGAATCACAAACAGGTGCTTAGTTAACCTGAACGCCTTCGTTCTTTCCAGATACAACGTTATCCCTCTCACCAGGTCTAACGTGTGCCAGGCCTCTTCCTCTCTATCTTTAGGCTGAGGATAGAAATCAGGTAAGGTTATCTCCTGGTTCAGGTGAAAGGCTGATACCACCTTGGGAATGAAATCTGGATGTGTCCGTAAGACTACCCTATCAGGGAATATTATGAGATATGGTTCCTCCATCCACAGTGCCTGAAGCTCACTGACTCGTCGAGCTGAAGTCACAGCTACTAGAAATACCACTTTCCATGTTAGGTATTTTAGTGGGCAATCTTCCAGTGGTTCAAAGGGATCCTTTGTCAACACCGTCAGGAGCAGGTTTAGGTCCCAGGGGGCCACAATCGATTTAATCGGCGGTCTGATCCTCTTCATCGCCCTGCCAAACCTCTTAACAATTCTCTCCTCTGCTAGAGGCCTGTCCAATAATACACTTAGTGCAGATATCTGTGCCTTAATTGTTGCTGTGGCCAACCCCATCTGGAAACCCTCAAACAGGAATTGTAATACTCGATCAGTCGGAATGTCCATAAAGTCATCTTTGAACTGTCCCCAACTGATAAACTTATACCAGGTTTTATAGTAAGCCTCCGAAGAAACTTTCTTCCTGGCTCTCAGCATCATCTCAGTCACTTGGGCTGACAAGTTGTGCCTCTTTAGGATCTGCCGCTCAATTTCCATGCCTCTAGTTGTAAACTCGCTGGCTCTGGATGCAGCATTGGCCCTTGATGTAGGAGGTCCGGCCTGCTTGGTAGCTGCCACGGTCCTTGTATCGCCATTCTTAGTACATTCGAAAACCAGGCCCTTCTTGGCCAATGTGGCAGAATTATCAGTACTAGTACTTGGTCCTCCCTGATCTTTTTTAGTACTTTGGTTATCATAGGGAATGGAGGGAACAGGTATCCTAGTTTGAACGCCCACTTGGTCGAGAAAGTGTCTAACGTCTTCGCCTGTGGATGATAATACTTTGCGTAGAATTCGTTTACCTTCCTGTTCGAATAGGTGGCCATCAGGTCCACTTCTGGCGTTCCAAAAATCCTTGTTATCTGTAGAAACACCTCGCCGTTCAACTCCCATTCCCCTGGCAACACAGTCTTGCGACTTAGGTAGTCTGCTATGACATTTTTCTTGCCTGGAATATAAGTTGCAGAGATTGACTTTAGGTTCTTCTCCGACCACTTCATAATTTCTTCCGACATCCTCATCAGTTTCAGACTCCTGGTCCCGCCTTGATGGTTTATGTGTGCGACTACCGTCACATTGTCGGACATCACTCTTAGATGTGTGCCCCGAATCTTGGATCTTAATAGGCACATAGCTTCCCAGACTGCCTGCAATTCTCTGAGATTGGAAGAGTTCTTTGCTTCTTCCCTGGACCACGTTCCTTGAACCGACATCTTCCCGAGATGACCTCCCCATCCCACTAAACTGGCGTCCGTCGTAAGGACCAGGAACTGTGGGTTTTCTAAACTTGAGGTCTTGTTTTCCAAGTCCTGGATCCACCATCTCAGAGATTGTTTCACATGGCTTGGTAACCCTATCATGTGCTGGTCTTTTAGGCCTTTTTTCAGCAAAGGCAGAAGGAACCACTGAAGCGGTCTTGAATTCCACTGAGCCCACGGAATCACTTTTATACAGGAAACCATCATTCCGAGTAACTGTACCCCTTTTATTAGGGGAATTTTCTTTCCTTGCAGGCTTTCCAGGATTAACTTCTTCATTCTCCTGCACCTCTCGAGTGATAGGGCTACAGAATAATTTCTGGTATCTATCCTTACCCCCAAAAAAAGAATATTTCTGGTCGGTATCAATTGACTTTTGTCTTTGTTTATCACCCATCCGTGACTTTGCAGGGTTTCCGTGACCAGATTCAGACTTTGCTTCAGTCCTTCCACTGAGCTCCCAGCTATCAATAAGTCGTCCAAGTATGGCCAGATCTGGACCTTCTGCTTCCTCATCTCCGCTACCAGTGTAATCAGAACTTTGGTGAAGACTCTCGGGGATGTTCTTAACCCGAACGGGAGGCACGTGAACTGGAGATGTTGACCGGCCACATAGAACCTTAGAAATCTTCTGTGTTCCAGGCAAATTGGAATATGGTAATAAGCGTCTTTGAGATCGATTGACACTAAGTATTCGTCTCGCCTTATGCCCGTCACTATGGATGATAGGCTCTCCATGCGAAATTTTATTCTTTTGATAAAACAATTTAGATCCCTGAGATCCAGGATCGTCCTGAATCCTCCACTGTTCTTTTCCACCAGGAATAGGCTGGAGTAGAATCCTTTCTTGTGGTAAATCTGGGGTACTAACTCGATCGCTCCCTGCTCCAGTAGTTGACTTATCTTGGAGCATAAAGCTGACCTTTTTCCTTTTTCTGTAGGTACCCTGGATGTCAGGAATCTGTTCTGTTGTGGAATTTCCGTAAATTCGATCCGATAACCCTGCTGGATTATCCTTAGCACCCATCTGTCGGATATGGTATTCTCCCATTGGCTTCTGAACTGGAGGAGTCTGGCTCCTATCAATGTCTCCTGGACATAGTCATGACCTTCCTCTGTCAGGCTGAAAGCGCCCGCGAAAGGACTGCCGAAAAGCTTGTCGTGAAGTATTTGCTCCACCTCTCCTATAGTAGGGCCTACCAGGCCTATAACTTCTAGAATCCCTATAGGATTGCTTGTTTGTGCTCGGATACGGAAAGCGACTCTTTCTGTCCTGCGGGAGGCGTACAGATTTCCCTCCAGACAATCTCTGTATCATTGTGTCCAGGTTCGAGCCGAAGAGAAATTTTCCCTCAAACTGCAGGGTAGTCAGCTTGTTCTTGGAATTCGCGTCAGCGCTCCAGGGTTTTAGCCATAGGGCTCTCCTCGCTGTTACCCCTGCCGCCATAGTCTTCGCCGCAAAGGCCACTGAATCTAGGGAGGCCTCACACAGGTAATCTATGGATTTCTGCATCACTTCCAAACTTTTTAATACATAATGTTTAGAGATTCTTTCTTCTATGTCTGTCTGTAGGTTAGCTGCCCACAGTCTCAGGGCCCTGGACACTGATGCGACTGCTACCGTAGCCTTAAGGGACCCCGCTGAGGCCGTATGAACCTTTCTTAATCCATTCTCAATCTTTCTATCCATTGAGTCCTTAAATGCTGCTGCGTCCTCTACCGGGATAGTAGACTTGGAGGTCAGCTCTGCTACAGCAGCATCTACCTTAGGGATGGAGCACCATCCCAGGAACTCGTCATCTTTATATGGGTACATTTTTTCAATACGATTCCCCAGAGTCAGTTTTTTATCCATATTTGTCCATTCCTTGGAAATGGTTTCCCTGACCATTTTGTGAACCGGGAAAGTTCTTCCCTTCTTCTCCCTATCCTCGAATAAGGGGTTCTTTGCCTCCGACGTGCTTGGCTCTTCTTTATAACCCTCCTGGCTAAACTCTGCCTGGGTTCTGGATCTTTTCTGAGTCTGTGACTGCACAAACTCCTGTTTTGACACAAAGGATTCTTTCATCCAGTCCATGAGTTCTCTAAGAACATCTGATTTCTTTTCTTTCTTCTCCAATCTGTCCTGTCTTGCCTCACATTCTCCACATAGAGATTTCTTTTGGGCAGATGCAAAGGATTTATCGCATGACATGCAATTTGTCTGTATAAATTTCTTTTTGGCTGTCCTCTTTTTAGGAATAGCAGGTACATCCTCATCCTGTTCTATAGGCACACTACAAAGAAGAAAACACTAAGTACTATTCTGTAGTAATGCTACAAATAAAACAACTAATGCCCAGAAAACCCAAGGGCTTACCTCTGAGGGGCATTATCCGGCTTATGGGGAGAAGGCTCATCCATTGCGCACAGCGGTCAGACAGCCAGGCACTGAGATCCAGTGTAAAGCACGCTTGTCATTTGCGTCTTTAAAAATGGCGCCTTAACCCTCCGTTCCCTGGATCACCTTTGTTCAGGATGGCCGAGCGGAACCAATATGCTTCCCCTTGTTTCCTTGGGGAAGCATTTATCGCCCGTCCCCCGGCGTCTCAGGCGGAAGTGACGCACGCGCACACTTCCGCCCCGTCTGCCTGATATCTCTGGAGCGTGCAGACGCGGCTTTAGCCGGTCTGCATCTACTCCACGTGGAGCGCGCATCCAGCCCTGCCGCCTGCTGCACCATCACAGCCACAGGTACCTATGCTCCACGTGGGACTTTACCATTATTCACCAACGCTGATCCTAGCGCTGTATTGTACTATCCATTGCGCGATGTATCAGGCAGGAATACTGTACTAACATAGCTACAGCTAGTTAGACACTTCTTCTCCCCGGGTAGCCACCCTTTCAGCTCCATGCTGCGTGAGGTAACCCTGCTTAAAACAAACATAACAGCCTACTCTGTCCTAACTCTAACGGAGACAGGAAAAAAGACATGGAGGAGGAGGAGGAGGAGGCTATTATACCCCAAGGTGGGCGGTCCTAGAGAAAAATTATCCTGTCTAATTCTATGGGGGAAGGGAACATCCCAGTGTTATGGCTGCCATGGGGATCGTAGAAGAAAACTAGTAGCACTGATGTGAGGGCCCTGGGATCACATATGCAGCTACTTTACCCCATCTCCCGTCTCTGCTTTGAGAATGCCAGAGTTTATAGCTGGGCACGGTGCCCCGGGGTTGCACGGGTTCTGGGATCACACAGTAAGCACACCTAATAAACATGTAAACCATAACCACACTATGTACATATATACAGTGAGCATTAATATCCATATGTGACTAGAACCACATGAAGAAAAAGCCGCTGCCCCAGCCAGTCACTAGTCACCTCTGGGCGCCTAGGACGACTCTTAGATGCGCTATCTCCTACTGGGCCCTCTCCGCAGAGTCAGGCACACCCCAGACTGACAGCACTTCCCTTCACTCCACACCCCTCAGGCCCTCGCGCTGGACCTCTCATGTTGGTGCCAGTCAGGAGACATCTCTGCATGGTTGGTTGGATTCCAAACCTAGTGTCTCCGGGAAGCCTAGGACCCCCTGTGATTTCGGAATGTCTCCGGGAAGCCTAGGATCCCCTGTGAGTCCAGAAAGACAAGTATAGTGCATATCTCACCGTATGTACCCACTATTAGTGCGACGGCCAAAAATTATGTTAAAAAGGGGGTGTCCACATGGGGATATAAAATGAGTCACTGTTAACTCCAGGTATGGTATGATTCACCGACAGTCGGGATCCCGACAGTCATTATGCCGACTGCCTGGTCTCAGACAGCGTGGCCAGCGCAACAAAGCCCCTTGTGGGCACGGTGGCGAGCTACGCTACGCTTGCCACCTGTTCTATTCTCCCTCTATGGGGGTCGTGCACCCCCAAGAGGGAAAATAGCCGACGGCCGGCCGTAGAGGAAGGGAGAGGCGGGGGGATTAGCCTAGTACTTACCTGGTGGGCACACACTGGACAACAAGATATTACACCCATTCAATAAACAGTACACGTCAGGCTCAAGGTGCGTATTTCTGTATCACACTGTACAGTGGTAGGTGGCCATCGGCTCTCTGATCCTCCCAGTGGCTACAATACTGTACATCCCTATGTGCTCAGGTTACAGGCCGCAGTGCTCTGTATCTCACTGTACAGTGGTAGGTGGCCATAGGCTATCCTCCCAGTGGCTACAATACTGTACATCTCTATGTGCACAGGTTACTGGCCGCAGTGCTCTGTATCTCACTGTACAGTGGTAGGTGGCCATCAGCTATCCTCCCAGTGGCTACAATACTGTACATCCCTATGTGCACAGGTTACTGGCCGCAGTGCTCTGTATCTCACTGTACAGTGGTAGGTGGCCATAGGCTATCCTCCCAGTGGCTACAATACAGTGCATCCCTATGTGCACAGGTTACTGGATGCAGTGCTCTGTATCTCACTGTACAGTGGTAGGTGGCCATAGGCTATCCTCTCAGTGGCTACAATACTGTACATCCCTATGTGCACAGGTTACTGGCCGCAGTGCTCTGTATCTCACCGTACAGTGGTAGGTGGCCATAGGCTATCCTCCCAGTGGCTACAATACTGTGCATCACTATGTGCACAGGTTACTGGCCGCAGTGCTCTGTATCTCACTGTACAGTGTAGGTGGCCATAGGCTATCCTCCCAGTGGCTACAATACTGTGCATCCCTATGTGCACAGGTTACTGGCCGCAGTGCTCTGTATCTCACTGTACAGTGGTAGGTGGCCATAGGCTATCCTCTCAGTGGCTACAATACTGTACATCCCTATGTGCACAGGTTACTGGCCGCAGTGCTCTGTATCTCACTGTACAGTGGTAGGTGGCCATAGGCTATCCTCTCAGTGGCTACAATACTGTACATCCCTATGTGCACAGGATACTGGCCGCAGTGCTCTGTATCTCACCGTACAGTGGTAGGTGGCCATAGGCTATCCTCCCAGTGGCTACAATACTGTGCATCCCTATGTGCACAGGTTACTGGACGCAGTGCTCTGTATCTCACTGTACAGTGGTAGGTGGCCATAGGCTATCCTCCCAGTGGCTACAATACTGTACATCCCTATGTGCACAGGTTACTGGACGCAGTGCTCTGTATCTCACTGTACAGTGGTAGGTGGCCATAGGCTATCCTCCCAGTGGCTACAATACTGTACATCCCTATGTGCACAGGTTACTGGCCGCAGTGCTCTGTATCTCACCGTACAGTGGTAGGTGGCCATAGGCTATCCTCCCAGTGGCTACAATACTGTACATCCCTATGTGCACAGGTTACTGGCCGCAGTGCTCTGTATCTCACTGTACAGTGGTAGGTGGCCATAGGCTATCCTCCCAGTAGCTACAATACTGTACATCCCTATGTGCACAGGTTACTGGCCGCAGTGCTCTGTATCTCACCGTACAGTGGTAGGTGGCCATAGGCTATCCTCCCAGTGGCTACAATACTGTGCATCCCTATGTGCACAGGTTACTGGCCGCAGTGCTCTGTATCTCACTGTACAGTGGTAGGTGGCCATAGGCTATCCTCTCAGTGGCTACAATACTGTACATCCCTATGTGCACAGGTTACTGGCCGCAGTGCTCTGTATCTCACTGTACAGTGGTAGGTGGCCATAGGCTATCCTCCCAGTGGCTACAATACTGTACATCCCTATGTGCACAGGTTACTGGCCGCAGTGCTCTGTATCTCACTGTACAGTGGTAGGTGGCCATAGGCTATCCTCCCAGTGGCTACAATACTGTACATCCCTATGTGCACAGGTTACTGGCTGCAGTGCTCTGTATCTCACTGTACAGTGGTAGGTGGCCATAGGCTATCCTCCCAGTGGCTACAATACTGTACATCCCTATGTGCACAGGTTACTGGCTGCAGTGCTCTGTATCTCACTGTACAGTGTAGGTGGCCATAGGCTATCCTCCCAGTGGCTACAATACTGTACATCCCTATGTGCACAGGTTACTGGCTGCAGTGCTCTGTATCTCACTGTACAGTGGTAGGTGGCCATAGGCTATCCTCCCAGTGGCTACAATACTGTACATCCCTATGTGCACAGGTTACTGGCCGCAGTGCTCTGTATCTCACTGTACAGTGGTAGGTGGCCATCAGCTATCCTCCCAGTGGCTACAATACTGTACATCCCTATGTGCACAGGTTACTGGCCGCAGTGCTCTGTATCTCACTGTACAGTGGTAGGTGGCCATAGGCTATCCTCCTAGTGGCTACAATACTGTACATCCCTATGTGCACAGGTTACTGGCCGCAGTGCTCTGTATCTCACTGTACAGTGGTAGGTGGCCATAGGCTATCCTCCCAGTGGCTACAATACTGTACATCCCTATGTGCACAGGTTACTGGCCGCAGTGCTCTGTATCTCACTGTACAGTGGTAGGTGGCCATAGGCTATCCTCCTAGTGGCTACAATACTGTACATCCCTATGTGCACAGGTTACTGGCCGCAGTGCTCTGTATCTCACTGTACAGTGGTAGGTGGCCATAGGCTATCCTCCCAGTGGCTACAATACTGTACATCCCTATGTGCACAGGTTACTGGCCGCAGTGCTCTGTATCTCACTGTACAGTGGTAAGTGGCCATCAGCTATCCTCCCAGTGGCTACAATACTGTACATCCCTATGTGCACAGGTTACTGGCTGCAGTGCTCTGTATCTCACTGTACAGTGTAGGTGGCCATAGGCTATCCTCCCAGTGGCTACAATACTGTACATCCCTATGTGCACAGGTTACTGGCTGCAGTGCTCTATATCTCACTGTACAGTGGTAGGTGGCCATAGGCTATCCTCCCAGTGGCTACAATACTGTACATCCCTATGTGCACAGGTTACTGGCCGCAGTGCTCTGTATCTCACTGTACAGTGGTAGGTGGCCATCAGCTATCCTCCCAGTGGCTACAATACTGTACATCCCTATGTGCACAGGTTACTGGCCGCAGTGCTCTGTATCTCACTGTACAGTGGTAGGTGGCCATAGGCTATCCTCCTAGTGGCTACAATACTGTACATCCCTATGTGCACAGGTTACTGGCCGCAGTGCTCTGTATCTCACTGTACAGTGGTAGGTGGCCATAGGCTATCCTCCCAGTGGCTACAATACTGTACATCCCTATGCGCACAGGTTACTGGCCGCAGTGCTCTGTATCTCACTGTACAGTGGTAGGTGGCCATAGGCTATCCTCCTAGTGGCTACAATACTGTACATCCCTATGTGCACAGGTTACTGGCCGCAGTGCTCTGTATCTCACTGTACAGTGGTAGGTGGCCATAGGCTATCCTCCCAGTGGCTACAATACTGTACATCCCTATGTGCACAGGTTACTGGCCGCAGTGCTCTGTATCTCACTGTACAGTGGTAGGTGGCCATCAGCTATCCTCCCAGTGGCTACAATACTGTACATCCCTATGTGCACAGGTTACTGGCTGCAGTGCTCTGTATCTCACTGTACAGTGTAGGTGGCCATAGGCTATCCTCCCAGTGGCTACAATACTGTACATCCCTATGTGCACAGGTTACTGGCTGCAGTGCTCTGTATCTCACTGTACAGTGGTAGGTGGCCATAGGCTATCCTCCCAGTGGCTACAATACTGTACATCCCTATGTGCACAGGTTACTGGCCGCAGTGCTCTGTATCTCACTGTACAGTGGTAGGTGGCCATCAGCTATCCTCCCAGTGGCTACAATACTGTACATCCCTATGTGCACAGGTTACTGGCCGCAGTGCTCTGTATCTCACTGTACAGTGGTAGGTGGCCATAGGCTATCCTCCTAGTGGCTACAATACTGTACATCCCTATGTGCACAGGTTACTGGCCGCAGTGCTCTGTATCTCACTGTACAGTGGTAGGTGGCCATCAGCTATCCTCCCAGTGGCTACAATACTGTACATCCCTATGTGCACAGGTTACTGGCCGCAGTGCTCTGTATCTCACTGTACAGTGGTAGGTGGCCATAGGCTATCCTCCTAGTGGCTACAATACTGTACATCCCTATGTGCACAGGTTACTGGCTGCAGTGCTCTGTATCTCACTGTACAGTGTAGGTGGCCATAGGCTATCCTCCCAGTGGCTACAATACTGTACATCCCTATGTGCACAGGTTACTGGCTGCAGTGCTCTGTATCTCACTGTACAGTGGTAGGTGGCCATAGGCTATCCTCCCAGTGGCTACAATACTGTACATCCCTATGTGCACAGGTTACTGGCCGCAGTGCTCTGTATCTCACTGTACAGTGGTAGGTGGCCATCAGCTATCCTCCCAGTGGCTACAATACTGTACATCCCTATGTGCACAGGTTACTGGCCGCAGTGCTCTGTATCTCACTGTACAGTGGTAGGTGGCCATAGGCTATCCTCCTAGTGGCTACAATACTGTACATCCCTATCTGCACAGGTTACTGGCCGCAGTGCTCTGTATCTCACTGTACAGTGGTAGGTGGCCATCAGCTATCCTCCCAGTGGCTACAATACTGTACATCCCTATGTGCACAGGTTACTGGCCGCAGTGCTCTGTATCTCACTGTACAGTGGTAGGTGGCCATAGGCTATCCTCCTAGTGGCTACAATACTGTACATCCCTATGTGCACAGGTTACTGGCTGCAGTGCTCTGTATCTCACTGTACAGTGTAGGTGGCCATAGGCTATCCTCCCAGTGGCTACAATACTGTACATCCCTATGTGCACAGGTTACTGGCTGCAGTGCTCTGTATCTCACTGTACAGTGGTAGGTGGCCATAGGCTATCCTCCCAGTGGCTACAATACTGTACATCCCTATGTGCACAGGTTACTGGCCGCAGTGCTCTGTATCTCACTGTACAGTGGTAGGTGGCCATCAGCTATCCTCCCAGTGGCTACAATACTGTACATCCCTATGTGCACAGGTTACTGGCCGCAGTGCTCTGTATCTCACTGTACAGTGGTAGGTGGCCATAGGCTATCCTCCTAGTGGCTACAATACTGTACATCCCTATCTGCACAGGTTACTGGCCGCAGTGCTCTGTATCTCACTGTACAGTGGTAGGTGGCCATCAGCTATCCTCCCAGTGGCTACAATACTGTACATCCCTATGTGCACAGGTTACTGGCCGCAGTGCTCTGTATCTCACTGTACAGTGGTAGCCGCCATCTGCTCTATAAGTGACTACAATTTCCATGCTACGCACACAAGTTCCTGCCGCAGTGACCCCTAGAACCACTCACTGTATATTACCTTATTGATGTCGTTCCGTGCAGAGTTAAGTACGGTGTGTCCTATCATCACTTCGGTAAACACATTGGACTCTGCCACCCACCAGCGTAAAGCGTCCGCTCCATAGGCCGGCTCGGTCTCCTTATCCTGTCAGACACAAGCAGCAGGCTATAAACTCACATCACTACCAGCATGTTATAGACATTGATTGTGCTCTGCAGAGTCTTCAACCTCAGTCTGCAGTTCTAATTACGGGTGTGGACCAGTTGGTCACCAGCAAGTTGTTAGACAGTCATCAGGTCGACATGCATTTAGGTCGACATGCCTCTAGGTCGACAGGGTCATAAGGTCAACATCGGTTAGGTCGACAGTCAAAAGGTCGACATTGGTTTTTCACTGTTTTTTTTACCCGAATGTCGACACCATCGACATGGACACAGATTAAAGTGCACCGCGTCCCCTCGCATGGCTCGCTGCACTCGGCACACTATTTTATTCTCCCACCACGCCCCCTAGTGGATGGTAGGGCATGAAATACTGCCTGCCGGCACATGTCGGCTCATAAAACTGTGAAAAACCCCATGTCAACCTTTTCACTGTCGACCTAATGACCCTGTCGACCTAGACTCATGTCAACCTAAATGGTGTCGACCTAATGACTGTCCAACAACTTGCAGGTGACCCAATGACCGTATCCCATTACAATATATTAGAATTAGATTATCTGTAATGTGTCATATGTCGGAGCCCATCTCTTATATATTTAGCCAGATCTGTCACTCATCCCCTGTGTATATAACGTTCCCACCCAGCGGGATACACAAACCCGCCCCCCTAGGGAAAAGACCAGTGTTCTATGTGTATAACGTTCCCGCCCAGCGTTATACACAAAGCCAGCCCCCCCCCTCCCCCCCTAAGGAAAAGACCAGTGTTCTACTCACCCCACCCCCT
Source organism: Crinia signifera (assembly GCF_055691185.1). NCBI lineage: Eukaryota > Metazoa > Chordata > Amphibia > Anura > Myobatrachidae > Crinia > Crinia signifera. Next base: position 1,161,869 of record NC_139219.1, read on the forward strand.
TGACATCACCTCCCCCCCGCCCAGCCAGGGCTACAGTACACGCCCTGGCGCCGTGAAACTACACAAGTACCAAATGTACTTATCAACTTGTTTGCAAAAAAGGATGGTTGGGAGGGTTACGCCAAGCATCGCTGGCCAGGACTTAATGGCATTGTTTTGAGTGGCAGTTAGTGCACCTCCTCTATTAAATGTAAAATGTAGGCTCCAGTTCCCTGGCGGATGTGATTTGCTGACTGTAGTTGTGCATATTATTTGTCTGATCTCCTTTGATAACCCACCCCCTGAGCAAGGTCCCCACGGGGGAATGAAACATTGGGAGGGACAGAACCCATAGTAATTCTTTGTTGTTATAAAGAATACTTATTGTACTTATTGTATTTCCTATATTTCATAAGTGGAGTGCTAGGTATTTCCTGTTATACATAATTATATATATATATATATATATATATATATATATATATATATATATATATATATATATATATATATATATATATATATACTGCACAAACAGAACATGCGGCACTCGGAGACTGTAGCTTGGTGAAGTCAAGTGGAAAAATTGAATGCCAGATCTACGTTTCGGGGTCGAATCACCCCTTCATCACCCCGAAACGTAGATCTGGCATTAAATTTTTCCACTTGACTTCACCAAGCTACAGTCTTCGAGTGCCGCATGTTCTGTTTGTGCAGTATACCACGCTCCTGAGGGAGCGATCAAGAGGGCACCGGAGCAAGGAAGTCCCTGGGGACACACAGAGTGCCGGAGTATTGTCTTCATACAGTATATATATATATATATATATATATATATATATATATATATATATATATATATATATATATATATATATATATATATACACACACACACACACACACACATATATACAATGCAGGGTTTCTCCTCCTCAAAGAAAAGTGGAAACAGCACGTCACTGCAGCAGAAGTGAACAAATCTTTATTAGAGCCTCAACGGCTCGTTTCGGGGCATCAGCCCCTTTATCAAGAGGCAAACAAGACAGTTTACAGGCAACAGGATGACACAGCATCACAGACGGATTTACCTTTTAAATGCTCAAAAAACAGGCGCCAAATCATTAGGCTTCACGTGGATTTCAGCACAGCTGCGGTAAGACAGGCACCAGCTGGCTCTAATAAAGATTTGTTCACTTCTGCTGCAGTGACGTGCCGTTTCCACTTTTCTTTGAGGAGGAGAAACCCTGCATTGTATTTATACTGGCAAAGGCACGCAGCCCTACTTCGCGATCTTGAGGAGAGTGCTGGTCCGTCCACCTGTTTATATATTTATATATATATATATATATTATGCATTTGTGGTGTGGCGCCTAGAATTGATATATAAAGTCCATATATGTGGTGATCCCAATGTACAGTGAAGCAGACCAGAGGGTTTCGTCCAATTTCTTGTTTATTTATTTTCCTTCAAATTTGTCACCGGCAAAACCGTGAGAAATGTTCCAACACGTTTCGTCTAAAGCGACTTCATCAGGGGTAACATCACAACTTCTAAAATACAAGTATTAATTTTTCAATAATAATGACAAATAAAACAAAATTCATACATTTACATAAAATACATGCATTAATAAGCTTCACTGATAGATAATAACCAATACAGGAAGAAATAGAACAAAAGAAGAAAAAGGTGGTGGTGAGAAAGGACAATTGATTCAACCCTGTGACTGAGTTAATAGGTAATACATATACCTTTTATCAAATAGGAGAAGGATTACTCCTCCAATAAGTATCGGGGAGAAGGAACAGTTCTTCTAAACCTATAGAGAGATACAGTTCTCAGTGACCATGATAATGAAGAATCATACTTTAACTATAAGCTGAGAAAATACATACACACTTTTTGCTTTATCTCTATAGAGTGGAATAAGAGCGAATAATACGCTTAATAGTATACAAGTGTGTGAACACCTAAAATACATATAATGCGGTAATTACCATACAATATTAAATGTGCCATTGTGTTCAATGTTATTTAGTGAATGTATTATTAGATATTTGATGTTAGAATGTCACTGATAGGCATATTACCTTCTTATAGATGCACTATACAGGGAAGGAAAACCTTTTCCTAGAATTTTATTGGTATGTAAAGAAATGTTTTTCAGTAATTATCATTAATGGCACATTTAATATGGTATGGTAATTACCGCATTATATGTATTTTATACACTGTATACTATTAAGCGTATACAAGTGTGTATGTATTTTCTCAGCTTATAGTTAAAGTATGATTCTTCATTATCATGGTCACTGAGAACTGTATCTCTCTATAGGTTTAGAAGAACTGTTCCTTCTCCCGATACTTATTGGAGGAGTAATTCTTCTCCTATTTGATAAAAGGTATATGTATTACCTATTAACTCAGTCACAGGGTTGAATCAATTGTCCTTTCTCACCACCACCTTTTTCTTCTTTTGTTCTATTTCTTCCTGTATTGGTTATTATCTATCAGTGAAGCTTATTAATGCATGTATTTTATGTAAATGTATGAATTTTGTTTTATTTGTCATTATTATTGAAAAATTAATACTTGTATTTTAGAATTTGTGATGTTACCCCTGATGAAGTCGCTTTAGACGAAACGCGTTGGAACATTTCTCACGGTTTTGCCGGTGACAAATTTGAAGGAAAATAAATAAACAAGAAATTGGACGAAACCCTCTGGTCTGCTTCACTGTACATTGGGATCACCACATACAGATGGGGCCGGGCTCATCTTTGCAGGGGATGGCGATGGCGACGCCATCGCCATTCCCTGCTCCCGCGCCATCTGTGTGTCGGAAGGGGACGCGCGCGCACGAGGTGCGCGCGCGTCCCCTTCCGACGGTGCTGCCGTCCCCTTCCGACGGTCGCCCGGTGCCCACACCGGGCGCCCGCACCCCCCCACAGCCTTCTCGGGTCCCCCCAGCCCCCCTCGAGCGGGAGGCGGACAGTATTGCGTCCGCCTCGCCGGCCGGCCGCCCGGATACTGAGACGCGCGTGCGTGGGGGACGCACGCGCGTCTCAGTCAGATGGCGCGCCGTGTTGCTGGCGGATCGCCAGCAGCATGCTGCTGGCGATTCGCCAGCAAGCATAAGGCCGGCGCCGTCTGTATATGGACTTTATATATCAATTCTAGGCATCACACCACAAATGCATATTTTGTTGTTCTTTCTGTCCCTTAACCCTTTGGGGATTTTGTGGTAAGGCAGCCATTGTTAAAGATTCTTAATTGGATTTGTATACATAGCGCGTAGAGGATTATTGGGTAATTATATATATATATATATATATATATATATATATATATATATATATATATATATATATATATGATTTTAAGCACACAGTTAATTCAGCAGCTGCACCTGCATAATTGTGCACTGACTGCAGCCACGGGAGGAAGGGTGCCGGTGATGTTCTCCTACGGTTTCCGCATCAGGAAGCTGGATGCAGAGTCTTCTCCCCCTTCTTGTCCGGAGGTCGCCCGCAGCGGTGTCTGCGGTCAGAAGCCGTGACGTCCCCTGGCAGCGAGGCTCCGTCTGTTAAGTATTGGCGCCTGCCCGCACCCCATGCCGCTAGCTGACTGCACACCCAGCCTGTACTCCCTGTCCCGGGCGCCGGCTAAGTAACTAAGCTCCCTGCCCAGCCCGCTTGCACCACAGCTAAAGGAGACATGCGGCTGCCAGGCAGCCTTATTAGGGCCACCGGCCGCGGCACCCCTGTGACAGCGCTGCGGCACCCCAGGGAGCCGCGGCGCACAGTTTGGGAACCTCTGTAATATAGGAATAACTTTCTGGGGAATATCCCGTGCAGACTCAATAGCCAGAATCGGGGGACACAATTAGAGAAGCCAAACAAGTTTAGTTCTATTTGAGCACAAGTTAAATACTAAATGTGACGCTAGATCTCACCTGTCCCCCATTTATTACAACATCTGGGTCCACCACATTCCCAACAGATTTGGACATCTTCTCTCCTTTCTCACTTAGTGTAAAGCCATGGACAACCACGTTTCTAGAACACACAGAAAGAGTGCACCAATGTATCATCAACATTTATAGTGAGCAGGGGAGGAGAGAGAGAGAGAGAGAGAGGGGGGGGGGGAGAAAAGAGAGAGGGGGGAAGGGGGGAGAAGAGAGAGAGAGGGGGAAGGGGGGAGAAGAGAGAGAGGAAAGGGGGGAGGGGAGAGCTGAGAGAGTGGGAGAAGAGAGAGGGAAGGAGAGGGGAGAGAGGGGGAGGGGACATAAAGGGGGGAGAGAGAGAAATGGAGATAGAGGGGAAGGAATGAGAATCGGGAGATGTGAGAGAGAGGTGAGAGAACAGGGTGTACCTGTATGGTGCTTTATTCTGAGCGGCCACACTGGTAAGTAGAGATGACTGAAACCAACCACCAAGCTGGTCCTTCCCTTCCATATACACGTCTGCTCTCTGGTCCCCGCCTGCACCACAAACACAGCTACCCTGAGTAACACTATACAATATACAAACACACACACAGTTACCATGAGTAACACTATACAATATACACACAGTTACATAGTGAGGCTAAATAAAGACTTGCGTCCATCTAGTTACCATTAGTAATACACACACATACACAGCTACCATTATCTGCGTATGGGATCCTCTAGTTTGGTGTATGGCTGTTCACTGTACTTAGCAGAGCAGTTACCATGTTCTCCTGTAATAGGCACCATTGGACAGGGCGTAATAATAATAATAATACCACGCCGGCTCTCTCGTCTTCTCAATACCACGCCGGCTCTCTCGTCTTCTCAATACCACGCCGGCTCTCTCGTCTTCTCAATACCACGCCGGCTCTCTCGTCTTCTCAATACCACGCCGGCTCTCTCGTCTTCTCAATACCACGCCGGCTCTCTCGTCTTCTCAATACCACGCCGGCTCTCACCTTATTAATATCATGCTGACTGAATTCAGTAATACCATTCCAGCACTCTCATCCGTTGGTGTGCTACTGAACTGGGTCCATTACACTCTCAGTAGTATTTACAATATTGGACACACTGCAGGACAGCTCCACCTGTGGATCTTTTAAAATGTGTCAGTCAGTAATGAGTGCACCTGTGTATCTGAGGTCAGCTGGAAACCGTGAACTGTTGGTAGCTCTTGAGGACTGGAGTTGGCTACCCCTGGTCTAGTTCCTCAAAGACAGAAAAGGCCGCCATCTGTTTGTGTCTCTTACCAAACATAGTAGGACGGGATGGGATCTGATCCTTATCCTGTACCTTAAAGGTTAATTTCACCATGTCAATTAAATCCTCCAGCCCTTGAGAAACCTGTTCAGGTTCCTCCATAGCCTCACCCTCTAATGCAGGCATGTCATCCCGAGAGTCATGTGACTGTATTACCTGAGGAAACAGCTCTTATCCAATAATGGAGGTGGGGGAGCGGTCTGTGAAGACACACTACTAGGGACCAGGGCCTTAGTGAGACCAAGTCCTACTACAGCTGCAGACAAGTCTCCTTGTTGTGTTCTAGCAGTCTCTCGGTCTCTTTGAGATGCTGTTAGCTCAAAGGCTTATTGAGACATTGCATCAGATAACTGTGAGGCCCACACAGGGACATCTTGTTGGCCTGCTGCACATGTATCAGAGAACAGGGCGCCCTCAGAATGAGAAGTGAGGTTAGAGTTACACCTTAGAAGTGCCTACTGCCATGTTACACAGTCAAACAACACTCTACACTGTTAGTATAGGATAGTAACTGTACAGGAGAGAAGCACAAAGGAAAGGCTATGCCACAGTGTCACAACAGTGCTATGGTATATCAATAGGACAGCAAATTTACACACAGCCACTACACCCCACTGTCTGCCTCACAGATCCTGGGGTACAGGACGGTACTCGTTTCCTAGTATGGCGCCCCCGATTTTGATCGTATAGAATCGCATCGCATGCAATATAGCGGCATGCGATGTGATTCATATTTTAATTGTAGAAGCACCCTGATGGGTGCTTACAATGTTAAATGCACCCCCATTGTCAACGCCACCCCCACTATCAACGCCAACCCAAAGCGTGGCGAGCGCAGCGGTACGCGCCCTCTGACCTTTTCATACCCCCACTATCCACGTAGGTGTGGAGTTGATATTAGATATTGATTGCGAGCCCGAAGCGTGGCGAGCCCCGCGATGGGTCACGGATTACTTTACATGCATTCTGTGTCCGCTCACCATGCTTCGGGCTCGTATTCCGCGTCCCGCTCTCCACGCTTCGGGTTCAGTGGCTCGCTACGCTCGCCACACTGTCTAATATCATCATTCTTCGCCCTCAGCAAGTGGAGTTTATACCAAAAAAAGTTCTATTTTGCTCTCATTTGACCACATGAAATTCTCCCAATCCTCCGCTGGATCATCCCGATTGTCACTGGCAAACTTTAGACAAGTCTGGACATAAGCAGGGGGGACCTTTAAGGCGCTGCAGAATTTGAATCCATGACAACGTCCCAGCTCTCTTGAGGTCACTGACCAGGTCCCCCCGTGTAGTTCTGGGTTGATTCCTCACCGTTCCCAATATCATTAACACCCCACGAGGTGAGATCTTGCATGGAGCCCCAACATCGGGGGAGATTGTCAGTGATCTTCTATTTCTTAACTTTTTTAAATAATTGCGCCAACAGTTGATCTCTTCTCACCAAGCTGCTTGTATATTGTCGAGTAGCTCATTCCAGCCTTGTGCAGCTCTACAATGTTGTTCCTGGTGTCCTCTGGTCTTGGCCATGGTGGAGAGGTCGCAGTTTGACTGTTAGAGAGGGGTGCCTTATGACGCTCCGACAGGGAGGACCCCATTTACAGGGGCTATTCTCCCTTGTGGGGGTCCACGACCCCCAAAGAGGAAGAATAGAACCTGTGGCGAGCGTAGCATGCCACCAGGCCGCAGCATGGTGAGCGCAGTGAGCCCGCCCCGTCAGAGCACCGGCAGTCGCGATCCCGACTGTCGGGATCCTGACTGTCGGAGCCCCATACATCAGCCGTTTGAGGGAGTGGACGGGTGTCTATTATACAGATAACCAGTTCAAACATGTGCCATTAATACAGGTAACGAGTGGAGGATAGAAGAGCTTTTTAAAGAAGAAGAAACCGGTCTGTGTGAGCCAGAATTCTTGCTGGTTGGAAGGTGTCCATATATTTATTTCCACGCAAGAATATACAAATAGTTTAAAAAAATCACACAATGCAATTTCCTGTTTCTTTCTGACATTCTGTCTCTCACAAGTGGAGTGATGGAAATTGGGTCAACTTGAACAAATGGTGGCTGTCCAAATACTTTATTGCCCCACTGTATGTAATCCAGAGGCCACAGAAGCATCATGAGACTGCTTATGTAAAGTACTGACCTCGGTTACACATTCCTATTTGGATTATTGCATATACAATTTGGAGAATACGGTTTATGATCTGCAGGGGCTATTGTTACACCACAGTCAATGCCCACAGTGAAGCATAAGCCGGTTCAAAAAAAAAAAATCAGGTTTATTTATCAATTAAGTATATTTTTCAGGAATGGAAGAGGAAATATCTTCATGTATTTTATAAGAATGTTGTACCTTCCAAAACAGAGGCCCACGATGTTCCACTGTCAAACCAGATGTCCAAAACATCTCTCCCCGGTTCATAGTCCAAAACACTGGAAGTGGCGCCGGCCTTGCCAAAAACATGAAACAACCAGCACAGTCATTAGGTTTTGTATGTTCTCCATAAAGGACTCAACTTCCGCATGGGAGAACAGTCCTAGCATCAATAGTCCCCACAACGGTTCTGCCCATCACTATAAGCCATGCGATGGCCATCTGTTGCCAAGATACCACTGTTCTGCCCGTCTCTACAGGTACCCAAGGCAACATAGGGGAGCGGAGACACGTACTCATGATGATGCCCATCACTGACCTCTGTACTAAGGGGCACATAGGGGAGCGGAGACACGTACTCATGATGATGCCCATCACTGACCTCTGTACTAAGGGGCACATAGGGCAGCGGAGACACGTACACATGATGATGCCCATCACTGACCTCTGTACTAAGGGGCACATAGGGGAGCGGAGACACGTACTCATGATGATGCCCATCACTGACCTCTGTACTAAGGGGCACATAGGGGAGCGGAGACACGTACTCATGATGATGCTGCCGATCACTGACCTCTGTACTAAGGGGCAACATAGGGGAGTGGAGACACGTACTCATGATGATGATGCCCATCACTGACCTCTGTACTAAGGGGCAACATAAGGGAGTGGAGACACGTACTCATGATGATGATGCCCATCACTGACCTCTGTACGAAGGGGCAACATAGGGGAGTGGATACACGTACTCATGATGATGATGCCCATCACTGACCTCTGTACTAAGGGGCACATAGGGGAACGGAGACACGTACTCATGATGATGCCCATCACTGACCTCTGTACTAAGGGGCACATAGGGCAGCGGAGACACGTACTCATGATGATGCCCATCACTGACCTCTGTACTAAGGGGCACATAGGGGAGCGGAGACACGTACTCATGATGATGCCCATCACTGACCTCTGTACTAAGGGGCACATAGGGGAGCGGAGACACGTACTCATGATGATGATGCCCATCACTGACCTCTGTACTAAGGGGCACATAGGGCAGCGGAGACACGTACTCATGATGATGCCCATCACTGACCTCTGTACTAAGGGGCACATAGGGCAGCGGAGACACGTACACATGATGCTGCCCATCACTGACCTCTGTACTAAGGGGCACATAGGGGAGCGGAGACACGTACTCATGATGATGATGCCCATCACTGACCTCTGTACTAAGGGGCACATAGGGGAGCGGAGACACGTACTCATGATGATGCCCATCACTGACCTCTGTACTAGGGAAGCCAATCCTGGAGCATTTTTTCAATCCCGGATTTCGGGATTGAAAAATGCCTAATCCCGGGATTCCCGGGATCCCGGGATTGGCTTCCCTAATTTAGAAAATGCACCCCAGCCACCCCGCATATTTACTTACATGTGGGCTGGGGTGCGGTGCGGCCGGGTGTGTGGGTGGACAGCCGGCCAGGTGTCTGTGGAGCCAGGCAGCCGGGTGGGTTGGCGGGCGTCAAGGGAGCCGGCCGGATGGATGGGTGGGGAGCCAGCCTGGTGGATGGGCGGGTAGCGGCTAGCGGGGCGGGTAGCGGCTAGCGGGGCGGGCAGCGAGCCGGGGGTGGGGGGGGGGGCGGGCTTCTGGGGAGCCAGCCGGGTTGGTGGGCAGGGGCAAACGCATGCTGCACAGAGCCACACTGGCTCTGTGCAGCTGCTTGGCCTGCGCAGCGTGACCTCTGCACTCGTCACGCTGCGCAGGGATGTACTGCCGGGGAAGGGAGAAGCCGGGCAGTGTCTGAGCACACGCTCAGACGCTGGCCGGCATTAGACTGCGCATGCGCAGTCTAATCCCGAAATCCCGGGATTGGAATCTCCAATCCCGGGATTGAAATCCTGGCGTTTTAGGAGCCAAATCCCGGGATCCCGCCGATCCCGATCCCGGGATTGGCCACCCTACTCTGTACTAAGGGGCACATAGGGGAGCGGAGACACATACTCATGATGATGCCCATCACTGACCTCTGTACTAAGGGGCACATAGGGCAGCGGAGACACGTACTCATGATGATGCCCATCACTGACCTCTGTACTAAGGGGCACATAGGGGAGCGGAGACACATACTCATGATGATGCCCATCACTGACCTCTGTACTAAGGGGCACATAGGGGAGCGGAGACACGTACTCATGATGATGATGCCCATCACTGACCTCTGTACTAAGGGGCACATAGGGGAGCGGTGACACGTACTTATGATGATGCTTATCACTGACCTCTGTACTAAGGGGCACATAGGGGAGCGGAGACACATACTCATGATGATGCCCATCACTGACCTCTGTACTAAGGGGCACATAGGGGAGCGGAGACACGTACTCATGATGATGCCCATCACTGACCTCTGTACTAAGGGGCACATAGGGGAGCGGAGACACGTACACATGATGATGCCCATCACTGACCTCTGTACTAAGGGGCACATAGGGGAGCGGAGACACGTACTCATGATGATGATGCCCATCACTGACCTCTGTACTAAGGGGCACATAGGGTAGTGGAGACACGTACTCATGATGATGCCCATCACTGACCTCTGTACTAAGGGGCAAATAGGGTAGTGGAGACACGTACTCATGATGATGCTGCCCATCACTGACCTCTGTACTAAGGGGCAAATAGGGGAGCGGAGACACGTACTCATGATGATGCCCATCACTGATCTCTGTACTAAGGGGCACACACGGGAGCGGAGACACGTACTCATGATGATGCCCATCACTGACCTCTGTACTAAGGGGCACACAGGGGAGCGGAGACACGTACACATGATGCTGCCCATCACTGACCTCTGTACTAAGGGGCACATAGGGGAGCGGAGACACGTACTCATGATGATGATGCCCATCACTGACCTCTGTACTAAGGGGCACATAGGGGAGCGGAGACACGTACTCATGATGATGCTGCCCATCACTGACCTCTGTACTAAGGGGCACATAGGGGAGCGGAGACACGTACTCATGATGATGCTGCCCATCACTGACCTCTGTACTAAGGGGCACATAGGGCAGCGGAGACACGTACTCATGATGATGCTGCCCATCACTGTCCTCTGTACTAAGGGGCACATAGGGCAGCGGAGACACGTACTCATGATGATGCTGCCCATCACTGACCTCTGTACTAAGGGGCACATAGGGGAGCGGAGACACGTACTCATGATGATGCTGCCCATCACTGTCCTCTGTACTAAGGGGCACATAGGGCAGCGGAGACACGTACTCATGATGATGCTGCCCATCACTGACCTCTGTACTAAGGGGCACATAGGGGAGCGGAGACACGTACTCATGATGATGCCCATCACTGACCTCTGTACTAAGGGGCACATAGGGGAGCGGAGACACGTACTCATGATGATGCTGCCCATCACTGACCTCTGTACTAAGGGGCACATAGAGAAGCGGAGACACGTACTCATGATGATGATGCCCATCACTGACCTCTGTACTAAGGGGCACATAGGGCAGCGGAGACACGTACTCATGATGATGCCCATCACTGACCTCTGTACTAAGGGGCACATAGGGGAGCGGAGACACGTACTCATGATGATGATGCCCATCACTGACCTCTGTACTAAGGGGCACATAGGGCAGCGGAGACACGTACTCATGATGATGCCCATCACTGACCTCTGTACTAAGGGGCACATAGGGCAGCGGAGACACGTACACATGATGCTGCCCATCACTGACCTCTGTACTAAGGGGCACATAGGGGAGCGGAGACACGTACTCATGATGATGATGCCCATCACTGACCTCTGTACTAAGGGGCACATAGGGGAGCGGAGACACGTACTCATGATGATGATGCCCATCACTGACCTCTGTACTAAGGGGCACATAGGGGAGCGGTGACACGTACTTATGATGATGCTCATCACTGACCTCTGTACTAAGGGGCACATAGGGGAGCGGAGACACATACTCATGATGATGCCCATCACTGACCTCTGTACTAAGGGGCACATAGGGGAGCGGAGACACGTACTCATGATGATGCCCATCACTGACCTCTGTACTAAGGGGCACATAGGGGAGCGGAGACACGTACACATGATGATGCCCATCACTGACCTCTGTACTAAGGGGCACATAGGGGAGCGGAGACACGTACTCATGATGATGATGCCCATCACTGACCTCTGTACTAAGGGGCACATAGGGTAGTGGAGACACGTACTCATGATGATGCCCATCACTGACCTCTGTACTAAGGGGCAAATAGGGTAGTGGAGACACGTACTCATGATGATGCTGCCCATCACTGACCTCTGTACTAAGGGGCAAATAGGGGAGCGGAGACACGTACTCATGATGATGCCCATCACTGATCTCTGTACTAAGGGGCACACACGGGAGCGGAGACACGTACTCATGATGATGCCCATCACTGACCTCTGTACTAAGGGGCACACAGGGGAGCGGAGACACGTACACATGATGCTGCCCATCACTGACCTCTGTACTAAGGGGCACATAGGGGAGCGGAGACACGTACTCATGATGATGATGCCCATCACTGACCTCTGTACTAAGGGGCACATAGGGGAGCGGAGACACGTACTCATGATGATGCTGCCCATCACTGACCTCTGTACTAAGGGGCACATAGGGGAGCGGAGACACGTACTCATGATGATGCTGCCCATCACTGACCTCTGTACTAAGGGGCACATAGGGCAGCGGAGACACGTACTCATGATGATGCTGCCCATCACTGTCCTCTGTACTAAGGGGCACATAGGGCAGCGGAGACACGTACTCATGATGATGCTGCCCATCACTGACCTCTGTACTAAGGGGCACATAGGGGAGCGGAGACACGTACTCATGATGATGCTGCCCATCACTGTCCTCTGTACTAAGGGGCACATAGGGCAGCGGAGACACGTACTCATGATGATGCTGCCCATCACTGACCTCTGTACTAAGGGGCACATAGGGGAGCGGAGACACGTACTCATGATGATGCCCATCACTGACCTCTGTACTAAGGGGCACATAGGGGAGCGGAGACACGTACTCATGATGATGCTGCCCATCACTGACCTCTGTACTAAGGGGCACATAGGGGAGCGGAGACACGTACTCATGATGATGCCCATCACTGACCTCTGTACTAAGGGGCACATAGGGGAACGGAGACACGTACTCATGATGATGCCCATCACTGACCTCTGTACTAAGGGGCACACAGGGGAACGGAGACACGTACTCATGATGATGCCCATCACTGACCTCTGTACTAAGGGGCACACAGGGGAACGGAGACACGTACTCATGATGGTGCCCATCACTGACCTCTGTACTAAGGGGCACATAGGGGAACGGAGACACGTACTCATGATGGTGCACTACAGGTGAGAAGTGATCTGTACCTGTTGAAGCACGGACTGCGGAAGTAACTCTTCGATAGGATGTGTCCACCACACGTCACTGCCATGCTGCTCCACCAGCTTTATTATGTGACCAACAGTGTGCCTGTGGGGAGAAGAGGAGATCATGATTGGGGACGAGGAGCAGAAGACACCACATACGCAGCCAAAACCCACACAAACACCCCATTATTACACAGCCAGCTGCAATAACCTTACATCATAAAACCAATGCCGTCTGATCGTGAGAGGTTCTTAGAACTAGAACCATCACACTGTGTACCTGTGTATGGGTCTGTGAGTGCCTGCCTGAGCATGAGGGAGGGAACGCTCGCGTGTGCTGTATAAGTGAGTGTGTCTGCCTGCACATGGGTAGGTATGAGTATGAGGGAAGGAGGGGCAGTGTGAGTCTGTCTGTGTCTGCATGTGAGTGTGTACAAGTGTATGAGGGAGGGAGTGGCTGTGTGAGTCTGTTTGTGTGTCTGTCTGTGAAGGTAAGTATGTGCGAGTGTGATGGAGGCTGTCCGTGTCAGAGAGTGTCTGCCTGTGTGTAGTTGTTATGTGCGAGTGTATGAGGGAAGGAGGGGCTGTGTGAGTCTGTCTGTGTCTGCATGTGAGTGTGTACAAGTGTATGAGGGAGGGAGTGGCTTTGTGAGTCGGTGTGTCTGCCCAGCAGGGTGGGTGCAGTGGTGTGCAGCAGGGAGGGAGGAGGGAGTACACCATACTTAGCCAGCCGCTGGTTAGCCGCTCACCTCACCCCTCCCCCCTGCCAGTGTGTGTCCGTGTGCAACCCCCCCCCCCCCCCCCTGCTTGTGCTGACAGATGCAGCATGTGTGCACCCCTCCCCCCCACCAGTGTGCGTCCGTGTGCACCGCCCGCTCGCTACGGCTGCCCGCTGTGTCCGGGAGAGAGACGTGCTATGTAAAATTCATATCTCCCGCTGGACCGCTAGCCAATAGGCGCTCGTGGTCCAGAAGCCACCAGTTGATTGGCTGCTGGAACGCAAGCGCCCATTGGCTAGTGTCCAGCGGGAGACATGAATTTTACATAGCAGCATGTCTCTCTCCCTGGCACAGCGGGGGAGCTGGCGGTGCCGCCATGCTATCTTCCTGTGCCTGGAGCATCTGCTCCACTGGCTCCGCCCTCGCTACGTCTCTGGCCACGGCCATGGATTTGTCGGACTTAACGCGGATGGCCTTGCCCTGAAGGAGACGTTTCGCCTGGAGAAGGGCCTGATAGACAGCTCTTAGTTCCATAACCCCTGAAACTGTTGTTCCAAGGTGACCGCTCCCCAACCTCGGAGGCTGGCGTCTGTGGTGAGGAGGGTCCAATCCCAAACCTTTTTCCTTGCTGGAGGTTGGTGGTGTTGAGCCACCACAGTAAGGACAGACAAGCTCGAAGGGATAGGGTCACCATCTGCTGTACGTGAAGGTGATATCCTGAAGACTGATGGAGAAGCGACAGCTGAAACGGGCGAGAGTGGAACCGCCTGTACTGTATCGCCTCGAAAGTGGATACCATCTTCCCCAGGAGCCTGCTGCAAAGGTAAATGGACACATGTCTGCGACATAGAACAAGCCTGACCAAGGTCTGTAAGGATTGGATCTTGTCGGATGGTAAAAAGACCTTCATCTGGACTGTGTCCAGGATCATCCCTAGAAACAAAAGACGCTGAGCTGGTTGAAGCTACGACTTCTCGAAGTTGAGGATCAACCCGTAGGATATGAGGGTTCTCTGGGTGAGAAGAATGTTTTCCAGCAGGGTTTCCCGAGAAAGACTCTTCAGCAGAAGGTTGTCTAGATGAGGTATGATTGTCACACCTTGAGTGCGGAGAACCTCCATCCTCACTGCCATAACCTTGGTGAAAATCTGAGGTGCCGATGAGAGGCCAACTGGCAGTGCCTGGAACAGTGATGATCGTTCACCGCGAACCGAAGGAATGCTCGGTGAGGGGGCCAGATAGGGATGTGTAGGTACACATCCTTGATATCGATAGATACCAGGAAACTCACCCTGTTCCAACCCCTGTATCACCGACTGCAGGGATGCCATTTTGAATTTGACCACCTTCAAGTATGGGTTCAAATCCTTTAAATTTAGAATGGGGTGTACCGAGCCGTCCGGCTTTGGCACGAGAAAAAGACTGGAGTAGCAACTCTGGGTACGCTGTTCTGTAGGGACCGGAACCACCACTCCTGTTTTTCTCAATTTGGCAATGGCTGCCAATAACAGTTGCCCCTCTGGAGGAACCGGCAGCCCTGTCTTGAAAAACCTGTTTGGGGGGAGATAGATGGAAATTAAGCTTGTAGCCTAGGGCCACAATATCCCTTACCCAAGAGTCCTGACAGGACTGGAGCCAGACGTGACTGAAGTTCCTTTGTCGAGCTCCCACCCTCGGGTCCCCCAGATGGGATGGAAGACCGTCATGCTGCAAGCTTGGCGTTCTTGGGGTCCAGCGTGATTGTAGAGGCGCCTCTGCTGTGACCTCTGGAACCTCAGTGTGATTGAGCACCACCTAAATCTGTATGAAGGGCAAAAGGACCGAAAGGAAGGAACTTGGGTGGTGCTGCTGAACGGAGGACCAAACAGGCCAAAGGTGCTCTGCCCCTCCACTAAATTACCTCTTATCACTTGAGGAATGTGAAAAATCTACTTCACAGCAGTGGACCAATTCTTCATTTATCCAGGAACAAGTGATCAGCATGGAAAGAGTCAAATCCCAAGGGTGGGAGGGATGAGGGAGCCTGCAAGTATAACTAAACACTTCTCCCTATAGACTGTCACTACTTGGGGGGTACAGCAGACTGGCTGTAAGCGACGAGATTTCATGTGGAGACCCCCCACATCAGGATTTGTACTTAGGTGTAAGATACAGTTCTGTCATTTATTTTTATTCCCTTTTATTTCTGAATTGCATTTATCTTGTGTGTACTTTTAAAATCATTGTAATATCTTGTAACCATTTTTATCACTTAAAGCTCTGTAGTATTTTTAGGAATAAATAATACATTATTCCAGTTTCTGATTTAGTGTTCTTAGGATCCTGTAAGTCAACAGAGAGCGCG
Source organism: Crinia signifera (assembly GCF_055691185.1). Taxonomy (NCBI): domain Eukaryota; kingdom Metazoa; phylum Chordata; class Amphibia; order Anura; family Myobatrachidae; genus Crinia; species Crinia signifera. The sequence goes on from NC_139219.1 coordinate 1,177,998, forward strand.
TTTCCATTGTTATACTGTATTGTGCGGTCAGGTGTGAGCCAAACCGCTCCATGCACAGTTTCAAGCGCTAAAATCAGGTTTTGGCTGGTGGCATTGTACCTCAAAGAAAGGATCTGAGTGTCCAAAGTGAACCCCAGTCACGGCCGGAGCTGCTCAGATTGACGTATCGGAGCAGGCGACCGGTGGGTCCGTGACAGAGAGGGTCGGGCAGGAGTATCCACTCCAAGCAACTTTGACCATGTCAATTAAATCCTCTATCCCTTGAGAGGTTAGTGCAGGATCATGTGTGTCAAAAGCCAGTACCTCCTCCTCCTCCACAGGAGGCTGCACATGCGCATTGATACAATTTTGGCAAAAGCCCTCCTCAAGCTGGGATAAGCCAGCCTTGCAACGTGTGCAGGACTCCAATATAGGAGCCCCGGTGTCACTACCGCTGTCCTGACATTGTACAAGAGGCAGCTAAACTGTAAACTGGTACAATTAACAATATACTTCTGACAGGCAGCGATAGCGTTAAAACAGTATGAGAGACACAGCACACATACAGAGGCAAATAAAAAACTGAGCTCCGCAAAGCACTATGGCCGGCAGAGGCATAAATTACTGTAACCTGTGATCCTTGTAGGAAAGGTACAGGGGGGACTAGCCCAAGCGGTCCGGCAGTGAAAAGGTGGAACCCTGGAATGGCTGAGAGCTCTCCACTTCCTTCTAAGCACATGCAGCAGGCAGGCAGGCAGGCAGGAAGAGATCAGGGGAGGAGACCCATGTGGTTATGTCCTTCCTCCTGTCCCCGGAATAGGGGCTGTGTGAGGAGAGCCCACTCCCCCTACTAGCAAATGGCCGGCAGGGACTTATGACTCATGCGGTGCCAGTAAATTGGCGGGTTTCAGGCGCACACCGGGCAGCCCCAGTTACCGGCACTGCTGCCCACACACACACACATTTATTCTCCCTGGTGGTCCAGCAGGACAGAAGGCGGACCTGTCAGGACGCTATACAGCCGCTATATCGCATGCTCCCAGCAGGGATCACAATTACCTGTATTAGGTGTCCCGGTGCCCGGTCGTGGCTGTTGGTCCTCCAGTGCCAGCCACGGTCACACACCAGTGAGTGTATTGTTAAAGGATACTAAGCGCTCACCCTTGTGGTGTGATAACTATGTAAGGTGGTATAAATTATGAGATAATCACGTTTGTGTAAAATAAATTATAATTATTAAGCTAATAGTGTGGAGTCCTGGGTATCTTCACAGGAATAGGCCAGCGAGGTATCACTCCAGGTGGCCCTTATGGGGCTTGAGGATGTCTTTTAGGGACCCCTGTATAGCATAGGTGCCTCACCTGGGACCTTTATCCAACGCAGGAGACCGCAGCTGTCTCCGATTGGGTGGGAAGGGGTTGTGCGCCTGAGCACTGGTGGATGATGATCGGTGTCCGCCATGCTTGGCGAATCTGTCCGACATATGTGAGGCCGGGCAGATTCGCCGAGCGCGGCGGACACCTGCCGCGGTTACTACAGGCAAAGGATACACTGACTCTCCTGCTCCAGCACCTTCAGCTGAAAGGGGTGAGCAGCAGTTAGTGGGACGCCGCTCTCTCCTGGACACATTACTATTACTTTATCCACAATTACCAGCTACTCTTAAACATTGCAGTTTATTGCACCAGCCGGATCATCACCCCCAAGTTCTCAGGTGCACAACTCCTTCCCACCCAATCAGAGACCCCTGCGGTCACCTGCGTTGGACATAGTTCCCAGGTGAGGCACCTAAGCTACACAGGGGTGCCTAAAAGACACCCTCAAGCCCCATAAGGGCCACCTGGAGTGATACCTCGCTGGCCTATTCCTGTGAAGATACCCAGGACTTCATACTATTAGCTTAATAATATAATTTATTTTACAAGAATGATTATCTCATCATTTACACCACCTTACATAGTTGATCACACCACAAGGGTGAGCGCTTAGTAACCTTTAACAATACAGTTCTATCCACAGGGTTTTACTGGACAAACCCTTTACTCAGCAGCTCCCCACATTTATCACTGTATATTATGCAGGACCATGCTAATGCTGACATTCTATATGTACACACTAGTGAGTGGTGTGCTGCTGCCTGGCCCGGGTGATGGGGGAGCAGCACAGGCGTCAAGACCCCCAGCGCTGCTGCCCTGTCACAAACAGTTAGTAGTGCGTGTTGGCTCCTGCCAGAACAACTAAAACTGGGCCTGGAGGCAGGGTAGAGGAGGGGAGTCTGGCTGACCTGGGAGCAGCCCAGAAGTTTAACCTTTCTGGTGCTGGAATGGTCGCTCAGCCGCTCTCTACACACTGTTAAGCCCTGTGGCCCCTGACGTCTCCCGAGATCAATGAGTGCGGATCCTGTACTCACAGTCCCCCTTTTCTCCAATCGGAGCGGGTAACTGAAGCCTAGCAAGTGGGGAACCTGTGCACCCTTACATCTACAACTGTAACTCACCTACTATACCCCACTCCCAGACCAGGAAGACCAGTTAGGAACAGTGGGGCAGATGTATTAAGCCTGCCGAAGAGATAAACTGGAGATAAAGTGGAAAGAGATAACACACCAGCCAATCAACTCCCAACTGTCATATTTCAAACACAGCCAATTGGCTGGTGCATTATCTCCTTCCACTTTATCTCCAGATTATCTCTTTAACCAGGCTTAATACATCTGCCCCCAAGTTATGGGAGGTTTCTACACTAGCTAGAAGTAATGTTGTTGGGCTAATTTCTGTTACCAGACAGAACCTTCCAATTACTGAGTGCAGCTGCTCTGTCATACTCTCCCGAGTTCACTCATTGGTCTAAATTCTGCATAATCCAGACATGACAGATGCACAGAGGGCATTCTTCATCTTTATATAAAAAGGTATAACCGGTACTTCCAGAGTAAGGTTATCGTGGACTGGATGATCTTCTATGTAATTACACCTCTCCGCCTGTATCACCCATGTCTGCTGCTGCTATCACTGCCTCTCCACACCTGCATTCTTGCCTTCATACAGTAGTCTCAGGCCACGGTTCTCCCCAGCTGTCAGGGTTACACCCTCCCTTGCACACTGTTCCAATTAAATGTAGCTGCAACAGTTCTTCAGTTACGGTTCTGTTTACCCTGTATTGTTATTATATGTACTATATGTCCCAGGGAGGGTGCGGCCATTCCCGGCGTGTCCCAGGGAGGGTGCGGCCGTTTCCGGCGTGTCCCAGGGAGGGTGCGGCCGTTCCCGGCGTGTCCCAGGGAGGGTGCGGCCGTTCCCGGCGTGTCCCAGGGAGGGTGCGGCCGTTCCCGGCGTGTCCCAGGGAGGGTGCGGCCGTTCCCGGCGTGTCCCAGGGAGGGTGCGGCCGTTCCCGGCGTGTCCCAGGGAGGGTGAGGCCGTTCCCGGCGTGTCCCAGGGAGGGTGAGGCCGTTCCCGGCGTGTCCCAGGGAGGGTGCGGCCGTTCCCGGCGTGTCCCAGGGAGGGTGCGGCCGTTCCCGGCGTGTCCCAGGGAGGGTGAGGCCGTTCCCGGCATGTCCCAGGGAGGGTGCAGCCGTTCTCTGCATGTCCCAGGGAGGGTGCAGCCGTTCTCTGCATGTCCCAGGGAGGGTGCAGCCGTTCTCTGCATGTCCCAGGGAGGGTGCGGCCGTTCCCGGCGTGTCCCAGGGAGGGTGCGGCCGTTCCCGGCGTGTCCCAGGGAGGGTGCAGCCGTTCTCTGCATGTCCCAGGGAGGGTGCAGCCGTTCTCTGCATGTCCCAGGGAGGGTGCAGCCGTTCTCTGCATGTCCCAGGGAGGGTGCAGCCGTTCTCTGCATGTCCCAGGGAGGGTGCAGCCGTTCTCTGCATGTCCCAGGGAGGGTGCAGCCGTTCTCTGCATGTCCCAGGGAGGGTGCGGCCGTTCTCTGCATGTCCCTGGGAGGGTGCGGCCGTTCTCTGCATGTCCCTGGGAGGGTGCGGCCGTTCTCTGCATGTCCCTGGGAGGGTGCGGCCGTTCTCTGCATGTCCCTGGGAGGGTGCAGCCGTTCTCTGCATGTCCCTGGGAGGGTGCGGCCGTTCTCTGCATGTCCCAGGGAGGGTGCAGCCGTTCTCTGCATGTCCCAGGGAGGGTGCAGCCGTTCTCTGCATGTCCCAGGGAGGGTGCAGCCGTTCTCTGCATGTCCCAGGGAGGGTGCAGCCGTTCTCTGCATGTCCCTGGGAGGGTGCGGCCATTCTCTGCATGTCCCTGGGAGGGTGCGGCCGTTCTCTGCATGTCCCTGGGAGGGTGCGGCCGTTCTCTGCATGTCCCTGGGAGGGTGCGGCCGTTCTCTGCATGTCCCTGGGAGGGTGCAGCCGTTCTCTGCATGTCCCTGGGAGGGTGCAGCCGTTCTCTGCATGTCCCTGGGAGGGTGCAGCCGTTCTCTGCATGTCCCTGGGAGGGTGCAGCAGTTCACGGTTATACTTCTCATTCACCTCTATGTGAATGTTAATCAGACACAGTTTTGCATTCTCACTGCTATTGTAGTCTGTGTGTGTGTTGCTATATGAATAGTTTGAATTGCTGACTCTGGAGGTGGAGTGTGTGTCTTGTATTCAAACAAAAGAAGCTGAAGGGGTGGAAAACTTGTTCCACAAATTCTAGTGAATAGACAGTTTCATCTAATTTTCGAGCTCCTGACCGTTACTCAACGATCCACGTCCGTACCTAAGGGCCACACCCTTTTCAATGACATTGAGTCCCTCCTGCTGTTGAAGGATTGGCACGACAGTCATGACCCAGTATTGAATAGACGTGTTTATTAATGCCGGAGTGGATGAGTCCCAGTAGGGACCGGCTGCAGCTCAGCATGAAGCCTCAGATATCCCAGAGGATGAAGTCACCAATCGCTTAACAGAATACAGGAGATGTTCTGACCATCGCTGACGTACCTGTTGAGGAGCGGCTCCCGTGTCTCCTTATGATAAAATACAGGAATGGGGACCCCCCAGCTGCGCTGTCTCGATATACACCAGTATGTCCGGCGGCCTAGCATTTCAAGCATCCGGCTGGCAGCTGACACAGGGACAAACTTTACTTTCTTTAAAGTTTCCTGAAAGAAAAAGGAAGACATCATAAGTCAGACGGGTTCCAAGTACTGTACCCCGCACACACGGAGCACGTCTCTCCCAGGTTACACGCACAGCAGTTACCACCTGACTCCTGTACCCCGCACACACGGAGCACGTCTCTCCCACGTTATACGCACAGCAGTTACCATCTGACTCGTGTACCCCGCACACAAGGAGCACGTCTCTCCCAGGTTACACGCACAGCAGTTACCACCTGACTCGTGTACCCCGCACACACGGAGCACGTCTCTTCCAGGTTATATGCACAGCAGTTACCACCTGACTCCTGTACCCCGCACACACGGAGCACGTCTCTTCCACGTTATACGCACAGCAGTTACCACCTGACTCCTGCACCCCGCACACACGGAGCACGTCTCTCCCAGGTTACACGCACAGCAGTTACCACCTGACTCCTGTACCCCGCGCACATGGAGCACGTCTCTCCCAGGTTACACGCACAGCAGTTACCACCTGACTCGTGTACCCCGCACACACGGAGCACGTCTCTTCCAGGTTATATGCACAGCAGTTACCACCTGACTCCTGTACCCCGCACACACGGAGCACGTCTCTTCCACGTTATACGCACAGCAGTTACCACCTGACTCCTGCACCCCGCACACACGGAGCACGTCTCTCCCAGGTTACACGCACAGCAGTTACCACCTGACTCCTGTACCCCGCGCACATGGAGCACGTCTCTCCCAGGTTACACGCACAGCAGTTACCACCTGACTCGTGTACCCCGCACACACGGAGCACGTCTCTCCTAGGTTACACGCACAGCAGTTACCACCTGACTCCTGTACCCCGCACACACGGAGCACGTCTCTTCCAGGTTATATGCACAGCAGTTACCACCTGACTCCTGTACCCCGCACACACGGAGCACGTCTCTCCCAGGTTACACGCACAGCAGTTACCACCTGACTCCTTTACCACGCACACACGGAGCACGTCTATCCCAGGTTATACGCACAGCAGTTACCATCTGACTCGTGTACCCCGCACACACGGAGCACGTCTCTCCCACGTTATACGCACAGCAGTTACCATCTGACTCCTGCACCCCGCACACACGGAGCACGTCTATCCCAGGTTACACGCACAGCAGTTACCACCTGACTCCTGCACCCCGCACACACGGAGCACGTCTCTCCCAGGTTACACGCACAGCAGTTACCACCTGACTCCTGTACCCCGCACACACGGAGCACGTCTCTTCCAGATTATACGCACAGCAGTTACCACCTGACTCCTGCACCCCGCACACACGGAGCACGTCTCTCCCACGTTATACGCACAGCAGTTACCATCTGACTCGTGTACCCCGCACACAAGGAGCACGTCTCTCCCACGTTATACGCACAGCAGTTACCACCTGACCCTGTACCCCGCACACACGGAGCACGTCTCTCCCAGGTTACACGCACAGCAGTTACCACCTGACTCCTGTACCCCGCACACACGGAGCACGTCTCTTCCAGGTTACACGCACAGCAGTTACCACCTGACTCCTTTACCCCGCACACACGGAGCACGTCTATCCCAGGTTATACGCACAGCAGTTACCACCTGACTCCTGTACCCCACACACACGGAGCACGTCTATCCCAGGTTACACGCACAGCAGTTACCACCTGACTCCTGTACCCCGCACACACGGAGCACGTCTCTCCCAGGTTATACGCACAGCAGTTACCACCTGACTCCTGCACCCCGCACACACGGAGCACGTCTATCCCAGGTTACACGCACAGCAGTTACCACCTGACTCCTTTACCCCGCACACACGGAGCACGTCTCTTCCAGGTTATACGCACAGCAGTTACCATCTGACTCCTTTACCCCGCACACACGGAGCACGTCTCTCCGACGTTATACGCACAGCAGTTACCACCTGACTCCTGTACCCCGCACACACGGAGAACGTCTCTTCCAGGTTATACGCACAGCAGTTACCACCTGACTCCTGCACCCCGCACACACGGAGCACGTCTATCCCAGGTTACACGCACAGCAGTTACCACCTGACTCCTGCACCCCGCACACACGGAGCACGTCTCTCCCAGGTTACACGCACAGCAGTTACCACCTGACTCCTGTACCCCGCACACACGGAGCACGTCACTCCCAGGTTATACGCACAGCAGTTACCACATGACTCCTGTACCCCGCACACACGGCGCACGTCTCTTCCAGGTTACATGCACAGCAGTTACCACCTGACTCCTGTACCCCGCACACACGGAGCACATCTCTCCCAGGTTATACGCACAGCAGTTACCACCTGACTCCTGTACCCCGCACACACGGAGCACGTCTCTCCCAGGTTACACGCACAGCAGTTACCACCTGACTCCTGTACCCCGCACACACGGAGCACGTCTCTCCCAGGTTATACGCACAGCAGTTACCACCTGACTCCTGTACCCCGCACACACGGAGCACGTCTATCCCAGGTTATACGCACAGCAGTTACCACCTGACTCCTGCACCCCGCACACACGGAGCACGTCTCTCCCAGGTTATACGCACAGCAGTTACCACCTGACTCCTGTACCCTGCACACACGGAGCACGTCTCTTCTAGGTTACACGCACAGCAGTTACCACCTGACTCCTTTACCACGCACACACGGAGCACGTCTCTTCCAGGTTATACGCACAGCAGTTACCATCTGTTACCACACGGAGCACGTCTCTCCCACGTTATACGCACAGCAGTTACCACCTGACTCCTGTACCCCGCACACACGGAGAACGTCTCTTCCAGGTTATATGCACAGCAGTTACCACCTGACTCCTGCACCCCGCACACACGGAGCACGTCTATCCCAGGTTACACGCACAGCAGTTACCACCTGACTCCTGCACCCCGCACACACGGAGCACGTCTATCCCAGGTTACACGCACAGCAGTTACCACCTGACTCCTGTACCCCGCACACACGTAGCACGTCACTCCCAGGTTATACGCACAGCAGTTACCACCTGACTCCTGCACCCCGCACACACGGAGCACGTCTCTCCCAGGTTATACGCACAGCAGTTACCACCTGACTCCTGTACCCCACACACAAGGAGCACGTCTCTCCCAGGTTACACGCACAGCAGTTACCACCTGACTCCTGTACCCCGCACACACGGAGCACGTCTCTCCCAGGTTACACGCACAGCAGTTACCACCTGACTCCTGTACCCCACACACAAGGAGCACGTCTCTTCCAGGTTATACGCACAGCAGTTACCACCTGACTCCTGTACCCCGCACACATGGAGCACGTCTCTTCCAGGTTATATGCACAGCAGTTACCACCTGACTCCTGTACCCCGCACACACGGAGCACGTCTCTTCCACGTTATACGCACAGCAGTTACCACCCGAATCCTGCAAACCGCACACACGGAGCACGTCTCTCCCACGTTATACGCACAGCAGTTACCACCTGACTCCTGTACCCCGCACACACGGAGCACGTCTCTCCCAGGTTATACGCACAGCAGTTACCACCTGACTCCTGTACCCCGCACACACGGAGCACGTCTCTCCCAGGTTATACGCACAGCAGTTACCACCTGACTCCTGTACCCCGCACACACGGAGCACGTCTCTCCCAGGTTATACGCACAGCAGTTACCACCTGACTCCTGTACCCCGCACACACGGAGCACGTCTCTTCCAGGTTACACGCACAGCAGTTACCACCTGACTCCTGTACCCCGCACACACGGAGCACGTCTCTTCCAGGTTATATGCACAGCAGTTACCACCTGACTCCTGTACCCAGCACACACGGAGCACGTCTCTTCCACGTTATACGCACAGCAGTTACCACCTGACTCCTGTACCCCGCACACACGGAGCACGTCTCTCCCAGGTTATACGCACAGCAGTTACCACCTGACTCCTGCACCCCGCACACACGGAGCACGTCTCTCCCACGTTATACGCACAGCAGTTACCACCTGACTCCTGTACCCCGCACACACGGAGCACGTCTCTCCCACGTTATACGCACAGCAGTTACCACCCGAATCCTGCACACCGCACACACGGAGCACGTCTCTTCCAGGTTATACGCACAGCAGTTACCATCTGACTCCTTTACCACGCACACACGGAGCACGTCTCTTCCAGGTTATACGCACAGCAGTTACCACAGGCAGTGTAAGAGATGTATTCTACGGCAACCAACTTTCCATTTTTTATAACTGTACTAATAACTGAGAAATCTGATTGGCTGAATAGATTGCTAGATTTTAGGGTGTATCTAGAACCTGCAGATGAAAGAATATTCATAAATGTGTATCACCCCTCAACCCCAACATCAACCGAGATCAACTTCAACACAAACAATTAGCTGAAAGCGACATTTGGGAAATAACCCTCTGTACAATATACGCAGCAGTCATTCACCACTGTACAAGTTATAGGTAAAGAGGCAATGACGACAGGCGGCCATCTTGTTGGTTATCTGTATCTGACTGACTGATAATATTGGGGTACCTGTTCCTGGTAAATAGAGATTAGAACACAGAACGGCTGCCTCTGTTAAATGAAGATGACCAATCCTCATTAATAACAACACAACCTATTACTATACCAGGAGCCGTATTAGCTAATAGTCAAACATTACTAGTACAATGGGCACATCACCCACACCGGGCGGGCGGGCAGCCATGTTGTGAGCTAAATGAATGAAAAGGAAGCGGAACAGCGGATGGGGGCAGTAGAGGTAACAATATGGTCAGCCTACATGAGCCGAACGGTTCTTCTATGCCAGGGGTCAGGAAACTTTACCTTTTACCCCAAGCTATATTTTTATACGCCAATGTTACCCCCTTCATTTGATGGGAAGGAAATCATATAATCTATAGATTCTATATGCGATGAAATGAAATTCCTGGGGATCATGGACGGTCAGTGAAGCAGTGAATTCAGCCAGCCTCCGATGGTGGGAACTGTGCAGGTGCAGCCCCCGCAGCCAGCTACTTCAGCTAAATTTACATTTGTTGGGGCACTGGCTGCTTGATTGACTGCAGGGGATGTTCTGGGGTGGACACGCCCATCGGACCACAGCGAACGCAGGTGTCATCTGCGCCTGCCTTCAATTCGGAGAAAACCATGCAGCAGAAAAGTCCTGTGCTACCAATCTACTGCAAACTCTGTGCGAGCGCAGTGAGGGGATTTGGGTGGTGGGGGAGGACGTTCATCTGCTCGCTAGGCTCCTAGGATCATTTGCAGCATATAAGGCCCTGTGATTCCATGCTAGGAGGACGTCATGATCCAATATGGCTGCCCCCAGTGTGCGCAGGCGACAGGAACATGTACAGACTGGGCCTCACACTTACCCGATACAATCTGTGTTATGTGGAGAACTTAGAGTCTAGCACATGTTACAGTGAAGGGATATGCCATATGTTACCTGCGCTTTGTCCTTAATGTTGGCGGTATTGACAAACCACTGTAGACTGGCGCGGATGATGACCGGCTGCTTCGTCCTCCAGTCATATGGGTAACTGTGTACAAAGCTCTCCTCCTTCACCAGGTTCCTGGCAGCGAGCAACATCTGTATGACTGAGAGGAAGATGGCAATGTGAGGGACAGTCACACACACACACACACACCTCTGTATCCAGCACCTCCAAATACAATACACAACATGGTGTAGGCCAAGAACTATCCCCAAGTATCATTCCCAGAGAGCCATCATCTCCTAAAGTGACCTAAGCCTTGGCCCTAGAGCTCCCGGTGCCACATGACTGCATGTAGCTTGGTCCGGTCACACACTGGGCAGACAGATCTAGGCCACACAGGCAGCAGTATGTACACAGGTGAAAGACTGGCATATAGAACCACATCACCAGGCCACAGACATGCCACAGGATGCCAACAGCTGGGTCTTGTAACATAGCCGTAGGGGCCACTGTGCATTCCCGTCTCCCGGCACTACAGACCACTGTGCGTGCCCGTCTCCCGGCCCTGCGGGCCACTGCGCGTGCCCGTATCCAACCTGCAGACCACTGTGCGTGCCCGTCTCCCAACCCTGCAGGCCACTGTGCGTGTCCGTCTCCCGGCACTGCGGCCACTAAGCGTACCCGTCTCTCTACCCTATGGGCCTCTTTACATGCACAACTCAGCACCCTATGGGCCCTTATTCCTCCAGGATTGTAACTGAACATTGCACACACAATGCTATGTATATCACTGACATTTCCTACTATATATAGCTGCATAGTATTGTAGACGAGTCACAGTAGTTCGGTGCTCACAGGGGAGTCCGTATAAGATGTTCTGTATCACACACAATGCTGTGTATATTAGCGGTCCTGGTGTGCCTCTCACTGACATTTCCCACTATATATAGCTGCATAGTATTGTAGACGAGTCACAGTAGTTTGGTCCTCTCAGGGGAGTCCGTATAAGATGTTCTGTATCACACACAATGCTATGTATATTAGCGACCCTGGTGTGCCCCTCACTGACATTTCCCACTATATATAGCTGCATAGTATTGTAGACGAGTCACAGTAGTTCGGTCCTCTCACAGTCCGTATAAGAGATGTTCTGTATCACACACAATGCTGTGTATATTAGCGACCCTGGTGTGCCTCTCACTGACATTTCCCAATATATATAGCTGCACGGTATTATAGACGAGTCACAGTAGTTCGGTCCTCTCAGGGGAATCCGTATAAGCGATGTTCTGTATCACACACAATGCTATGTATATTAGCGGTCGTGGTGTGCCTCTCACTGACATTTCCCACTATATATAGCTGCATGGTATTGTAGACGAGTCACAGTAGTTCGGTCCTCTCAGGGGAGTCCGTATAAGCGATGTTCTGTATCACACACAATGCTGTGTATATTACTGGTCCTGGTGTGCCTCTCACTGACATTTCCCACTATATATAGCTGCATGGTATTGTAGACGAGTCACAGTAGTTCGGTCCTCTCACAGTCCGTATAAGCGATGTTCTGTATCACACACAATGCTGTGTATATTACTGGTCCTGGTGTGCCTCTCACTGACATTTCCCAATATATATAGCTGCACGGTATTATAGACGAGTCACAGTAGTTCGGTCCTCTCAGGGGAATCCGTATAAGCGATGTTCTGTATCACACACAATGCTATGTATATTAGCGGTCGTGGTGTGCCTCTCACTGACATTTCCCACTATATATAGCTGCATGGTATTGTAGACGAGTCACAGTAGTTTTGTCCTCTCAGGGGAGTCCGTATAAGCGATGTTCTGTATCACACACAATGCTGTGTATATTAGTGGTCCTGGTGTGCCTCTCACTGACATTTCCCACTATATATAGCTGCACAGTATTGTAGACGAGTCACAGTAGTTCGGTTCTCTCACAGTCCGTATAAGCAATGTTTTGTATCACACACAATGCTGTGTATATTAGTGGTCCTGGTGTGCCTCTCACTGACATTTCCCACTATATATAGCTGCATGGTATTGTAGACGAGTCACAGTAGTTCGGTCCTCTCACAGTCCGTATAAGAGATGTTCTGTATCACACACAATGCTATGTATATTAGTGGTCCTGGTGTGCCCCTCACTGACATTCCCCACTATATATAGCTGCATGGTATTGTAGACGAGTCACAGTAGTTCGGTCCTCTCAGGGGAGTCCGTATAAGAGATGTTCTGTATCACACACAATGCTGTGTATATTAGCGGTCCTGGTGTGCCCCTCACTGACATTTCCCACTATATATAGCTGCACAGTATTGTAGACGAGTCACAGTAGTTCGGTCCTCTCAGGGGAGTCCGTATAAGAGATGTTCTGTATCACACACAATGCTGTGTATATTAGCGGTCCTGGTGTGCCCCTCACTGACATTTCCCACTATATATAGCTGCACAGTATTGTAGACGAGTCACAGTAGTTCGGTCCTCTCAGGGGAGTCCGTATAAGATGTTCTGTATCACACACAATGCTGTGTATATTAGGAGTCCTGGTGTGCCCCTCACTGACATTTCCCACTATATATAGCTGCATGGTATTGTAGACGAGTCACAGTAGTTCGGTCCTCTCAGGGGAGTCCGTATAAGAGATGTTCTGTATCACACACAATGCTGTGTATATTAGTGGTCCTGGTGTGCCCCTCACTGACATTTCCCACTATATATAGCTGCATGGTATTGTAGACGAGTCACAGTAGTTCGGTCCTCTCAGGGGATTCTGTATAAGAGATGTTCTGTATCACACACAATGCTGTGTATATTAGCGGTCCTGGTGTGCCCCTCACTGACATTTCCCACTATATATAGCTGCATAGTATTGTAGACGAGTCACAGTAGTTTGGTCCTCTCAGTCTGTATAAGAGATGTTCTATATCACACACAATGCTGTGTATATTAGCGGTCCTGGTGTGCCCCTCACTGACATTTCCCACTATATATAGCTGCATGGTATTGTAGACGAGTCACAGTAGTTCGGTCCTCTCAGGGGAGTCTGTATAAGAGATGTTCTGTATCACACACAATGCTGTGTATATTAGCGGTCCTGGTGTGCCTCTCACTGACATTTCCCACTATATATAGCTGCATAGTATTGTAGACGAGTCACAGTAGTTCGGTCCTCTCAGGGGAGTCTGTATAAGCGATGTTCTGTATCACACACAATGCTGTGTATATTAGCAGTCCTGGTGTGCCCCTCACTGACATTTCCCACTATATATAGCTGCATGGTATTGTAGACGAGTCACAGTAGTTCGGTCCTCTCAGGGGAGTCTGTATAAGCGATGTTCTGTATCACACACAATGCTGTGTATATTACTGGTCCTGGTGTGCCCCTCACTGACATTTCCCACTATATATAGCTGCATAGTATTGTAGACGAGTCACAGTAGTTCGGTCCTCTCACAGTCCGTATAAGAGATGTTCTGTATCACACACAATGCTATGTATATTAGTGGTCCTGGTGTGCCTCTCACTGACATTCCCCACTATATATAGCTGCATAGTATTGTAGACGAGTCACAGTAGTTCGGTCCTCTCAGGGGAGTCCATATAAGATGTTCTGTATCACACACAATGCTGTGTATATTAGTGGTCCTGGTGTGCCCCTCACTGACATTTCCCACTATATATAGCTGCATAGTATTGTAGACGAGTCACAGTAGTTCGGTCCTCTCAGGGGAGTCCGTATAAGCGATGTTCTGTATCACACACAATGCTGTGTATATTAGCGGTCCTGGTGTGCCTCTCACTGACATTCCCCACTATATATAGCTGCATAGTATTGTAGACGAGTCACAGTAGTTTGGTCCTTTCAGGCGAGTCCGTATAAGAGATGTTCTGTATCACACACAATGCTATGTATTTTAGCGGTCGTGGTGTGCCCCTCACTGACATTTCCCACTATATATAGCTGCATAGTATTGTAGACGAGTCACAGTAGTTCGGTCCTCTCAGGGGAGTCCGTATAAGCGATGTTCTGTATCACACACAATGCTATGTATATTAGCGGTCCTGGTGTGCCCCTCACTGACATTTCCCACTATATATAGCTGCATGGTATTGTAGACGAGTCACAGTAGTTCGGTCCTCTAACAGTCCGTATAAGAGATGTTCTGTATCACACACAATGCTATGTATATTAGCGGTCCTGGTGTGCCCCTCACTGGCATTTCCCACTATATATAGCTGCACAGTATTGTAGACGAGTCACAGTAGTTCGGTCCTCTCAGGGGAGTCCGTATAAGATGTTCTGTATCACACACAATGCTGTGTATATTAGCAGTCCTGGTGTGCCCCTCACTGACATTTCCCACTATATATAGCTGCATGGTATTGTAGACGAGTCACAGTAGTTCGGTCCTCTCAGGGGAGTCCGTATAAGCGATGTTCTGTATCACACACAATGCTGTGTATATTAGTGGTCCTGGTGTGCCCCTCACTGACATTTCCCACTATATATAGCTGCATGGTATTGTAGACGAGTCACAGTAGTTCGGTCCTCTCAGGGGATTCTGTATAAGAGATGTTCTGTATCACACACAATGCTGTGTATATTAGCGGTCCTGGTGTGCCCCTCACTGACATTTCCCACTATATATAGCTGCATAGTATTGTAGACGAGTCACAGTAGTTTGGTCCTCTCAGTCTGTATAAGAGATGTTCTATATCACACACAATGCTGTGTATATTAGCGGTCCTGGTGTGCCCCTCACTGACATTTCCCACTATATATAGCTGCATGGTATTGTAGACGAGTCACAGTAGTTCGGTCCTCTCAGGGGAGTCTGTATAAGAGATGTTCTGTATCACACACAATGCTGTGTATATTAGCGGTCCTGGTGTGCCTCTCACTGACATTTCCCACTATATATAGCTGCATAGTATTGTAGACGAGTCACAGTAGTTCGGTCCTCTCAGGGGAGTCTGTATAAGCGATGTTCTGTATCACACACAATGCTGTGTATATTAGCAGTCCTGGTGTGCCCCTCACTGACATTTCCCACTATATATAGCTGCATGGTATTGTAGACGAGTCACAGTAGTTCGGTCCTCTCAGGGGAGTCTGTATAAGCGATGTTCTGTATCACACACAATGCTGTGTATATTACTGGTCCTGGTGTGCCCCTCACTGACATTTCCCACTATATATAGCTGCATAGTATTGTAGACGAGTCACAGTAGTTCGGTCCTCTCACAGTCCGTATAAGAGATGTTCTGTATCACACACAATGCTATGTATATTAGCGGTCCTGGTGTGCCCCTCACTGGCATTTCCCACTATATATAGCTGCATGGTATTGTAGACGAGTCACAGTAGTTCGGTCCTCTCAGGAGAGTCCGTATAAGCGATGTTCTGTATCACACACAATGCTATGTATATTAGCGGTCCTGGTGTGCCCCTCACTGACATTTCCCACTATATATAGCTGCATGGTATTGTAGACGAGTCACAGTCCGTATAAGAGATGTTCTGTATCACACACAATGCTGTGTATATTAGCGGTCCTGGTGTGCCCCTCACTGACATTTCCCACTATATATAGCTGCATAGTATTGTAGACGAGTCACAGTAGTTTGGTCCTTTCAGGCGAGTCCGTATAAGAGATGTTCTGTATCACACACAATGCTATGTATTTTAGCGGTCGTGGTGTGCCTCTCACTGACATTTCCCACTATATATAGCTGCATGGTATTGTAGACGAGTCACAGTAGTTCGGTCCTCTCAGGGGAGTCCGTATAAGCGATGTTCTATATCACACACAATGCTGTGTATATCAGTGGTCCTGGTGTGCCCCTCACTGACATTTCCCACTATATATAGCTGCATAGTATTGTAGACGAGTCACAGTAGTTCGGTCCTCTCACAGTCTGTATAAGCGATGTTCTGTATCACACACAATGCTGTGTATATTAGCGGTCCTGGTGTGCCTCTCACTGACATTTCCCACTATATATAGCTGCATGGTATTGTAGACGAGTCACAGTAGTTCGGTCCTCTCAGGGGAGTCCGTATAAGAGATGTTCTGTATCACACACAATGCTATGTATATTACTGGTCCTGGTGTGCCTCTCACTGACATTTCCCACTATATATAGCTGCATGGCATTGTAGACGAGTCACAGTAGTTCGGTCCTCTCAGGGGAATCCGTATAAGAGATGTTCTGTATCACACACAATGCTGTGTATATTACTGGTCCTGGTGTGCCTCTCACTGACATTTCCCACTATATATAGCTGCACAGTATTGTAGACGAGTCACAGTAGTTCGGTCCTCTCAGGGGAGTCCGTATCAGAGATGTTCTGCATCACACACAATGCTGTGTATATTACTGGTCCTGGTGTGCCTCTCACTGACATTTCCCACTATATATAGCTGCATAGTATTGTAAACGAGTCAGTAGTTTGGTCCTTTCAGGCGAGTCCGTATAAGAGATGTTCTGTATCACACACAATGCTATGTATATTAGCGGTCGTGGTGTGCCTCTCACTGACATTTCCCACTATATATAGCTGCATGGTATTGTAGACGAGTCACAGTAGTTCGGTCCTCTCACAGTCCGTATAAGCGATGTTCTGTATCACACACAATGCTGTGTATATTAGCAGTCCTGGTGTGCCCCTCACTGACATTTCCCACTATATATAGCTGCATGGTATTGTAGACGAGTCACAGTAGTTCGGTCCTCTCAGGGGAGTCTGTATAAGCGATGTTCTGTATCACACACAATGCTATGTATATTACTGGTCCTGGTGTGCCTCTCACTGACATTTCCCACTATATATAGCTGCATGGTATTGTAGACGAGTCACAGTAGTTCGGTCCTCTCAGGGGATTCCGCATAAGAGATGTTCTGTATCACACACAATGCTGTGTATATTAGCGGTCCTGGTGTGCCCCTCACTGACATTTCCCACTATATATAGCTGCACAGTATTGTAGACGAGTCACAGTAGTTCGGTCCTCTCAGGGGAGTCTGTATAAGAGATGTTCTGTATCACACACAATGCTGTGTATATTACTGGTCCTGGTGTGCCCCTCACTGACATTTCCCACTATATATAGCTGCATGGTATTGTAGACGAGTCACAGTAGTTCGGTCCTCTCAGGGGAGTCTGTATAAGCGATGTTCTGTATCACACACAATGCTGTGTATATTACTGGTCCTGGTGTGCCTCTCACTGACATTTCCCACTATATATAGCTGCATGGTATTGTAGACGAGTCACAGTAGTTCGGTCCTCTCAGGGGATTCTGTATAAGAGATGTTCTGTATCACACACAATGCTGTGTATATTACTGGTCCTGGTGTGCCTCTCACTGACATTTCAAACTATATATAGCTGCATGGTATTGTAGACGAGTCACAGTAGTTCGGTCCTCTCAGGGGATTCTGTATAAGAGATGTTCTGTATCACACACAATGCTGTGTATATTAGCGGTCCTGGTGTGCCCCTCACTGACATTTCCCACTATATATAGCTGCATAGTATTGTAGACGAGTCACAGTAGTTTGGTCCTCTCAGTCCGTATAAGAGATGTTCTGTATCACACACAATGCTGTGTATATTAGCGGTCCTGGTGTGCCCCTCACTGACATTTCCCACTATATATAGCTGCACGGTATTGTAGACGAGTCACAGTAGTTCGGTCCTCACACAGTCCGTATAAGAGATGTTCTATATCACACACAATGCTATGTATATCACTGACATTTCCCACTATATATAGCTGCATGGTATTGTAGACGAGTCACAGTAGTTCGGTCCTCTCAGGGGAGTCCGTATAAGAGATGTTCTGTATCACACACAATGCTGTGTATATTAGCGGTCCTGGTGTGCCCCTCACTGACATTTCCCACTATATATAGCTGCACAGTATTGTAGATGAGTCACAGTAGTTCGGTCCTCTCAGGGAAGTCCATATAAGATGTTCTATATCACACACAATGCTGTGTATATTAGCGGTCCTGGTGTGCCTCTCACTGACATTTCCCACTATATATAGCTGCATGGTATTGTAGACGAGTCACAGTAGTTCGGTCCTCTCACAGTCCGTATAAGCGATGTTCTGTATCACACACAATGCTGTGTATATTAGCGGTCCTGGTGTGCCTCTCACTGACATTTCCCACTATATATAGCTGCACAGTATTGTAGACGAGTCACAGTAGTTCGGTCCTCTCAGGGGAGTCCGTATAAGCGATGTTCTATATCACACACAATGCTGTGTATATTAGTGGTCCTGGTGTGCCCCTCACTGACATTTCCCACTATATATAGCTGCATAGTATTGTAGACGAGTCACAGTAGTTCGGTCCTCTCACAGTCTGTATAAGCGATGTTCTGTATCACACACAATGCTGTGTATATTAGCGGTCCTGGTGTGCCTCTCACTGACATTCCCCACTATATATAGCTGCATGGTATTGTAGACGAGTCACAGTAGTTCGGTCCTCTCAGGGGAGTCCGTATAAGCGATGTTCTGTATCACACACAATGCTGTGTATATTAGCGGTCCTGGTGTGCCTCTCACTGACATTTCCCACTATATATAGCTGCATGGTATTGTAGACGAGTCACAGTAGTTCGGTCCTCTCAGGGGAGTCCGTATAAGAGATGTTCTGTATCACACACAATGCTGTGTATATTACTGGTCCTGGTGTGCCTCTCACTGACATTTCCCAATATATATAGCTGCACAGTATTGTAGACGAGTCACAGTAGTTCGGTCCTCTCAGGGGAGTCCGTATCAGAGATGTTCTGCATCACACACAATGCTGTGTATATTACTGGTCCTGGTGTGCCTCTCACTGACATTTCCCACTATATATAGCTGCATGGTATTGTAGACGAGTCACAGTAGTTCGGTCCTCTCAGGGGAGTCCGTATAAGAGATGTTCTGTATCACACACAATGCTGTGTATATTAGCGGTCCTGGTGTGCCCCTCACTGACATTTCCCACTATATATAGCTGCACAGTATTGTAGATGAGTCACAGTAGTTCGGTCCTCTCAGGGGAGTCCGTATAAGAGATGTTCTATATCACACACAATGCTGTGTATATTAGCGGTCCTGGTGTGCCCCTCACTGACATTTCCCACTATATATAGCTGCATGGTATTGTAGACGAGTCACAGTAGTTCGGTCCTCTCACAGTCCGTATAAGCGATGTTCTGTATCACACACAATGCTGTGTATATTAGCGGTCCTGGTGTGCCTCTCACTGACATTTCCCACTATATATAGCTGCACAGTATTGTAGACGAGTCACAGTAGTTCGGTCCTCTCAGGGGAGTCCGTATAAGCGATGTTCTATATCACACACAATGCTGTGTATATTAGTGGTCCTGGTGTGCCCCTCACTGACATTTCCCACTATATATAGCTGCATAGTATTGTCGACTAGTCACAGTAGTTCGGTCCTCTCAGGGGAGTCCGTATAAGAGATGTTCTATATCACACACAATGCTGTGTATATTAGCAGTCCTGGTGTGCCCCTCACTGACATTTCCCACTATATATAGCTGCATGGTATTGTAGACGAGTCACAGTAGTTCGGTCCTCTCAGTCCGTATAAGCGATGTTCTGTATCACACACAATGCTATGTATATTAGCGGTCCTGGTGTGCCCCTCACTGACATTTCCCACTATATATAGCTGCATGGTATTGTAGACGAGTCACAGTAGTTCGGTCCTCACACAGTCCGTATAAGAGATGTTCTATATCACACACAATGCTATGTATATTAGCGGTCCTGGTGTGCCCCTCACCGACATTTCCCACTATATATAGCTGCATAGTTTTGTAGACGAGTCACAGTAGTTCGGTCCTCTCAGGGGATTCCGTATAAGATGTTCTGTATCACACACAATGCTGTGTATATTAGTGGTCCTGGTGTGCCTCTCACTGACATTTCCCACTATATATAGCTGCATGGTATTGTAGACGAGTCACAGTAGTTCGGTCCTCTCAGGGGAGTCCGTATAAGAGATGTTCTATATCACACACAATGCTGTGTATATTAGCAGTCCTGGTGTGCCCCTCACTGACATTCCCCACTATATATAGCTGCATGGTATTGTAGACGAGTCACAGTAGTTTAGTCCTCACAGTCCGTATAAGCGATGTTCTGTATCACACACAATGCTATGTATATTACTGGTCCTGGTGTGCCTCTCACTGACATTTCCCACTATATATAGCTGCATGGTATTGTAGACGAGTCACAGTAGTTTGGTCCTCTCAGGGGAGTCTGTATAAGCGATGTTCTGTATCACACACAATGCTATGTATATTAGCGGTCCTGGTGTGCCCCTCACCGACATTTCCCACTATATATAGCTGCATAGTTTTGTAGCCGAGTCACAGTAGTTCGGTCCTCTCAGGGGATTCCGTATAAGATGTTCTGTATCACACACAATGCTATGTATATTAGTGGTCCTGGTGTGCCCCTCACTGACATTTCCCACTATATATAGCTGCATGGTATTGTAGACTAGTCACAGTAGTTCGGTCCTCTCAGGGGAGTCTGTATAAGCGATGTTCTGTATCACACACAATGCTGTGTATATTAGCAGTCCTGGTGTGCCCCTCACTGACATTTCCCACTATATATAGCTGCATAGTATTGTAGACGAGTCACAGTAGTTTGGTCCTCGCAGGGGAGTCCGTATAAGAGATGTTCTGTATCACACACAATGCTGTGTATATTACTGGTCCTGGTGTGCCTCTCACTGACATTCCCCACTATATATAGCTGCATGGTATTGTAGACGAGTCACAGTAGTTCGGTCCTCTCACAGTCCGTATAAGAGATGTTCTGTATCACACACAATGCTGTGTATATTAGCGGTCCTGGTGTGCCTCTCACTGACATTTCCCACTATATATAGCTGCATGGTATTGTAGACGAGTCACAGTAGTTCGGTCCTCTCAGGGGATTCCGTATAAGATGTTCTGTATCACACACAATGCTATGTATATTAGTGGTCCTGGTGTGCCTCTCACTGACATTTCCCACTATATATAGCTGCATGGTATTGTAGACGAGTCACAGTAGTTTGGTCCTCTCAGGGGAGTCCGTTTAAGCGATGTTCTGTATCACACACAATGCTGTGTATATTAGCGGTCCTGGTGTGCCCCTCACTGACATTCCCCACTATATATAGCTGCATGGTATTGTAGACGAGTCACAGTAGTTCGGTCCTCTCAGGGGAGTCCGTATAAGAGATGTTCTGTATCACACACAATGCTATGTATATCAGCGGTCCTGGTGTGCCTCTCACTGACATTTCCCACTATATATAGCTGCATGGTTTTGTAGACGAGTCACAGTAGTTCGGTCCTCTCAGGGGAGTCCGTATAAGATGTTCTGTGTCACACACAATGCTGTGTATATTAGCGGTCCTGGTGTGCCCCTCACTGACATTTCCCACTATATATAACTGCACGGTACTGTACACGAGTCACAGTAGTTCGGTCCTCTCAGGGGAATCCGTATAAGATGTTCTATAATTAATATCACACACTGTATTATATATACACAATTATACTGACGTGTCCTATCAGAACACGAGCAGTAAGGAAGACTGCACCTACCAGCATCATTCCCATCTTCCAGAACGGCTTTATGTTCTAGATCAGCGCCAGCATCAGAAATAAAGCGGCCAGATTCATCCACCAGACAGTCCTGTACGAGGGGAACAATAGAAATCTGAATCAATTCACTGTATGACACCCGGATGTACACCAGTCCCTTACACGTATGTACACTGCACATAACTACCAGTCCCATTCCCACATGGGTATATTAGCTTATACTACAGTCTTCATACCATCTGGTAACATGGGTGTCGCCAGGGACAAAAACCTGAAAATGATAAAACCGCGAACAAGGAAGCAGAGATCTTTATATACAGTGTAAAATTACAGAATAATAAAATATGCACGTGCAATATTAAATAAATATCATATGATCAATGATGGCTAGTAATGAAATAGAGGCTTGCTGCACAAATGTTATTGGATGTGAGGTGTGAGACGCAGAAGCGGGAAGTTCACAGCCTATTTAAGGCGCATAGCCACCATTGATGTTTTATCTCTCCCTGATGAAGCCGCTGAGGTATAGGAGGAGAAACGGTTCCAGATTCTCTTTGTTGGAGACGATCCTCAAGTGGGCGGACCCTGATGTGGCAAGTCTGGAGTGTTAACCAGGAGAGAGCCCGGAGCCAGGAACCTACTATCATCTCCACCGGTACTTATCCCACAATACTGCCTTTCTGGCTCTGACTACAGAGCACACCATAAGGAGCGGTAATTATATCCATATGCTGTATTCCTGTCTAAAGCAGCAATTGTTGGATGGAGTAAAACTAACAGCTGCTTATTACTTATTATAATACAGCCTTCTGGCTCTGACAGTAGAGTACACCACAAGGAGTGGTAACTAGAATATACTCACTTACATGCATCATATCTGCTCAAAGGTGGAATTATTTTTGCTGTACTTACAGCTGCTTATCCCTGCTTTCTTAACTATTGCATGGACTATTTCCAATAACAAATTACAGCTGCTTATCCCTGCTTTCTTAACTATTGCATGGACTATTACCAGTAACAAATTACAGCTGCTTATCCCTGCTTTCTTAACTATTGCATGGACTATTTCCAATAACAAATTACAGCTGCTCATCCCTGCTTGCTTAACTATTGCATGGACTATTTCCAATAACAAATTACAGCTGGCTTATCCCTGCTTGCTTAACTATTGCATGGACTATTTCCAATAACAAATTACAGCTGCTTACCACTGCTTGCTTAAACTATTGCATGGACTATTTCCAATAACAAATTACAGCTGCTTATCCCTGCTTGCTTAAACTATTGCATGGACTATTTCCAATAACGAATTACAGCTGCTTAACCCTGCTTGCTTAAACTATTGCATGGACTATTTCCAATAACAAATTACAGCTGCTTATCCCTGCTTGCTAAACTATTGCGTGGACTATTTCCAATAACAAATTACAGCTGCTTATCCCTGCTTGTTTAACTATTGCGTGGACTATTTCCAATAACAAATTACAGCTGCGTATCCCTGCTTGCTTAACTATTGCGTGGACTATTTCCAATAGCAAATTACAGCTGCTTATCCCTGCTTGTTTAACTATTGCGTGGACTATTTCCAATAACAAATTACAGCTGCGTATCCCTGCTTGCTTAACTATTGCATGGACTATTTCCAATAACAACTAACAGCTGCTTATCATTGCTTGCTTAACTATTGCATGGACTATTTCCAATAACAAATTACAGCTGCTTATCCCTGCTTGCTTAACTATTGCATGGACTATTTCCAATAACAAATTACAGCTGCTTATCCCTGCTTGCTTAACTATTGCATGGACTATTTCCAATAACAACTAACAGCTGCTTATCCATGCTTGCTTAAACTATTGCATGGACTATTTCCAATAACAAATTACAGCTGCTTATCCCTGCTTGCTTAACCATTGCATGGACTATTTCCAATAACAAATTACAGCTGCTTATCCCTGCTTGCTTAACCATTGCATGGACTATTTCCAATAACAAATTACAGCTGCTCATCCCTGCTTGCTTAACTATTGCATGGACTATTTCCAATAACAAATTACAGCTGGCTTATCCCTGCTTGCTTAACTATTGCATGGACTATTTCCAATAACAAATTACAGCTGCTTATCCCTGCTTGCTTAACTATTGCATGGACTATTTCCAATAACAAATTACAGCTGCTTATCCCTGCTTGCTTAAACTATTGCATGGACTATTTCCAATAACAAATTACAGCTGCTTATCCCTGCTTGCTTAACTATTGCATGGACTATTTCCAATAACAAATTACAGCTGCTTATCCCTGCTTGCTTAACTATTGCATGGACTATTTCCAATAACAAATTACAGCTGCTTATCCCTGCTTGCTTAACTATTGCATGGACTATTTCCAATAACAAATTACAGCTGGCTTATCCCTGCTTGCTTAAACTATTGCATGGACTATTTCCAATAACAAATTACAGCTGCTTATCCCTGCTTGCTTAAACTATTGCATGGACTATTTCCAATAACAAATTACAGCTGCTTATCCCTGCTTGCTTCAACTATTGCATGGACTCTTTCGGTACTCTTTACCTAGAACGGCGCCCGCGATCAGAATCGCGGGCGTCGGGGGTAAAAAATCGCGGGCATCGCGGGTACATCAAAATCGTGTACCCGCGATCACCGCGATTTTCCCATAGGGAACAATGTTAAAAAGCCTAATTGATCGCGATTTTAATGTTAAATGCCTCAATGCCCGCGATTTTCCCATAGGAATCAATGTTAAATGGGCTACAGAGCCCAAATAGACCCAATTAACCCTTAAATGTCACCCCAATTTTTTTACGCCACCCCACGATCCACGCCAACCCGAAGCGTGGCGAGCGCAGCGAGCCCGCGAGGGGCGGCGGTACGCGTCCTCCGACCTTTTCATGCCCTACTATCCACGTCGGCGTGGAGTTGAGAATAGAATAGTGTGGCGAGCGCAGCGAGCCACCGAGCCCGAAGCGTGGCGAGCGGACGCGGATACCTTCACAGGTAAACGCGTCCCTTCGCGGGCTTCACAGGTGTCGGCGTCGCCACGGACACCTGTGAAGTCCGCGAGGGGACGCGTATAACTGTGAAGGTATCCGCGTCCCCTCGCGGGGCTCGCTGCGCTCGCCACGCTTCGGGCTCGGTGGCTCGCTGCGCTCGCCACACTATTCTATTCTCAACTCCACGCCGACGTGGATAGTAGGGCATGAAAAGGTCGGAGGACGCGTACCGCCGCCCCTCGCGGGCTTGCTGCGCTCGCCACGCTTCGGGTTGGCGTGGATCGTGGGGTGGCGTCAAAAAATTGGGGTGACATTTAAGGGTTAATTGAGCCTATTTGGGCTCTGTAGCCCATTTAACATTGATTCCTATGGTAAAATCGCGGGCATTGAGGCATTGAATGCAAAATCGCGGTCAATCTGACTTTTTAACATTGTTCCCTATGGGAAAATCGCGGTGATCGCGGGCATCGCGTCGCGGCCGTTTATGTACTGCCCGCGATCCCGCGATCACCCCGATGGGCGCCGTTCTAGGTAAAGAGTACCACTCTTTCCAATAACAAATTACAGCTGGCTTATCCCTGCTTGCTTAAACTATTGCATGGACTATTTCCAATAACAAATTACAGCTGCTTATCACTGCTTGCTTAACTATTGCATGGACTATTTCCAATAACAACTAACAGCTGCTTATCCCTGCTTGCTTAACTATTGCATGGACTATTGCCAATAACAAATTACAGCTGCTTATCCCTGCTTGCTTAAACTATTGCATGGACTATTTCCAATAACAACTAACAGCTGCTTATCCCTGCTTGCTTAAACTATTGCATGGACTATTTCCAATAACAAATTACAGCTGGCTTATCCCTGCTTGCTTAAACTATTGCATGGACTATTTCCAATAACAAATTACAGCTGCTTATCCCTGCTTGCTTAACTATTGCATGGACTATTTCCAATAACAACTAACAGCTGCTTATCCCTGCTTGCTTAACTATTGCATGGACTATTTCCAATAACAAATTACAGCTGCTTATCCCTGCTTGCTTAACTATTGCATGGACTATTTCCAATAACAAATTACAGCTGCTTATCCCTGCTTGCTTAAACTATTGCATGGACTATTTCCAATAACAAATTACAGCTGCTTATCCCTGCTTGCTTAACTATTGCATGGACTATTTCCAATAACAAATTACAGCTGGCTTATCCCTGCTTGCTTAACTATTGCATGGACTATTTCCAATAACAAATTACAGCTGCTTATCCCTGCTTGCTTAACTATTGCATGGACTATTTCCAATAACAAATTACAGCTGCTTATCCCTGCTTGCTAAACTATTGCGTGGACTATTTCCAATAACAAATTACAGCTGCTTATCCCTGCTTGTTTAACTATTGCGTGGACTATTTCCAATAACAAATTACAGCTGCTTATCCCTGCTTGCTTAACTATTGCATGGACTATTTCCAATAACAAATTACAGCTGCTTATCCCTGCTTGCTTAACTATTGCATGGACTATTTCCAATAACAAATTACAGCTGGCTTATCCCTGCTTGCTTAAACTATTGCATGGACTATTTCCAATAACAAATTACAGCTGCTTATCCCTGCTTGCTTAAACTATTGCATGGACTATTTCCAATAACAAATTACAGCTGCTTATCCCTGCTTGCTTCAACTATTGCATGGACTATTTCCAATAACAAATTACAGCTGCTTACCACTGCTTGCTTAAACTATTGCATTGACTATTTCCAATAACAACTAACAGCTGCTTATCCCTGCTTGCTTAAACTATTGCATGGACTATTTCCAATAACAAATTACAGCTGCTTATCCCTGCTTGCTTAACCATTGCATGGACTATTTCCAATAACAAATTACAGCTGCTCATCCCTGCTTGCTTAACTATTGCATGGACTATTTCCAATAACAAATTACAGCTGCTTATCCCTGCTTGCTTCAACTATTGCATGGACTCTTTCCAATAACAAATTACAGCTGGCTTATCCCTGCTTGCTTAAACTATTGCATGGACTATTTCCAATAACAAATTACAGCTGCTTATCCCTGCTTGCTTAACTATTGCATGGACTATTTCCAATAACAACTAACAGCTGCTTATCCCTGCTTGCTTAACTATTGCATGGACTATTGCCAATAACAAATTACAGCTGCTTATCCCTGCTTGCTTAAACTATTGCATGGACTATTTCCAATAACAACTAACAGCTGCTTATCCCTGCTTGCTTAAACTATTGCATGGACTATTTCCAATAACAACTAACAGCTGCTTATCCCTGCTTGCTTAAACTATTGCATGGACTATTTCCAATAACAACTAACAGCTGCTTATCCCTGCTTGCTTAAACTATTGCATGGACTATTTCCAATAACAACTAACAGCTGCTTATCCCTGCTTGCTTAAACTATTGCATGGACTATTTCCAATAACAACTAACAGCTGCTTATCCCTGCTTGTTTAGAGACATCTGAGCTTTTACATGGACTACTCCTTATAACAGATTACTAATAACCTCACATGCTGGGACTTTATTTACTTTAATAAATTCCAGATTAACCTTCAGTGATTTCTACCTTAATTATTATTACAAGCATTCCCAGTTGGGGATTTTCTCATAAGATTTATTTAATATTGCACGCACATTTTTTATTATTCTGTGTTTTTACACTGTATATTACATTCTGTTTTGCTATTTTAGTGCAGTGTTTGGTATTTTTCTGGTCCGTTTTCTCTGTGTGGTCAAGTACCCACAATTCACTGCAGCTATAAATAGTTGAATGCACATTTTATCCATACACCTAGGGTTTATCTAGCGCAGCCATCTGCATGACCAATGTGTTTCACACAAGCTTTGTGTTGTGCTGCCCCTACGCAGACACTCTGTATGGGGTTGTTGCCTTGCACTATGTATGTGTGATGTACGCAACAAGCAGAGGGTCTGCGCGATGGACAGAGAACATCTGGTCCAAGTATGAGCGCAGCGCTGGAAGATCCAGTTCACGGGAAGTCGCTGCAGTAGTAAAACCTGGAAAAGACCAAAAGGACTTTCTGCGTGATTGTAGGACCAGTATGGAGAAGTGCTTTAATGTCACGGAAGGAGGAGACAAAGGGGAAAAGAGCAGGCTGTGGCATTAGCCATTAGTAAGGTGGCCAATCCCAGGTTTGGCATGATCCCAGGATTTGTCTCTAAATTTGTCGGGAATTCATTCCTGGGATTGGAGTGGCCAATCCTGCGATTTTGAGTTTAGATTGCGCATATGAAGTCTAATGTCGGGCAGAGTGTGAGCACCCAGCATGAGCAGCATGACGTGGTCAGAGGTCACGCTGTGCAGCCTGCCAACCGCACCCCTAATGCCCACCTGCTCTCAGGGGCACCCCCAGCAGCATGCCCCTCTCCCACCTTCACCGCCCACCCATGTAGGTAAATGTTCAGGGCAGCAGGTTTGGTGTGTGTTTTTTAATTAGGGAGACAGATCCCAGGATCCCGGAAATCTCGTAATTGAGCATTTTTTTAAACCCGAATCCCAGGATTGAAAAAGTGCCCTCTGACTGGCATATTTAGCCATTAAAAAGATTACTTAGCTATAATGAATTCAAGATCCGCTAAATGTACAGGCACAACAGGGGGATGCATTGATCCCATTGTGCAGTCGGTAGACGGAAATGTTAATGGAATATGACCACACCACATGAAAATGTATGGATCCTTAGAAGTGTCAATCGAATTGGAAAATTGTTAGCGACAAAATCTGTAGGTCTTAAAAACAAAAAAACACACACACAAAAGGGGTTTCTATATCCCGCACAGAACCATAATGGCAGTCACTGAGAAAAGCTGCAGGTTCCTATATCCCGCACAGAACCATAATGGCAGTCACTGAGAAAAGCTGCAGGTTCTTATATCCCACACAGAACCATAATGGCAGTCACTGAGAAAAGCTGCAGGTTCTTATATCCCGCACAGAACCAAAATGGCAGTCACTGAGAAAAGCCACAGGTTCCAATATCCCGCACAGAACCAAAATGGCAGTCACTGAGAAAAGCCACAGGTTCCAATATCCCGCACAGAACCATAATAGCAGTCACTGGGAAAAGCCACAGGTTCTTATATCCCGCACAGAACCATAATAGCAGTCACTGAGAAAAGCCACAGGTTCCAATATCCCGCACAGAACCATAATGGCAGTCACTGAGAAAAGCCACAGTTTCCTATATCCCGCACAGAACCATAATAGCAGTCACTGGGAAAAGCCACAGGTTCTTATATCCCGCACAGAACCATAATAGCAGTCACTGAGAAAAGCCACAGGTTCTTATATCCCGCACAGAACCATAATAGCAGTCACTGAGAAAAGCCACAGGTTCCTATATCCCGCACAGAACCATAATAGCAGTCACTGGCAAAAGCCACAGGTTCTTATACCCCGCACAGAACCATAATAGCAGTCACTGGGAAAAGCCGCAGGTTCCTATATCCCGCACAGAACCATAATAGCAGTCACTGAGAAAAGCCGCAGGTTCTTATATCCCGCACAGAACCATAATGGCAGTCACTGAGAAAAGCCACAGGTTCCTATATCCCGCACAGAACCATAATAGCAGTCACTGAGAAAAGCCGCAGGTTCTTATATCCCGCACCAAACCAAAATGGCAGTCACTGAGAAAAGCCACAGGTTCCAATATCCCGCACAGAACCAAAATGGCAGTCACTGAGAAAAGCCACAGGTTCCAATATCCCGCACAGAACCATAATAGCAGTCACTGGGAAAAGCCACAGGTTCTTATATCCCGCACAGAACCATAATAGCAGTCACTGAGAAAAGCCACAGGTTCCAATATCCCGCACAGAACCATAATGGCAGTCACTGAGAAAAGCCACAGGTTCCTATATCCCGCACAGAACCATAATAGCAGTCACTGGGAAAAGCCACAGGTTCTTATATCCCGCACAGAACCATAATAGCAGTCACTGAGAAAAGCCACAGGTTCTTATATCCCGCACAGAACCATAATAGCAGTCACTGGCAAAAGCCACAGGTTCCTATATCCCGCACAGAACCATAATAGCAGTCACTGGCAAAAGCCACAGGTTCTTATACCCCGCACAGAACCATAATAGCAGTCACTGGGAAAAGCCGCAGGTTCTTATACCCCGCACAGAACCATAATAGCAGTCACTGGGAAAAGCCGCAGGTTCTTATATCCCACACAGAACCATAATAGCAGTCACTGGGAAAAGCCGCAGGTTCTTATATCCCGCACAGAACCATAATAGCAGTCACTGGGAAAAGCCACAGGTTCTTATACCCCGCACAGAACCATAATAGCAGTCACTGGGAAAAGCCGCAGGTTCTTATATCCCGCACAGAACCATAATAGCAGTCACTGGGAAAAGCCGCAGGTTCTTATATCCAGCAGAGAACCATAATAGCAGTCACTGGGAAAAGCCGCAGGTTCTTATATCCCGCACAGAACCATAATAGCAGTCACTGGGAAAAGCCGCAGGTTCTTATATCCCACACAGAACCATAATAGCAGTCACTGGGAAAAGCCGCAGGTTCTTATATCCTGCACAGAACCATAATAGCAAGCACTGGGAAAAGCCACAGGTTCTTATATCCTGCACAGAACCATAATAGCAGTCACTGAGAAAAGCCGCAGGTTCTTATATCCCGCACAGAACCATAATAGCAGTCACTGGGAAAAGCAGCAGGTTCCTACTCCCACTGCTGCACCTGTGATGTCTGCTGATATTCTGCCTGGCTCCCTTGTTGCAACTACCAGCTATTGCTGAAGACCCACGACCAGAACAGAGAGCCGCATATGAGCACGGACAGGTGAGTAGCATCCGCCAGTGAAAACTGCACTTTCGACCGCTAAAGCCGCCGCCCTCCCCCCAAAGCCACCCTCCCTCTATCCTTCCCTACTGCTGCACGTCCTCTCTTTCCCTCCCTATTGCAGGCCCCTCTCCATCTCTCCCACATGTCTGATGTTACACTTCTTTCTGATCAAGGCTTTGGAATTGGGGAGATGAGGAACTTTTATATGCAAAGAAATAAAAAAACTTATAAAGGGGTCTATTTACGAAAGTAAAAAAATAAATAAATGTAAAGAGGTGCTGAATCTTTAGTAAATGTACCCCCTGCTCAACCAACCTAACCTTGTGTCCCCACACTTACCGGTCAGTACTCACTACAATGAAGAGCACAATAAGGCAGGGTCCACGCGGACACGTTGGGAGAGAACCATTTACTTACCACGGGTAACTTGTGATGAGAAGCCACACTGTAATCTTCAATGCCATGGGCGGGCGCGGTGTGGACCAGGCCGGTGCCTTTCCCCATAGTCACATGGTTGGCACCCAGGAGAGGGGAGGAGCGTCCTGGTAGTGTGGGGTGACCACATTGGCCACTCTCCAGATCTGATCCTGCAGGTGAGGAAAAGCCACAATCAGGGTGTATTTGTAGCATTAACAGCAGCCAGCAGGAGGTGATAAATCTGCTGGTTTTTACCCGGTTCCTCCTCCGAAACATGCACGCACGTCACACGGACGTCTACCGCCACATTGTGGCCATCCACTTTATTATCTAATCCCGACTGTATGCAGCATTATCCATGTAGCGCAGGGGAGGGGCACATAAACATGCAGAAAAATGGATAGTTGGATCACCCTTGGGCGCAGCTGCTAATGGGTTTTAAACACCTGATGAGGAGACACCACTCCTCCAACAATACATCTACCACACAAATTTTTCAAGTGGAGACCCTATAGCGCTTAGAACATCAAATATATACAGTACTTCCCTTTTATTCGTAAGGACTTATAGGACAGATGGATGGAACAGAAGATCCTTGTTGTCAAATTTTCATTGATGATAGTTCATGCAAAACAATAAAAACAGAGGGACCATGTAATTGATAATCTGTCCATACAGCAAGTGGGTTAATGCACCCGTGCAGGTAGGCGGGATTCTGTGCAGCTGTTTTTCCTCTACCAAAGAAATGGGATATGAAGATAAGCGTACCCAGACTCACATCAAAGATGTGGCAATTAAACACATCAAGGTATCTTTTAATTTGCGTACCCCAACTCACACTGTGTGGATGTTGTATTCGCACATAAAGGTATCTTTTAATGGGGAAGACAAACGGCGTTATCAAGGGGATGCGTACCCCAACTCACACTGTGTGGATGTAGTATTCGCACATAAAGGTATCTTTAAATAGGGAGGATGAGATGGTATAACCAAGTGGATGCGTACCCCAACTCACTGAAAAAAGGGCTGTGCCGTTCATATCAAGGTATCTTTCAGACCACTCAGTAAATGGATCATAAAAGCTTTAATGTCTTCCACATCCAGAAGTACATATCATACAAGATAAAATGAAATAAAAACAGGGTAATCACTGTGACTGCCGGGTAGAGGGAAAGATGGTGAAATGTGGAATTCTACAACCTGGGGGGTCTTCCGGATGATCCAGCCAGGGAGAGTCTTCAACCAAGGTCCCGAACTAGTTCTTTCCCTCTACCCGGCAGTCACAGTGATTACCCTGTTTTTATTTCATTTTATCTTGTATGATATGTACTTCTGGATGTTGAAGACATTAAAGCTTTTATGATCCATTTACTGAGTGGTCTGAAAGATACCTTGATATGAACGGCACAGCCCTTTTTTCAGTGAGTTGGGGTACGCATCCACTTGATAACACCGTTTGTCTTCCCCATTAAATGTGCGAATACTACATCCACACAGTGTGAGTTGGGGTACGCATCCCCTTGATAACACCGTTTGTCTTCCCCATTAAAAGATACCTTTATGTGCGAATACAACATCCACACAGTGTGAGTTGGGGTACGCAAATTAAAAGATACCTTGATGTGTTTAATTGCCACATCTTTGATGTGAGTCTGGGTACGCTTATCTTCATATCCCATTTCTTTGGTGGAGGAAAAACAGCTGCACAGAATCCCGCCTACCTGCACGGGTGCATTAACCCACTTGCTGTATGGACAGATTATCAATTACATGATCCCTCTGTTTTTATTGTTTTGCATGAACTATCATCAATGAAAATTTGACAACAAGGATCTTCTGTTCCATCCATTTGTCCTATAAGTCCTTACAAATAAAAGGGAAGTACTGTATATATTTGATGTTATAAGCGCTATAGGGTCTCCACTTGAAAAATTTGTGGGGCACATAAACATGCATGTGGTCATATGTAACACATGTGCTGAATATGCCCCGGGGATCAGCAACGCCGAATACAGAGGGTGCCATGCAGGACCCAAGAATTAGAATAAGGCTTAACTCATTCCCAATCACATCCCAGACTCCTGTAAAACCAGCCAATGGGAGTCCAGGGGCGGGCCTAGGAGTGTGAGTGAAGCATGCCGATTCTTGGGGGAACCATCCGTCACATATTACATACATGATCACCTGTATAATATTATGTGCTACATGGTCGGTGCTGCATCCGCCGCGCACTATAATGAACAGAACATGTGAATAATTCCTTCAGCTGTAACCTCCCAGTGCTCACATGCAAATGGTCCTGGTCCACATAAACTAATAGTATAGTTAAATCGCCTGAAAGATCAGTGCAAACCAGCAGGTCACGCATCAAATTCCCACCCAAAAAGGCTGGACTGGGCGGAGATGCAGAAGTCCTTTACCTGTGGCCAAGTCAGCTGGCTGCACTTACAGATGGGAGACTCATCCTAAAAGCACACGGTCATCCGGTCAAGAATGCACATACAGCTAACATTAGTCTAGAACCTTCTGATACTCTCAGATCTCATGCAAAAACCAGGCCACGCTGCACCGTGTACTGAGGCTGGATGTATGAGGTATATCACGCTGCACGGTGTACTGAGGCTGGATGTATGAGGTATATCATGCTGCATGGTGTACTGAGGCTGGATGTATGAGGTATATCACGCTGCATGGTGTACTGAGGCTGGATGTATGAGGTATATCACACTGCATGGTGTACCGAGACTGGATGTATGAGGTATATCACGCTGCACGTTGTACCGAGGCTGGATGTATGAGGTATATCACGCTGCACGGTGTACCGAGGCTGGATGTATGAGGTATATCACGCTGCACGGTGTACCGAGGCTGGATGTATGAGGTATATCACGCTGCAAGGTGTACTGAGGCAGGATGTATGAGGTATATCACGCTGCATGGTGTACTGAGGCAGGATGTATGAGGTATATCACGCTGCATGGTGTACTGAGGCAGGATGTATGAGGTATATCACGCTGCACGGTGTACTGAGGCTGGATGTATGAGGTATATCACGCTGCATGGTGTACTGAGGCAGGATGTATGAGGTATATCACGCTGCACGTTGTACCGAGGCTGGATGTATGAGGTATATCACGCTGCACGTTGTACCGAGGCTGGATGTATGAGGTATATCACGCTGCACGGTGTACTGAGGCTGGATGTATGAGGTATATCACGCTGCACGGTGTACTGAGGTTGGATGTATGAGGTCTATCACACTGCACGGTGTACTGAGGCTGGATGTATGAGGTATATCACGCTGCACGGTGTACTGAGGCTGGATGTATGAGGTATATCACGCTGCATGGTGTACTGAGGCTGGATGTATGAGGTATATCACGCTGCATGGTGTACTGAGGCAGGATGTATGAGGTATATCACACTGCACGGTGTACTGAGGCTGGATGTATGAGGTATATATATACCTGAAGGTGCCAGCTGGTATACACACCCCAGAGGTGGGCGCATATACAGTAGGAATGGTTGCAGAATATACACTGAATAACAAACCTTTACATGTTGAAATGACCTCAAACTTGGTTCCCAGAGAAAGCGCAGTGGATTCAACGCGGTCAGCAGCCAAAATATACAGCTCCCCGGTGGTGGAACATCGCACTATGGAATATCTGGTATAAGAGAAGCGATCGTTCAGTACAAATGGGGACAAAAAAACGTTATTATTCCAGCTACAACATAGAAATTCCTGTGGAGTAACATATAGCAGTGATGAGGACACAGGTGTAACCGGAGGAACACATGACCATATATATGTATGCAGGGCTATTTTTCAGCAGGCTCCAGCAGGAACTGAGGCCCTTATTCTAGTTCACTCTTTCTGACAAAATATTTCTTAGATGGACAAAACCATGTGCACTGCAGGTGAGGCAGGTGTAAAACCCCACCCAAATCTAATTATCTCTGCACAAGTAACACCTGCCTCACCTGCAGTGCACATGGTTTTGTCCATCTAAGAAATATTTTGTCAGAAAGAGTGAACTAGAATAAGGACCTCAGTTCCTGCTGGAGCCTGCTGAAAAATAGCCCTGTATGTATGTGTCAGCATAACATAAGAAGAATGGCCGCCTGTGGGAAACCACGGAGACTTACGCTGTGTCCGGCATGTAGCACACAGCCTGGTTAGCAGGGATTGTCCATGGCTGTGTTGTCCAAACCAATGCGCTGATTGCGGAGGACCCATCTGCAAACCAAACACATTCATTATCTGCAGAAAGGCTATAAATCTAATACAACTTCTCCTGTTATACTTCCCAGCTTCCCCCAGCAGTCTCCCATCAGCAGCATACAGGTGGGGGAGCTGTGTGCAGGAGATCAGTATGAAATCCCGGCGGCTGGAATCTTGGCGGTCGAAATCCCGACGCCGGAATCCCGACTGCCGCAATGCCGACAAGGGGAGGCCGTGGATCGCCCACCTCTTGCGGGCTCGCCACGCAGCGGGCCTGGTGTCTCGCTACACTATTTTATTCTCCCTCTATGGGTGTCGTGGACGCATCCCGTGTGCAGGCTTCATTACACCGTATTTTCAGTAACCAGGTGACAATGTACAGTCCAGCATCTCCTGTAATGGCCTTTATATAACTTTACACAGGGCCGTGGTTATGTCAAGGGCTTCCATGCCAACATTGGAAGCAGAACATCCAGCAACTAATAGAAGAGTATAATTACTGCTAGTACAGTGTTCAGAGGGGACTGTCCATTCCGAGACCAGGTGCGTTTGTAACACCCTTGTGTGTAGCATTCCCACCTAAGGCTGCACCTTTCCTTACTATGGGGAACATAGTGCTGTGCTCCTACCAGGATACGGAATTACACAGGTGCTAACCCTTGTTAGAATTACTCCTCTGCCCCGTTGCTGGCAAATAAGGCTGCGTACACATGGAGGCAAATTTGTCTAATATCGCGGGCAATATGGTCGCCGAGCGACCATATTGCCCGCGATGGGAGTGCGCACCTGCGCACTCCCATTTTCTCCCCCGTAGTGACCGCTGCTCCTGCGACCAGCTGATTTCCACTGCCGGGCTCCCCTGGCATTTTCTTTTTCATCAGCGACCATCTCTGGTCGCGGATGCAAACGGGACACTGAGCGATATATCCCCCCGTGTGTACAGGGCTTAAGTTGCAGTTTAAGAATAAAACAGCCAATATACCCCACTCAAATCTAAGTTTCTCTGCACATGTTACATCTGCCCCACCTGAAGCACAGCATGGTTTTGCCCATTTGAGAAAGATTTTACTTTTGCGCTCCAGTCTGAATCAGGCCCACTGTTCGTTATGTAACTTCCATCTAGTTTCTTCCCAAGTTTAAAAGAAAAATAAATGCTAAAATCCTTTACTCTGAGAACATCGGGGACACTGCAGACTGTGGGTTTAGAGCATGGGTCTTCAAACTGTGGCCCTCCAGATGTTGTGAAACTACAAATCCCAGCAAGCTTTGCCACAGTTTTAACACTCCCTTATAGCAAAACTGTGGCAAGGCATGATGGGATTTGTAGTTTCACAACATCTGGAGGGTCACAGTTTGAAGACCCATGGTTTAGAGGCAGGATGAGGAGTAGGCACTAATACCCCTTTTACACCGCCGCAAAATTACGGGTCTTCGGCAGGTCAGACCCGGGTCAGAGGCGGTGTAAATGGGACCCGGCTCCCATTTACATCAATGGGGGACGTGCAACCTGCAGACCGCAGTGTCCGCAGGTTGGACGGGGGTCACACACAGCCTGCGCTGCGATCTGCTATACTCTGCAGACAGCAGCGGAGGAGGTGAATGGATGCCTGTGTTTGCGGCATCCATTCACCTCCCGGACGGCAGCATTTTTGGTGTAAAAGGGGTATAATACACCTCCTCCCCACCTGATGCAAGTAGTCCAGTAGTTATGGAACAACCGCACACCCAACAGTGAGGGGAGGAATGTCCCCCAGATGGTCATAGGAACCGATTTAATGATGAATACATCCTATCTGGGGCACACTGCAGACTGTGGGACTGGCAATCACATTCTGGCTGAGCTGCGCACAAAGCGGGATCTCCAGTAAAAAGATTGACCCTATCGATACTTCAATCTATTGTCTAAGGGTCAACCAGTCAAAGGTAAAAAGAGATTAAGGTCAACAAGGTTTTTTTGCCTTTTAAAATGGTTAGAGCTGCAGTGTGAAAGCTCCAGTCTGCATTTACCGGTTACAAAATAACCGTGTATTTGCAAACGGGTAAAAAGCAGAGTCCTACACGGTTCAGAGCCATTCACACTGCATAAAAAAACGGCTCTGAACCGGTATGTAGGACTCAGGCAGTAGCTATGAGAGCGCAGTGCATATGTAATGAGCCGCTCATTACATATGCACACATGTAATGAGCGGCTCATTCATATGCACTGCACTCATTACATATGCACTACGCTGTCTTATAGCTCCTGTCTGTCCTGCTTTCACACTGCAAACCTGCTTGAGACCCGGTATTTATGTGCAGTGTGAAAGGGGTTTAAATACCTGGTCTCACAAGTTTAGGCAATGTGAAAGCAGCATTCATTTGACAAGTGGGTGACGATATTATTGTTGGTTACTAACAATACAATAAGCAGAGACAAGACAGCACTTTGGCGGAGAAATGGTTTGTGTGAGAGCAGGATTATGCCGCAGCGACGTTATTACCTATTAATGAGGCCATTTTAGGAGGCGGCTTCTCCACAGGAAACTTTACATAAACGGAGCGGCTGACGTGTTGTTGGTTATAGTCCAGTTCTGCCTCAGCCAGCGCTGTCCTATGATGACGGGGTACAAAGGTACAATAAATACAAGGTGATTATTTTCCAACAGGAAGGAACCGATCATATCTGGGGTTACTGATGAAGAGAGACAGGATTATATGCAACATAAAAAGCTTGAAATATGCATGAAAAATACTTAAAATATGCATGAAAAGTGGTAAAATATGCTACATTAATAAATAAAGTAATTTTTAACTTATTTGAAAATCAGCATAAAATTTGTTGCAAATAAACCTCAAAAATAGGCCCACAGCATCTGCAGATGTCTAGTGCTGTGCACAGGATTTTTTTTCTTCCTGGCTGCTACAGCATAGTGCAGCGTCCAAAGCTCTTCTTGCATCAACCACACGGACCCTCATCTCCAGCGCCGATGGATCAAATGTCAGCATAGCGTGAGGGCGGCGCAGTGGAAGGCTTCCTCCCTGCGCCGCATACTCACTGTGACACGGCATTTCCTCCACGTCACGTGATGTCACAACCCTTCTGCCCGCCTACTCTGCTGCAGAAGTCTGTCTCTTGGTGTAAAGTCCCAGGCCAGGGGCAGGCAAAGGTTCATCAGCTTCGCAATGGCATCCGCCCAGACTGACTTTTATCAACATGGATTGGCAGCCTAGAGCAGTGTCAGACATAGCGTACATCCAAGGTTCCCCACACTGCGCACATATTTCCCCAGACCGCACACTCTACCACTACCTGGCCAGCAGCAGCAGGGCAAAGCAGTTCTGTGACTCGCGGGTGGAAAGGGGGCGGGGCCTAAAATATGCACAATCACTAGATTTTAGGTAAAATATGCAATAACCAGTGAGAATGGGCAAAATATGCAAATGCATATAATCCTGTCTCTACATTGATGAATCACTAATTCAGATAGCGTTATCCGTTATAGATTGTGGAGTCACGTGTTCTTCCTGGTAATGCAGCCTCATTGTTATTATGGAAGACCTACCCCGGGCAAATAATATAATACAGTAATAATGTAGTAATAAGCACTTTAAAAAGAAGTTTAGGATACCAGATAAATGGAGGTGGGATGACATTCTAACCTGGTTGATGGGGACCAAAACACCGGTCTGTAATCCTGGTAAACGTGACCCTAAAAGCAGAACACAAAACACGAGTGATACAAAGACAAGAAATACAGCCTGTATAATACACTAATCCCACATTACGTTCCGGGACAGCAACAGGACATACAGCCTGTATAATACACTAATCCCACATTACGCTCCGGGACAGCGACAGGACATACAGCCTGTATAATACACTTATCCCACATTACGTTCCGGGACAGCGACAGGACATACAGCCTGTATAATACACTAATCCCACATTACGCTCCGGGACAGCGACAGGACATACAGCCTGTATAATACACTTATCCCACATTACGTTCCGGGACAGCGACAGGACATACAGCCTGTATAATACACTTATCCCACATTACGTTCCGGAGCAGCGACAGGACATACAGCCTGTATAATACACTTATCCCACATTACGTTCAGGGACAGCGACAGGACATACAGCCTGTATAATACACTAATCCCACATTACGCTCCGGGACAGCGACAGGACATACAGCCTGTATAATACACTAATCCTACATTACGTTCCGGGACAGCGACAGGACATACAGCCTGTATAATACACTAATCCCGCATTACGTTCCGGCACAGCGACAGGACATACAGCCTGTATAATACACTAATCCCGCATTACCTTCCGGCACAGCGACAGGACATACAGCCTGTATAATACACTAATCCCACATTACGTTCCGGGACAGCAACAGGACATACAGCCTGTATAATACACTAATCCCACATTACGCTCCGGGACAGCGACAGGACATACAGCCTGTATAATACACTTATCCCACATTACGTTCCGGGACAGCGACAGGACATACAGCCTGTATAATACACTTATCCCACATTACGTTACGGGACAGCGACAGGACATACAGCCTGTATAATACACTAATCCCACATTACGTTCCGGGACAGCGACAGGACATACAGCCTGTATAATACACTTATCCCACATTACGTTCAGGGACAGCGACAGGACATACAGCCCGTATAATACACTAATCCCACATTACGCTCCGGGACAGCGACAGGACATACAGCCCGTATAATACACTAATCCTACATTACGTTCCGGGACAGCGACAGGACATACAGCCTGTATAATACACTAATCCCGCATTACGTTCCGGCACAGCGACAGGACATACAGCCTGTATAATACACTAATCCCGCATTACCTTCCGGCACAGCGACAGGACATACAGCCTGTATAATACACTAATCCCACATTGCGCTCCGGGACAGCGACAGGACATACAGCCTGTATAATACACTAATCCCACATTACGTTCCAGCACAGCGACAGGACATACAGCCTGTATAATACACTAATCCCACATTACGTTCCGGGACAGCGACAGGACATACAGCCTGTATAATACACTAATCCCACATTACGTTCCGGCACAGCGACAGGACATACAGCCTGTATAATACACTAATCCTACATTACGTTCCGGGACAGCGACAGGACATACAGCCTGTATAATACACTAATCCCACATTACGCTCCGGGACAGGACATACAGCTTGTATAATACACTAATCCCACATTACGTTCCGGGACAGCGACAGGACATACAGCCTGTATAATACACTAATCCCACATTACGTTCCGGGAAAGCGACAGGACATACAGCCTGTATAATACACTAATGCCACATTACGTTCCGGGACAGCCACAGGACATACAGCCTGTATAATACACTAATCCCACATTACGTTCCGGGAAAGCGACAGGACATACAGCCTGTATAATACACTAATGCCACATTACGTTCCGGCACAGCGACAGGACATACAGCCTGTATTAGTGTTCATTCTAGCACCCGCCATCTTTGAAAACCCATGCAGTACCTGTTCCCTGCCAGGGGTGTCGCTGTCTGCTGTGGTGTTTCTAGCACAGTCCTGATATACAGACCACACTCTGCTAGAATCACTAAAGAAGACAGCGACACCCCAGGCAGGGAAGAGGAACTGCATGGATTTTAAAAGATGGCGGGTGCTAGACTGAACACTATGTATAATACACTAATGCCACATTACGTTCCGGGACAGTGACAGGACATACAGCCTGTATAATACACTAATCCCACATTACGCTCCGGGACAGCGACAGGACATACAGCCTGTATAATACACTAATCCTACATTACGTTCCAGCACAGCGACAGGACATACAGCCTGTATAATACACTAATCCCACATTACGTTCCGGGACAGCGACAGGACATACAGCCTGTATAATACACTAATCCCACATTACGTTCCGGGACAGTGACAGGACATACAGCCT
The DNA here is from genome assembly GCF_055691185.1 of Crinia signifera. Lineage (NCBI taxonomy): Eukaryota > Metazoa > Chordata > Amphibia > Anura > Myobatrachidae > Crinia > Crinia signifera. Next base: position 1,219,685 of record NC_139219.1, read on the forward strand.
GTATAATACACTAATCCCACATTACGCTCCGGGACAGCGACAGGACATACAGCCTGTATAATACACTAATCCTACATTACGTTCCAGCACAGCGACAGGACATACAGCCTGTATAATACACTAATCCCACATTACGTTCCGGGACAGCGACAGGACATACAGCCTGTATAATACACTAATCCCACATTACGTTCCAGCACAGCGACAGGACATACAGCCTGTATAATACACTAATCCCACATTACGTTCCGGGACAGCGACAGGACATACAGCCTGTATAATACACTAATCCCACATTACGTTCCAGCACAGCGACAGGACATACAGCCTGTATAATACACTAATCCCACATTACGTTCAGGGACAGCGACAGGACATACAGCCTGTATAATACACTAATCCCACATTACGCTCCGGGACAGCGACAGGACATACAGCCTGTATAATACACTAATCCCACATTACGCTCCGGGACAGCGACAGGACATACAGCCTGTATAATACACTAATCCCTTATTGCTTTCCGGGACAGCGACAGGACATACAGCCTGTATAATACACTAATCCCACATTACGTTCCGGGACAGCGACAGGACATACAGCCTGTATAATACACTAATCCCACATTACGTTCCGGGACAGCGACAGGACATACAGCCTGTATAATACACTAATCCCACATTGCTTTCCGGGACAGCGACAGGACATACAGCCTGTATAATACACTAATCCCTTATTGCTTTCCGGGACAGCGACAGGACATACAGCCTGTATAATACACTAATCCCACATTACATTCCGGGACAGCGACAGGACATACAGCCTGTATAATACACTAATCCCACATTACGTTCCGGGACAGCGACAGGACATACAGCCTGTATAATACACTAATCCTACATTACGTTCCGGGACAGCGACAGGACATACAGCCTGTATAATACACTAATCCCACATTACGCTCCGGGACAGGACATACAGCCTGTATAATACACTAATCCCACATTACGCTCCGGGACAGCGACAGGACATACAGCCTGTATAATACACTAAACCCACATTACCCTTCCGGCACAGCGACAGGACATACAGCCTGTATAATACACTAATCCCACATTACGCTCCGGGACAGGACATACAGCCTGTATAATACACTAATCCCACATTACGTTCCGGGACAGCGACAGGACATACAGCCTGTATAATACACTAATCCCACATTACGTTCCGGGACAGCGACAGGACATACAGCCTGTATAATACACTAATCCCACACTAATCCCACATTACGTTCCGGGACAGCGACAGGACATACAGCCTGTATAATACACTAATCCCACATTACGTTCCGGGACAGCGACAGGACATACAGCCTGTATAATACACTAATCCCACATTACGTTCCGGGACAGCGACAGGACATACAGCCTGTATAATACACTAATCCGACATTACGTTCCCAGGACAGCGACAGGACATACAGCCTGTATAATACACTAATCCTACATTACGCTCCGGGACAGCGACAGGACATACAGCCTGTATAATACACTAATCCCACATTACGCTCCGGGACAGGACATACAGCCTGTATAATACACTAATCCCACATTACGTTCCGGGACAGCGACAGGACATACAGCCTGTATAATACACTAATCCCACATTACGTTCCGGGACAGCGACAGGACATACAGCCTGTATAATACACTAATCCCACATTACGCTCCAGCACAGCGACAGGACATACAGCCTGTATAATACACTAATCCCACATTACGTTCCGGGACAGCGACAGGACATACAGCCTGTATAATACACTAATCCCACATTACGTTCCGGGACAGCGACAGGACATACAGCCTGTATAATACACTAATCCCACATTACGCTCCGGGACAGCGACAGCACATACAGCCTGTATAATACACTAATCCCACATTACGTTCCGGGACAGCGACAGGACATACAGCCTATATAATACACTAATCCCACATTACGATCCGACAGGGACACGAAGAATGAATAACAGATGGCAACAGATGCACCAAACAAGCAGATACACCAGTCACACACACACACACACACACACACACACACACACAGGGAAAGTGGTTTATAACAAAGAAGGTGTTTTGCCTACAAATGGAATATATAGGATCTCCTAAATATAAAGTATAACACACACACACACACACAAAAAAAAACCCCTGTCGACGTGGAATCTTCCAGCATTCCACATACTGCTTACCAACAAGCCGAATGCATCCCCAAACTCTATAAAGCCTTGTGAGGGGTGGGGGGCTGTTATCAACCTTTTTTTCCTCTCTGCTACTCAATTCCCACATTAACAGCTGTTCCCTTCAGAGTAACTCCCATTGATGATGAGAACATACCAGCAAAGGTCCCCCGCTATCGCCATCATTACTGCTAATGGACATATGCTTATTGCAAGAAACCTACCTGCGGTGTAAGATCCCCCTCACTCTCCCAAATTAGTTTTTCCTTGTGTAGCAAAGCTTGGTAGACTTTGGGGGGAAATGTAGCAAAGCTTGGTAGACTTTGGGGGGACATGTATCAAAGCTTGGTAGACTTTGGGGGGACATGTATCAAAGCTTGGTAGACTTTGGGGGGGAGCATGTATCAAAGCTTGGCAGACTTCAAGGGGGGGACATGTATCAAAGCTTGGTAGACTTCAAGGGGGGGATATATATCAAAGCTTGGAGTGAGATAAAGTGCCAACTAGCTCCTAACTGACATTATTCATACACAGCAGTAACCAGCCAATTGGCTGGTACTTGCCCTCTCTCCACTTCACTCTTCAACCTTAATAAAGGCCTTTACTTTTACAAGTCAGAATACAGATGCCTAACCCAATGATAATGAACAGATCACCCTAGACCGAAAGTATGTAATTAGCTGGGAATACATTGCTATGATAAGATTCTACTAAAGCGGAAAAGATAAAATAATAATGTCCTCATTACATTGGTTGATTGCGGCAGAATAACACTGCTGTGCGGGCTTGGCATACATGACATACGCGGGAACTAAGCCCGAAATCCGCACAATAACCGGAGCGACCGCGCCGTACCTTCTCATGCATTGTGTAGAACACTTCCAGTTGTTTGGCTTCATACTTCTTATCAAAGGTGTAATAGCAGTTCTCCCAGTCAGCCATTATCCCCCAGCGAATGAACGAGGCCTTCTGCTTCTCAATGGATTTTTCTGCATATTCCCTGGCTGGACAGAAGAAGAAAAAGCAGAAGTGTACAGTACGGCTGCGGCGCTGGATACAATCCCCTATGTACAGTACGGCTGCGGCGCTGGATACAATCCACTATGTACAGTACGGCTGCGGCGCTGGATACAATCCCCTATGTACAGTACGGCTGCGGCGCTGGATACAATCCCCTATGTACAGTGCGGCTGCGGCGCTGGATACAATCCCCTATGTACAGTGCGGCTGCGGCGCTGGATACAATACCCTATGTACAGTGCGGCTGCGGCGCTGGATACAATACCCTATGTACAGTGCGGCTGCGGCGCTGGATACAATACCCTATGTACAGTGCGGCTGCGGCGCTGGATACAATACCCTATGTACAGTGCAGGTGCGGCGCTGGATACAATACCCTATGTACAGTGCGGCTGCGGCGCTGGATACAATACCCTATGTACAGTGCGGCTGCGGCGCTGGATACAATACCCTATGTACAGTGCGGCTGCGGCGCTGGATACAATACCCTATGTACAGTGCGGCTGCGGCGCTGGATACAATACCCTATGTACAGTGCGGCTGCGGCGCTGGATACAATACCCTATGTACAGTGCGGCTGCGGCGCTAGATACAATACCCTATGTACAGTGCGGCTGCGGCGCTGGATACAATACCCTATGTACAGTGCGGCTGCGGCGCTGGATACAATACCCTATGTACAGTACGGCTGCGGCGCTGGATACAATACCCTATGTACAGTACGGCTGCGGCGCTGGATACAATACCCTATGTACAGTACGGCTGCGGCGCTGGATACAATACCCTATGTTCAGTACGTCTGCGGCGCTGGATACAATACCCTATGTACAGTACGGCTGCGGTGCTGGATACAATACCCTATGTACAGTACGGCTGCGGCGCTGGATACAATACCCTATGTACAGTACGGCTGCGGCGCTGGATACAATACCCTATGTACAGTACGGCTGCGGCGCTGGATACAATACCCTATGTACAGTACGGCTGCGTCGCTGGATATACCCTATGTACAGTACGGCTGCGTCGCTGGATATACCCTATGTACAGTACGGCTGCGCGCTGGATATACCCTATGTACAGTACGGCTGCGCACTGGATATACCCTATGTACAGTACGGCTGCGCACTGGATATACCCTATGTACAGTACAGCTGGGCGCTGATATACCCTATGTACAGTACAGCTGGGCGCTGATATACCCTATGTACAGTACAGCTGGGCGCTGATATACCCTATGTACAGTACGGCTGGGCGCTGGATACACCCTATGTACAGTACGGCTGCGCGCTGGATACACCCTATGTACAGTACGGCTGCGGCGCTGGATACACCCTATGTACAGTACGGCTGCGGCGCTGGATACACCCTATGTACAGTACGGCTGGGCGCTGGATACACACTATGTACAGTACGGCTGCGCGCTGGATATACCCTATGTACAGTACGGCTGCGGCGCTGGATACACCCTATGTACAGTACGGCTGCAGCGCTGGATACAATACCCTATGTACAGTACGGCTGTGCGCTGGATATACCCTATGTACAGTACGGCTGCGCACTGGATATACCCTATGTACAGTACGGCTGCGCACTGGATATACCCTATGTACAGTACGGCTGTGCGCTGATATACCCTATGTACAGTACGGCTGGGCGCTGATATACCCTATGTACAGTACGGCTGGGCGCTGGATATATCCTATGTACAGTACAGCTGGGCGCTGATATACCCTATGTACAGTACGGCTAGGCGCTGGATATATCCTATGTACAGTACGGCTGCGGCGCTGGATACACCCTATGTACAGTACGGCTGCGGCGCTGGATACACCCTATGTACAGTATGGCTGCGGCGCTGGATACACCCTATGTACAGTACGGCTGCGCGCTGGATATACCCTATGTACAGTACGGCTGCAGCGCTGGATACACCCTATGTACAGTACGGCTGCAGCGCTGGATACACCCTATGTACAGTACAGCTGGGCGCTGGATACACACTATGTACAGTACGGCTGCGCGCTGGATACACCCTATGTACAGTACGGCTGCAGCGCTGGATACACCCTATGTACAGTACGGCTGCAGCGCTGGATACACCCTATGTACAGTACGGCTGCGCGCTGGATATACCCTATGTACAGTACGGCTGCAGCGCTGGATACACCCTATGTACAGTACGGCTGCAGCGCTGGATACACCCTATGTACAGTACAGCTGGGCGCTGGATACACACTATGTACAGTACGGCTGCGCGCTGGATACACCCTATGTACAGTACGGCTGCAGCGCTGGATACACCCTATGTACAGTACGGCTGCAGCGCTGGATATACCCTATGTACAGTACGGTTGCGCGCTGGATATACCCTATGTATGTAGAAATATTAGAGCTGCAGTGAGATGTGGGTACTTATCAACACATGAAAAATTGGCCAAAGCAGAAACAGACAATGCGCTAAAATAGTAAAGAACAATTTAATAAATAGTTAATAAAAATATAAGAATAAAAAACAGTTACATACAACAACAAACGAATCCTCCAGGAGAAATATTCTGTAGATGCTGAGAGGAGATCCCCCGATGATGCTACTAATTAAAGCAACTCCCAAAGAGTGAGGTTATTTGCAATTAGAGGAATAATGGGTAAGGTGCAGTGCAGGTAAGTGCAGGGAACCATGCAAGCAGAAAGGAGAGTGGTTAGTTTGTTAGTCCAGCCTGCTTAGGGGGAATAATTGCAGCATTAAGCAAATATGAGCAGATGAATAGAAGTGTTATAGTTACCACTCATTTACATGATATTTGTGGTTATAGCAACGTACAGTTGGCCACCTGTTGTTTGGAGAGAATAGTGGGCTCCTGGCTGTCACTGGTTAGCACTCCAGACTGGCCATATCAGGGTCCGCCTACCGGAAACAGGGTCTCCAACAAGACTTCCATCAACTGGTACCAGAAAAAAAATCAACCAACGCGTTTCTCCGCCTCCTAGACCTCAGCGGCTTCCTCAGGGATAGTTAAATTGCATATGGTAAATGTTCGCCTTAAATAGGCAGCAGTATCCCCGCTTTTGAGACGCAAGCTGCTTTACTTCGTATCATCATCATCATCATCATCATCGGTTCTCCCCTCAGCATTTACAGAATATTTCTCCTGGAGGATTTGTTTTTGATATTTATTTTTATTGTATGTAACTTATTACTTGACTGGAGCAAAATTACTTCACGTGGGATACTAAGGAGATCTGTAAAACATGCCCTGTTAGGGATCCTTAGGGACTGGAGTAGGGATGCACTGAATTAACATATGCCGAATGTAACAGGAGAGTCATGGAGATGTAACCATGTGACGCGTTCTGTTGGGTCAGACGGAACATTGATTCAGATGGATCATTAACGCTCAGCTGAAGAAAAACATGGGGTGAGCTGGCCTTCTGCATGCAGAGGCATACAATGTATATGCAGAAATACTCGTCATAAACCGGCAGCTACTTGACGTGTATACACAGCATCAATACACACTCACACTCATCATTTCCAGGCAGTCATAAGGATTGTGCCCAAAGGGAGCTGGAAGAGAGAAGCACACTTCCAAAGAGGAGGTTAAACATAACACACATTACCAATCAAACAATGATAGATTGAAAAAGTTAAAAAAAAGATCAGTGTGTGTCACTGGAGTAACAGTTCCCAACATGGACGGGACAGTGTGAGACCCCCTTAACACCGAGCGCTCAAACTGAGATGCTGGAGACGCCAAGGTGTCAAATCGGTAGAACCGGACAAAAGTCAGACGATCCGATCAAGTGGTCGCTCTACAGAGCTGTTGAATAGAGACCCCACGGACCGCAACTCAGGTGAGACTGGTACGAAGCTCTGCTCGGTCAGCATGGAACACCAAAAAAAAGGTGGGCGACAAGAAAAAGCCCTCAGATCTGAGACTCCCCTGGCTGAGGCAAAGGACAGTAGGAGGACCGTCTTCCACGTGAGGTACTTTAACTCCACTTCTTCTAAAGGCTCAAAAACTGCAGATTACAAAAAACCGAGGACCAAATCCAGGTCCTACAGAGCCTATGGTGGATGGAAAGGAGGTTGCAGCCGCAACACCCCTTGAAGAAACGTGTGTACCTCCGGTAAAAGAGCCAACCGTTTTTGAAAAAAGATTGACAACAGAGAGCTAAACATTCAGGGAACCAAGGCGTAAACACAAGGCTAGACCAGCCTGCAAAAACAGGAAACGCCTCGCCTTCTTAAAAAGGGTAGAGGAGACCCCATGGGCCTCGTGCCAAGACACGTATGTATGTATGTATGTATGTATGTATAGGGACAGAGAAGTCAACATGTACGAAGGTGAACTGGAGAGAAGATCAGTGATTGTCACATTGATCAGTGCGTGAAACAGCCAGAAAAGAATGTTTTGGGGATGCTTCAGCGACTATGGTGTTGGAAGCTTGAAGCCAGTTGATGCGCTCAGCTCAGTACAATGATTTTCTTCAAAGCAAAAGCGGTTCCAGATCTAGAAAAAACATTCCCAGATGGATCAGGCATCTTCCAACAAGATCTCGGCCCATGCCACACATGTAAAATGGTCAAGAATGTCATGGCTGGGAAGAATATAAAGGTACTATACTGATCACAATAATGTATTTTTCATTGCTTATTTCGATTAATTTGCACATTCATTTGAAAATGCAGATGTCGGACGTTTTGGGTCCTATACGCACCTCTTTAAGTGAGAGAGTGAGAAAAACATGGAAGGCACTTCTACACGTCACCCTCCCTGCATACGTGACACAGACATGGCCTCCTCATACCTCTAGTTCTGATCTCCATTGGTGAAAGATTTTCAGATGTCTTCCCCATTTCTGCCAAGGCTCGGAGTTCAATCGGCAATCCATGGCAATCCCACCCTGGTACGTAGCTGACTCTGTAGCCTCTCATCACATGAAAGCGATTTGTGATGTCCTTTAGAATCTAGAAGACAAGAGTAAGACAATGCAATCATCTACTGGGAGGATAGGAATGCAAGACCTCCAAAGCGAAAATATTGTACCTTGTACCCCACGCCGGCTGCGCCCCTACCTTCTGCCCCCACGCCGGCTGCGCCCCTACCTTCTGCCCCCACGCCGGCTGCGCCCCTACCTTCTGCCTCCACGCCGGCTGCGCCCCTACCTTCTGCCCCCACGCCGGCTGCGCCCCTACCTTCTGCCCCCACGCCGGCTGCGCCCCTACCTTCTGCCCCCACGCCGGCTGCGCCCCTACCTTCTGCCCCCACGCCGGCTGTGCCCGTACCTGCTGCCCCACACCGGCTGCCCCACACCGGCTGCGTCCGTACCTGCTGCCCCACACCGGCTGCGCCCGTACGTGCTGCCCCACACCGGCTGCGCCCGTACCTACTGTAGTGTTCCCGCTAGGCTGTTTTAGCGGGGCGCTGCTCCCTGCCTGATTTTTAAAGAGCAAAATGCGCCCTGCCCCTCTCGCAGCGCCCCGCTAAAACAGCCTCACGGGGAAGCCCAGCGTCGCCGTAGACGGCGATGCCCGGCGCTTCCCCGGCAGCATAGTGGCTTCGGAGGGGGCGGTCCCACCCCCTTTGACGACGCCGGCGGCCCGGGCACACCCCTTTGATGACGCCGGCGACTCGGGCACGCCCCTTTGACGACGCCGGCGGCCCGGGCACGCCCCTTTGATGACGCCGGCGGCCCGGGACCGCCCCCCAGCTGTGGCCCGGTCCGCCCCCCGGCGCCCTGCCCGGTCTCCATCCTAGAGTGAACACTACTACTGCCCCACACCGGCTGCGCCCGTACCTTCTGCCCCACCCCGGCTGCGCCCGTACCTTCTGCCCCACACACCGGCTGCGCCCGTACCTTCTGCCCCACACCGGCTGCGCCCGTACCTTAGGTCCTACTGATAGGCACATCGCTGGGTTTAGATAATGCTATACTGATATAGTGCTAGTTAACTCAGAATAAGAGTTAGGAATAAGCTCACCTTATTCAGGGCATGTCCGACATGGGGATCCCCATTGGCATAAGGGGGGCCATCGTGCAGACTGAATTCCTTCTTTGTTTTAACAGCTCTTTGCTTGTTATACAGCTGCAGGAAATTTCCCTCCTGTAAAGGCAACAGATTGTTATCAGCGCAATGTCTACAAACAGTGTTCTCCACAGCAGGGGACAGAAACCTTCTGCTATCATTTATTATTACCAGTTATTTATATGGTGCACATATATTCCGCAGCGCTTAACAGAGAATATAGGAACAGTCACACCAGTCCCTGCCCCAGGGGAACTTACAATCTACATTCCCTATTACAGGTACACGCACACACATTGTTAATGTTGGGAGCCAGTAACCTACAAGTATCATTTTGGATTGTGGGAGGAAAATGGAGTACCCGGAGGAAACCCACGCAAGCACGGGGAGAATATACAAACACAGTTAGGGCCATGGTGGGAATCAAACCCATGACCTCATTGCTGTGAGGCAGTAATGCTAACCATTACACCATCCGTACTGCCCCGTATATATAACATATGGTGGGGATAGAACCCATGACCTCAGTGCTGTGAGGCAGTAATGTAACCATTACACCATCCGTACTGCCCCATATATATATATATATATATAACACATGGTGGGGATAGAACCCATGACCTCAGTGCTGTGAGGCAGTAATGTAACCATTACACCATCCGTACTGCCCGTATATATAACACATGGTGGGGATAGAACCCATGACCTCAGTGCTGTGAGGCAGTAATGTAACCATTACACCATCCGTACTGCCCGTATATATAACACATGGTGGGGATAGAACCCATGACCTCAACGCTGTGAGGCAGTAATGCTAACCATTACACCATCCGTACTGCCCCGTATATATAACACATGGTTTGAATAGAACCCATGACCCCAGCGCTGTGAGGCAGTAATATAACCATTACACCATCCGTACTGCCCTGTATATATAACACATGGTGGGGATAGAACCCATGACCTCAGTGCTGTGAGGCAGTAATATAACCATTACACCGTCAGTACTGCCCCGTATATATAACACATGGTGGGGATAGAACCCATGACCTCAGTGCTGTGAGGCAGTAATGTAACCATTACACCATCCGTACTGCCCCGTATATAGAACACATGGTGGGAATAGAACCCATGACCTCAGCGCTGTGAGGCAGTAATGTAACCATTACACCATCCGTACTGCCCTGTATATATAACACATGGTGGGAATAGAACCCATGACCTCAGCGCTGTGAGGCAGTAATGCTAACCATTACACCATCTGTACTGCCCCGTATATATATATATATATATATATATATATATATATATATATATATAAAACACATGGTGGGGATAGAACCCATGACCTCAGTGCTGTGAGGCAGTAATGTAACCATTACACCATCCGTACTGCCCCGTATATATAACACATGGTGGGGATAGAACCCATGACCTCAGTGCTGTGAGGCAGTAATGTAACCATTACACCATCCGTACTGCCCCGTATATATAACACATGGTGGGGATAGAACCCATGACCTCAGTGCTGTGAGGCAGTAATGCTATAACCATTACACCATCCGTACTGCCCCGTATATAGAACACATGGTGGTAATAGAACCCATGACCTCAGCGCTGTGAGGCAGTAATGTAACCATTACACCATCCGTACTGCCCTGTATATATAACACATGGTGGGAATAGAACCCATGACCTCAGCGCTGTGAGGCAGTAATGTAACCATTACACCATCCGTACTGCCCCGTATATATAACACATGGTGGGGATAGAACCCATGACCTCAGCGCTGTGAGGCAGTAATGTAACCATTACACCATCCGTACTGCCCCGTATATATAACACATGGTGGGGATAGAACCCATGACCTCAGCGCTGTGAGGCAGTAATGTAACCATTACACCGTCCGTACTGCCCCGTATATATAACACATGGTGGGGATAGAACCCATGACCTCAGTGCTGTGAGGCAGTAATGTAACCATTACACCGTCCGTACTGCCCTGTATATATATAACACATGGTGGGGATAGAACCCATGACCTCAGTGCTGTGAGGCAGTAATGCTAACCATTACACCGTCCGTACTGCTCTGTATATATATATATATATATATATATATATATATATATATATATATATATATATATATAACACATGGTGGGAGTAGAACCCATGACCTCAGCGCTGTGAGGCAGTAATGTAACCATTACACCATCCGTACTGCCCCGTATATATAACACATGGTGGGGATAGAACCCATGACCTCAACGCTGTGAGGCAGTAATGCTAACCATTACACCATCCGTACTGCCCCGTATATATAACACATGGTTTGAATAGAACCCATGACCCCAGCGCTGTGAGGCAGTAATATAACCATTACACCATCCGTACTGCCCTGTATATATAACACATGGTGGGGATAGAACCCATGACCTCAGTGCTGTGAGGCAGTAATATAACCATTACACCGTCAGTACTGCCCCGTATATATAACACATGGTGGGGATAGAACCCATGACCTCAGTGCTGTGAGGCAGTAATGTAACCATTACACCATCCGTACTGCCCTGTATATAGAACACATGGTGGGAATAGAACCCATGACCTCAGCGCTGTGAGGCAGTAATGTAACCATTACACCATCCGTACTGCCCCGTATATAGAACACATGGTGGGAATAGAACCCATGACCTCAGCGCTGTGAGGCAGTAATGCTAACCATTACACCATCTGTACTGCCCCGTATATATAACACATGGTGGGGATAGAACCCATGACCTCAGTGCTGTGAGGCAGTAATGCTATAACCATTACACCATCCGTACTGCCCCGTATATAGAACACATGGTGGGAATAGAACCCATGACCTCAGTGCTGTGAGGCAGTAATGCTAACCATTACACCGTCCGTACTGCCCCGTATATATCACACATGGTGGGGATAGAACCCATGACCTCAGCGCTGTGAGGCAGTAATGTAACCATTACACCGCCCGTACTGCCCCGTATATATAACACATGGTGGGGATAGAACCCATGACCTCAGCGCTGTGAGGCAGTAATGCTAACTATTACACCATCCGTACTGCCCCGTATATATAACACATGGTGGGGATAGAACCCATGACCTCAGCGCTGTGAGGCAGTAATGTAACCATTACACCATCCGTACTGCCCCGTATATATAACACATGGTGGGGATAGAACCCATGACCTCAGTGCTGTGAGGCAGTAATGTAACCATTACACCATCCGTACTGCCCCGTATATATAACACATGGTGGGGATAGAACCCATGACCTCAGTGCTGTGAGGCAGTAATGTAACCATTACACCGTCCGTACTGCCCCGTATATATAACACATGGTGGGGATAGAACCCATGACCTCAGTGCTGTGAGGCAGTAATGTAACCATTACACCGTCCGTACTGCCCTGTATATATAACACATGGTGGGGATAGAACCCATGACCTCAGTGCTGTGAGGCAGTAATGCTAACCATTACACCATCCATACTGCCCCGTATATATAACACATGGTGGGAATAGAACCCATGACCTCAGTGCTGTGAGGCAGTAATGCTAACCATTACACCATCCGTACTGCCCCGTATATATAACACATGGTGGGAATAGAACCCATGACCTCAGTGCTGTGAGGCAGTAATGCTAACCATTACACGCCAACTTCCCCCTCACTACCCCTCAGCCAAGCGTGTGCCCCCTACCCCCTCTCAGCCAAGCGTGTGCCCCCTACCCCCTCACCACCCCTCAGCCAAGCGTGTGCCCCCTACCCCCTCACCACCCCTCAGCCAAGCGTGTGCCCCCTACCCCCTCACCACCCCTCAGCCAAGCGTGTGCCCCCTACCCCCTCACCACCCCTCAGCCAAGCGTGTGCCCCCTACCCCCTCACCACCCCTCAGCCAAGCGTGTGCCCCCTACCCCCTCACCACCCCTCAGCCAAGCGTGTGCCCCCTACCCCCTCACCACCCCTCAGCCAAGCGTGTGCCCCCTACCCCCTCACCACCCCTCAGCCAAGCGTGTGCCCCCAACCCCCTCACCACCCCTCAGCCAAGCATGTGCCCCCTACCCCCTCAGCCAAGCGTGTGCCCCCTACCCCCTCACCACCTCAGCCAAGCGTGTGCCCCCTACCCCCTCAACACCCCTCAGCCAAGCATGTGCCCCTACCCCCTCTCAGCCAAGCGTGTGCCCCCTACCCCCTCACCACCCCTCAGCCAAGCGTGTGCCCCCTACCCCCTCACCACCCCTCAGCCAAGCGTGTGCCCCCTACCCCCTCACCACCCCTCAGCCAAGCGTGTGCCCCCTACCCCCTCACCACCCCTCAGCCAAGCGTGTGCCCCCTACCCCCTCTCCACCCCTCAGCCAAGCGTGTGCCCCCTACCCCCTCTCCACCCCTCAGCCAAGCGTGTGCCCCCTACCCCCTCTCAGCCAAGCGTGTGCCCCCTACCCCCTCTCAGCCAAGCGTGTGCCCCCTTCCCCCTCAGCCAAGCGTGTGCCCCCTACCCCCTCAGCACGTCTCAGCTAAGCATGCCCCCTACCCCCTCAGCCAAGCGTGTGCCCCCTACCCCCTCACCACCCCTCAGCCAAGCGTGTGCCCCCTACCCCCTCACCACCCCTCAGCCAAGCGTGTGCCCCCTACCCCCTCACCACCCCTCAGCCAAGCGTGTGCCCCCTACCCCCTCACCACCCCTCAGCCAAGCGTGTGCCCCCTACCCCCTCACCACCTCTCAGCCAAGCGTGTGCCCCCTACCCCCTCACCACCCCTCAGCCAAGCGTGTGCCCCCTACCCCCTCACCACCCCTCAGCCAAGCGTGTGCCCCCTACCCCCTCACCACCCCTCAGCCAAGCGTGTGCCCCCTACCCCCTCACCACCCCTCAGCCAAGCGTGTGCCCCCTACCCCCTCACCACCCCTCAGCCAAGCGTGTGCCCCCTACCCCCTCACCACCCCTCAGCCAAGCGTGTGCCCCCTACCCCCTCACCACCCCTCAGCCAAGCGTGTGCCCCCAACCCCCTCACCACCCCTCAGCCAAGCATGTGCCCCCTACCCCCTCAGCCAAGCGTGTGCCCCCTACCCCCTCACCACCTCAGCCAAGCGTGTGCCCCCTACCCCCTCAACACCCCTCAGCCAAGCATGTGCCCCTACCACCCCTCAGCCAAGCGTGTGCCCCCTACCCCCTCACCACCCCTCAGCCAAGCGTGTGCCCCCTACCCCCTCACCACCCCTCAGCCAAGCGTGCCCCCTACCCCCTCACCACCCCTCAGCCAAGCGTGCCCCCTACCCCCTCACCACTCCTCAGCCAAGCGTGTGCCCCCTACCCCCTCACCACTCCTCAGCCAAGCGTGTGCCCCCTACCCCCTCACCACCCCTCAGCCAAGCGTGTGCCCCCTACCCCCTCACCACCCCTCAGCCAAGCGTGTGCCCCCTACCCCCTCACCACCCCTCAGCCAAGCATGTGCCCCCTACCCCCTCCTCAGCCAAGAGTGTGCCCCCTACCCCCTCACCACCCCTCAGCCAAGCGTGTGCCCCCTACCCCCTCACCACCCCTCAGCCAAGCGTGTGCCCCCTACCCCCTCACCACCCCTCAGCCAAGCGTGTGCCCCCTACCCCCTCACCACCCCTCAGCCAAGCGTGTGCCCCCTACCCCCTCACCACCCCTCAGCCAAGCGTGTGCCCCCTACCCCCTCACCACCCCTCAGCAAAGCGTGTGCCCCCTACCCCCTCACCACCCCTCAGCCAAGCGTGTGCCCCCTACCCCCTCAGCCAAGCGTGTGCCCCCTACCCCCTCAGCCAAGCGTGTGCCCCCTACCCCCTCACCACCCCTCAGCCAAGCGTGTGCCCCCTACCCCCTCACCACCCCTCAGCCAAGCGTGTGCCCCCTACCCCCTCACCACCCCTCAGCCAAGCATGTGCCCCTACCCCCTCAACACCCCTCAGCCAAGCGTGTGCCCCTACCCCCTTAACACCCCTCAGCCAAGCGTGTGCCCCCTACCCCCTCAGCCAAGCATGTGCCCCCTACTGCTCAGCCAAGCGTGTGCCCCCTACCCCCTCACCACCCCTCAGCCAAGCATGTGCCCCGTACCCCCTCACCACCCCTCAGCCAAGCATGTGCCCCCTACCCCTCAGCCAAGCGTGTGCCCTCTACCCCCTCACCACCCCTCAGCCAAGCGTGTACCCCGTACCCCCTCACCACCCTTCAGCCAAGCGTGTGCCCCCTACCCCCTCACCACCCCTCAGCCAAGCATTTGCCCCGTACCCCCACCACCCCTCAGCCAAGCGTGTGCCCCCTACCCCCTCACCACCCCTCAGCCAAGCGTGCCCCCTACCCCCTCACCACCCCTCAGCCAAGCGTGTGCCCCGTACCCCCTCACCGCCCCTCAGCCAAGCGTGCCCCCTACCCCCTCACCGCCCCTCAGCCAAGCGTGCCCCCTACCCCCTCACCGCCCCTCAGCCAAGCGTGCCCCCTACCCCCTCACCACCCCTCAGCCAAGCGTGTGCCCCCTACCCCCTCACCACCCCTCAGCCAAGCGTGTGCCCCCTACCCCCTCACCACCCCTCAGCCAAGCGTGTGCCCCCTACCCCCTCACCACCCCTCAGCTAAGCGTGTGCCCCCTACCCCCTCAGTCAAGCATGTGCCCCGTACCCCCTCACCACCCCTCAGCCAAGCGTGTGCCCCCTAACCCCTCACCACCCCTCAGCCAAGCATGTGCCCCGTACCCCCTCACCACCCCTCAGCCAAGCGTGCCCCCTACCCCCTCACCACCCCTCAGCTAAGCATGCCCCCTACCCCCTCACCGCCCCTCAGCCAAGCGTGCCCCCTACCCCCTCACCACCTCAGCCAAGCGTATGCCCCCTACCCCCTCACCACCTCAGCCAAGCGTATGCCCCCTACCCCCTCACCACCCCTCAGCCAAGCGTATGCCCCCTACCCCCTCACCACCCCTCAGCTAAGCGTGTGCCCCCTACCCCCTCACCACCCCTCAGCCAAGCGTGCCCCCTACCCCCTCAGCCAAGCGTGTGCCCCCTACCCCCTCACCACCCCTCAGCCAAGCGTGTGCCCCCTACCCCCTCACCACCCCTCAGCCAAGCGTGTGCCCCCTACCCCCTCACCACCCCTCAGCCAAGCATGTGCCCCTACCCCCTCAACACCCCTCAGCCAAGCGTGTGCCCCTACCCCCTTAACACCCCTCAGCCAAGCGTGTGCCCCCTACCCCCTCAGCCAAGCATGTGCCCCCTACTGCTCAGCCAAGCGTGTGCCCCCTACCCCCTCACCACCCCTCAGCCAAGCATGTGCCCCGTACCCCCTCACCACCCCTCAGCCAAGCATGTGCCCCCTACCCCTCAGCCAAGCGTGTGCCCTCTACCCCCTCACCACCCCTCAGCCAAGCGTGTACCCCGTACCCCCTCACCACCCTTCAGCCAAGCGTGTGCCCCCTACCCCCTCACCACCCCTCAGCCAAGCATTTGCCCCGTACCCCCACCACCCCTCAGCCAAGCGTGTGCCCCCTACCCCCTCACCACCCCTCAGCCAAGCGTGCCCCCTACCCCCTCACCACCCCTCAGCCAAGCGTGTGCCCCGTACCCCCTCACCGCCCCTCAGCCAAGCGTGCCCCCTACCCCCTCACCGCCCCTCAGCCAAGCGTGCCCCCTACCCCCTCACCGCCCCTCAGCCAAGCGTGCCCCCTACCCCCTCACCACCCCTCAGCCAAGCGTGTGCCCCCTACCCCCTCACCACCCCTCAGCCAAGCGTGTGCCCCCTACCCCCTCACCACCCCTCAGCCAAGCGTGTGCCCCCTACCCCCTCACCACCCCTCAGCTAAGCGTGTGCCCCCTACCCCCTCAGTCAAGCATGTGCCCCGTACCCCCTCACCACCCCTCAGCCAAGCGTGTGCCCCCTAACCCCTCACCACCCCTCAGCCAAGCATGTGCCCCGTACCCCCTCACCACCCCTCAGCCAAGCGTGCCCCCTACCCCCTCACCACCCCTCAGCTAAGCATGCCCCCTACCCCCTCACCGCCCCTCAGCCAAGCGTGCCCCCTACCCCCTCACCACCTCAGCCAAGCGTATGCCCCCTACCCCCTCACCACCTCAGCCAAGCGTATGCCCCCTACCCCCTCACCACCCCTCAGCCAAGCGTATGCCCCCTACCCCCTCACCACCCCTCAGCTAAGCGTGTGCCCCCTACCCCCTCACCACCCCTCAGCTAAGCGTGTGCCCCCTACCCCCTCACCACCCCTCAGTCAAGCATGTGCCCCCTACCCCTCAGCCAAGCGTGTGCCCCCTACCCCTCAGCCAAGCGTGTGCCCCCTACCCCCTCACCACCCCTCAGCTAAGCGTGTGCCCCCTACCCCCTCACCACCCCTCAGCTAAGCGTGTGCCCCCTACCCCCTCACCACCCCTCAGTCAAGCATGTGCCCCCTACCCCTCAGCCAAGCGTGTGCCCCCTACCCCTCAGCCAAGCGTGTGCCCCCTACCCCCTCACCACCCCTCAGCCAAGCATGTGCCCCGTACCCCCTCAGCCAAGCATGTGCCCCCTACCCCTCAGCCAAGCGTGTGCCCCCTACCCCCTCACCACCCCTCAGCCAAGCATGTGCCCCGAGCCCCCTCACCACCCCTCAGCCAAGCGTGTGCCCCGTACCCCCTCACCACCCCTCAGCCAAGCGTGCCCCGTACCCCCTCACCACCCCTCAGCCAAGCGTGCCCCCTACCCCCTCACCACCCCTCAGCTAAGCATGCCCCCTACCCCCTCACCACCCCTCAGCCAAGCGTGCCCCCTACCCCCTCACCACCCCTCAGCTAAGGGTGCCCCCTACCCCCTCACCACCCCTCAGCCAAGCGTGTGCCCCCTACCCCCTCACCACCCCTCAGCCAAGCGTGCCCCCTACCCCCTCAGCTAAGCGTGTGCCCCCTACCCCCTCACCACCCCTCAGCCAAGCGTGCCCCCTACCCCCTCAGCCAAGCGTGTGCCCCCTACCCCCTCACCACCCCTCAGCCAAGCGTGTGCCCCCTACCCCCTCACCACCCCTCAGCCAAGCGTGCCCCCTACCCCCTCAGCCAAGCGTGTGCCCCCTACCCCCTCACCACCCCTCAGCCAAGCGTGTGCCCCCTACCCCCTCACCCCGCTGCTAACCTCCTGCAGCCGCAGCTCGGCGCTGGCGATGTCCCCGGGGCCCCGGCGGATGGGGAAGTCGGTGTGTGGTAGCAGCACGGTGTCCCGGTACGGACTCGTCCCGCTGGTCACCTCCGAGGCTGCTCTCACCCCCCAGGGGCGGAGGGTCCTCGGCAGCCGGCAGCGGCTCAGGGTCAGCATGTTCTGTTCTCTCCGCTCCCAGCAGACAGTGACAGTACTACGGAAGCCGGGCGGGCGCAGCGGGGACGGCGGGGACGGCGAGCGGCGAGGACCAAACCTCCGGCCGCGCGTTCTGCTGCCACTGACGGGGTGAGTGACGGGGAGACCTGCTGTATATACACCGACACCTAGCCCCAGCCCGGCCTGTGTGCCCCCCTCACTGGGGGGATAGAGGGACCGTGTCCTGCAGCCGCTGCTGCCACTCACTGCACTGTATAGCGCCAGCACTGTAATAGCACTGCTCTGTCACTGCACTGTTATATCATCATCATCATCATCATTCTCTCACTGCACTGTATAGCGCCAGCACTGTAATAGCACTGCTCTGTCACTGCACTGTTATATCATCATCATCATCATCATTCTCTCACTGCACTGTATAGCGCCAGCACTGTAATAGCACTGCTCTGTCACTGCACTGTTATATCATCATCATCATCATCATTCTCTCACTGCACTGTATAGCAATAGCACTGCTCTGTCACTGTACTGTTATATTATTATTATTATTATTATTATTATTATTATTATCATCATCATCCTCTCACTGCACTGTATAGCACTAGCACTGTAATAGCACTGCTCTGTCACTGCACTGTTATATCATCATCATCATCATCATCATTCTCTCACTGCACTGTATAGCAATAGCACTGCTCTGTCACTGTACTGTTGTTATATTATTATTATTATTATTATTATTATTATTATCATCATCATCCTCTCACTGCACTGTATAGCACTAGCACTGTAATAGCACTGCTCTGTCACTGCACTGTTATATCATCATCATCATCATCATTCTCTCACTGCACTGTATAGCAATAGCACTGCTCTGTCACTGTACTGTTATATTATTATTATTATCATCATCATCCTCTCACTGCACTGTATAGCGCTAGCACTGTAATAGCACTGCTCTGTCACTGTACTGTTATATTATTATTATTATCATCATCATCATCCTCTCACTGCACTATATAGCGCCAGCACTGTAATAGCACTGCTCTGTCACTGCACTATATAGCGCTAACACTGTAATAGCACTGCTCTGTCACTGCACTGTTATATTATTATTATTATTATTATCATCATCATCATTCTCTCACTGCACTATATAGCGCCAGCACTGTAATAGCACTGCTCTGTCACTGCACTGTTATATTATTATCATCATCCTCCTCTCACTGCACTGTATAGCACTAGCACTGTAATAGCACTGCTCTGTCACTGTACTGTTATATTATTATCATCATCATCCTCTCACTGCACTGTATAGCGCTAGCACTGTAATAGCACTGCTCTGTCACTGCACTGTTATATTATTATTATCATCATCATCATCATCCTCTCACTGCACTGTATAGCACTAGCACTGTAATAGCACTGCTCTGTCACTGTACTGTTATATTATTATTATCATCATCATCATCCTCTCACTGCACTATATAGCGCCAGCACTGTAATAGCACTGCTCTGTCACTGCACTATATAGCGCTAACACTGTAATAGCACTGCTCTGTCACTGCACTGTTATATTATTATTATTATTATTATTATTATTATTATTATCATCATCATTCTCTCACTGCACTATATAGCGCCAGCACTGTAATAGCACTGCTCTGTCACTGCACTGTTATATTATTATCATCATCCTCCTCTCACTGCACTGTATAGCACTAGCACTGTAATAGCACTGCTCTGTCACTGTACTGTTATATTATTATTATCATCATCATCCTCTCACTGCACTGTATAGCGCTAGCACTGTAATAGCACTGCTCTGTCACTGCACTGTTATATTATTATTATCATCATCATCATCATCCTCTCACTGCACTGTATAGCACTAGCACTGTAATAGCACTGCTCTGTCACTGTACTGTTATATTATTATTATCATCATCATCATCCTCTCACTGCACTATATAGCGCCAGCACTGTAATAGCACTGCTCTGTCACTGCACTATATAGCGCTAACACTGTAATAGCACTGCTCTGTCACTGCACTGTTATATTATTATTATTATTATTATTATTATTATCATCATCATTCTCTCACTGCACTATATAGCGCCAGCACTGTAATAGCACTGCTCTGTCACTGCACTGTTATATTATTATCATCATCCTCCTCTCACTGCACTGTATAGCACTAGCACTGTAATAGCACTGCTCTGTCACTGTACTGTTATATTATTATTATCATCATCATCCTCTCACTGCACTGTATAGCGCTAGCACTGTAATAGCACTGCTCTGTCACTGCACTGTTATATTATTATTATCATCATCATCATCATCATCATTCTCTCACTGCACTGTATAGCACTAGCACTGTAATAGCACTGCACTGTTATATTATTATTATTATTATCATCATCATCATCATCATCATCATTCTCTCACTGCACTATATAGCGCTAGCACTGTAATAGCACTGCACTGTCATTATTATCATCATCATCATCATTCTCTCACTATTACTATCATTCTCTCACTGCACTATTACTATCATTCTCTCACTGCACTATTACTGTACCATCACTGCACTATTACTGTACTATCACTGTACTACACTGCACTATTACTGTACTATCACTGTATTATTATTGTTTTATCACTGCACTATTACTGTACTATCCCTGCACTATTACTGTAATACCATTGTACTATCACTGCACTATTACTGTACTACACTGCACTATTACGTAAATATCACTGCACTATTACTGTACTATCACTGCACTATTACTGTAATACCATTGTACTATCACTGACCTATTACTGTACTATTATAGCACTATAGTGTGAGCATTGCTGTGGTTGCACCAGTCCTGTCCCCGCCAGTCCCCAGATTCACTAATGAGAGGTCTATGACTGTACAACATAGATCCTCTACAGAATATAGTGCTCCGGATGCCACAATACATGCCACTCCATCTGCATATCAAGATCAATATATATATATATATATATATATATATATATATATATTCACCATCATGTAACATGTGACCAATGTATTGTACACCAGACCTCCTAACCTGCACTGTAATGTGTGTGTAGGTCGGAGCTGCCAGTATGAATCAGCAAATGTGGTGTTACTAGGACCCAGAAGGTGCCTGGCTGTACAACAGGGGAGGACTTTGTGATCCAGAGTATAAAAAATGCTCTATAACCCACTTTGCTTCCTGACGGTAACTTCTCTGTGCAGGAACACACGTGCAGGTAGGTTACCTTATATTCCAGCTGTGGGGGGGACACACGTGCAGGTAGGTTACCTTATATTCTAGCTGCGGGGGAGGCACACGGGCAGGTAGGTTACCTTATATTCCAGCTGCGGGGAGGCACACGGGCAGGTAGGTTACCTTATATTCCAGCTGCGGGGGAGGCACACATGCAGGTAGGTTACCTAGTATTCCAGCTGAGGGGGAGGCACACGTACAATGCGGGTAGGTTACCTTATATTCCAGCTGCTGGGGAGGCACACGTACAATGCAGGTAGGTTACCTTATATTCCAGCTGCGGGGGAGGTACACGTACAATGCAGGTAGGTTACCTTATATTCCAGCTGCGGGGGAGGTACACGTACAATGCAGGTAGGTTACCTTATATTCCAGCTGCGGGGAGGCACACGTGCAGGTAGGTTACCTTATATTCCAGCTGCAGGGAGGTACACGTACAATGCAGGTAGGTTACCTAGTATTCCAGCTGCAGGTAGGTTACCTTATCATACCTCCCAACATGACCCTCTCCAGAAGGACACAATGCTCTGTTCTAGACTTCCTTCTAAATGTATGATTGCCATCACCTGTTTTAAACAGGTTAATTTATAACAAAGGTGTTTCACCACAGGTGCTGGCAATCTTACATTAAGAGGAAAGTCCAGGAATAGAGCATTGTGTCCCTCCAGCTGCGGGGGAGGCACACGTGCAGGTAGGTTACCTTATATTCCAGCTGCGGGGGAGGCACACGTGCAGGTAGGTTACCTTATATTCCAGCTGCGGGGGAGGTACACGTGCAGGTAGGTTACCTTATATTCCAGCTGCGGGGGTGGCACACAGGCAGGTAGGTTACCTTATATTCCAGCTGCGGGGGAGACACACATGTAGGTAGGTTACCTTATATTCCAGCTGCAGGGGAGGCACACGTGCAGGTAGGTTACCTTATATTCCAGCTGCGGGAGAGGTACACGTACAATGCAGGTAGGTTACCTTATATTCCAGCTGCGGGGGAGGCACACGTGCAGGTAGGTTACCTTATATTCCAGCTGCGGGGGAGGCACACGTGCAGGTAGGTTACCTTATATTCCAGCTGCGGGGAGGAACACGTGCAGGTAGGTTACCTAATATTCCAGCTGCGGGGGAGACACACATGTAGGTAGGTTACCTTATATTCCAGCTGCGGGGAGGTACACGTGCAGGTAGGTTACCTTATATTCCAGCTGCGGGGGAGACACACGTGCAGGTAGGTTACCTTATATTCCAGCTGCAGGGGAGGCACACGTGCAGGTAGGTTACCTAATATTCCAGCTGCGGGGGAGGTACATGTACAATGCGGGTAGGTTACCTTATATTCCAGCTGCGGGGAGGTACACGTACAATGCAGGTAGGTTACCTAATATTCCAGCTGCGGGGGAGGTACATGTACAATGCGGGTAGGTTACCTTATATTCCAGCTGCGGGGAGGTACACGTACAATGCAGGTAGGTTACCTAATATTCCAGCTGCGGGGAGGCACACGTGCAGGTAGGTTACCTTATATTCCAGCTGCGGGGAGGCACACGTGCAGGTAGGTTACCTAATATTCCAGCTGAGGGGGAGGCACACGTACAATGCAGGTAGGTTACCTTATATTCCAGCTGCGGGGGAGGTACACGTACAATGCGGGTAGGTTACCTTATATTCCAGCTGCGGGGAGGCACACGTGCAGGTAGGTTACCTAGTATTCCAGCTGACGGGGAGGCACACGTACAATGCAGGTAGGTTACCTTATATTCCAGCTGCGGGGGAGGCACACGTGCAGGTAGGTTACCTTATATTCCAGCTGCGGGGGAGGTACACGTACAATGCGGGTAGGTTACCTTATATTCCAGCTGCGGGGAGGCACACGTGTAGGTAGGTTACCTTATATTCCAGCTGCGGGGAGGTACACGTGCAGGTAGGTTACCTTATATTATAGCTGCGGGGGAGGCACACGTGTAGGTAGGTTACCTTATATTCCAGCTGCGGGGAGGCAAACGTGCAGGTAGGTTACCTTATATTATAGCTGCGGGGGAGGCACACGTGCAGGTAGGTTACCTTATATTCCAGCTGCGGGGGAGGCACACGTGCAGGTAGGTTACCTTATATTATAGCTGCGGGGAGGCACACGTACAATGCAGGTAGGTTACCTTATATTCCAGCTGAGGGGGAGGCACACGTACAATGCGGGTAGGTTACCTTATATTCCAGCTGCGGGGAGGCACACGTGCAGGTAGGTTACCTTATATTCCAGCCTCGGGGGAGGCAAACGTGCAGGTAGGTTACCTTATATTATAGCTGCGGGGGAGGCACACGTGCAGGTAGGTTACCTTATATTATAGCTGCGGGGGAGGCACACGTGTAGGTAGGTTACCTTATATTCCAGCTGCGGGGAGGCACACGTGCAGGTAGGTTACCTTATATTCCTGCTGCGGGGAGGCACACGTGCGGGTAGGTTACCTAGTATTCCAGCTGAGGGGGAGGCACATGTACAATGCAGGTAGGTTACCTTATATTCCAGCTGCAGGGGAGGCACACGTGCAGGTAGGTTACCTAGTATTCCAGCTGAGGGGGAGGCACACGTACAATGCAGGTAGGTTACCTTATATTCCAGCTGCGGGGAGGTACACGTACAATGCAGGTAGGTTACCTTATATTCCAGCTGCGGGGGAGGTACACGTACAATGCGGGTAGGTTACCTTATATTCCAGCTGCGGGGAGGCACACGTGCAGGTAGGTTACCTTATATTCCAGCTGCGGGGGAGGCACACGTGCAGGTAGGTTACCTAGTATTCCAGCTGACGGGGAGGCACACGTACAATGCAGGTAGGTTACCTTATATTCCAGCTGCGGGGGAGGTACACGTACAATGCGGGTAGGTTACCTTATATTCCAGCTGCGGGGGAGGCACACGTGCAGGTAGGTTACCTAATATTCCAGCTGACGGGGAGGCACACGTACAATGCAGGTAGGTTACCTTATATTCCAGCTGCGGGGGAGGTACACGTACAATGCAGGTAGGTTACCTTATATTCCAGCTGTGGGGGAGGTACACGTACAGGTAGGTTACCTTATATTCCAGCTGACGGGGAGGCACACGTACAGGTAGGTTGTGTAGTAGTATACTCTATAAAACACACATTTACCCAAACACTATACTTTACACCATCTGTGCACCAAACAGCTCTCTATGCCAACTACATGTATATGCCGACACACTAAGTATTGTACAGTATATGCCAACTCCATGTGTATGCCGACACACTAAGTATTGTACAGTATATGCCAACTACATGTATATGCCGACACACTAAGTATTGTACAGTATATGCAGACACACTAAGTATTGTACAGTATATGCCAACTCCATGTATATGCCGACACACTAAGTATTGTACAGTATATGCCGACACACTATTGTACAGTATATGCAAACTCCATGTGTATGTCGACACACTAAGTATTGTACAGTGTATGCCAACTCCATGTGTATGTCGACACACTAAGTATTGTACAGTATATGCCAACTCCATGTGTATGTCGACACACTAAGTATTGTACAGTATATGCCAACTACATGTATATGCCGACACACTAAGTATTGTACAGTATATGCCGACACACTATTGTACAGTATATGCAAACTCCATGTGTATGTCGACACACTAAGTATTGTACAGTATATGCAAACTCCATGTGTATGTCGACACACTAAGTATTGTACAGTATATGCCGACACACTAAGTATTGTACAGTATAGGCCGACACACTAAGTATTGTACAGTATATGCCAACTCCATGTGTATGTCGACACACTAAGTATTGTACAGTATATGCCGACACACAGTGTTGTATATGCTGACTCTCTCTGCACACAAAATATACCGACTCTTTGTATGCCGACCCAGTGTATATGCCCACTCCGTGTGCCAATTTTGTGTTTTCACCAAATCTCTATGTACTCTAAGGGCCTGATTCAGTTTGGCTCGCAAAGCACATTTGGTTTGGCAGGTGGGGCGGATGTAACATGGGCAGGGGAAATAGTGGCGGGCACCCATACAATGCTGTCTTTCCTGAACAGGCATCTTGTCAGAACGGGCCCGACTTTAAAAGCTGTCAGGTCCGTTCTGCCGGGGATTGCGGAGATCTCGGTCGTATCTCGCGGCTACGCCCCCTTTTCGCCAATCAGCGGGTGGGACATTGAATCCTTTCTGTCTGCTCCCGGCAGCCCTGACCATGTCCTCTGCCCCCGATGTGTTAGCCCGGCTGGTGGCCACTACCTATGCTGTAGCTGAGAAAGCTGGAACCATCGTCAGAAATGTCATGAGTTGTGGAGATCTGGGTATAGTGGAGAAGGTGAGTGGATACTTTGTATGGTGGAGTCAGACCCACCACCTATAGAGTGCGGTATCTGGATCTCTAATGGTCTGTGACAACATTGCTGTAAAATCTCTGTTTCAGACCGGAGCCAATGATCTGCAGACCGCAGCTGATCGCCTGGTGCAGCGTAGTATATGCTTGTCTTTAGCAAGGAAGTTCCCTCAGATAACCATCATAGGAGAAGAGGTAATGTCACCTGTAGGATTCCCTCTGCCAGAAAAGATTGTAATGCAGACTCTTCTTATTGGTCTGCTCACTGAGGGTGTGCCGGCGCGGCAGTAGGCTATGCAGCGATGTACCAGGGCATTATCGCACTGAGGGTGTGCCGGCGCGGCAGTAGGCTATGCAGCGATGTACCAGGGCATTATCGCACTGAGGGTGTGCCGGTGCAGCAGTAGGCTATGCAGCGATGTACCAGGGCATTATCACACTGAGGGTGTGCCGGTGCAGCAGTGGGCTATGCAGCGATGTACCGGGGCCTTATCATACTGAGGGTGTGCCGGTGCAGCAGTGGCTATGCATCGATGTACCGGGGCCTTATCACTCTGAGGGTGCGCTGGTGCAGTAGTGGCTATGCAGCGATGTACCAGGGCATTATCACACTGAGGGTGTGCCAGTGCAGCAGTGGGCTATGCAGCAATGTACCGGGGCCTTATCATACTGAGGGTGTGCCAATGCAGCAGTGGCTATGCAGCGATGTACCGGGGCCTTATCACTCTGAGGGTGCGCTGGTGCAGTAGTGGCTATGCAGCGATGTACCGGGCCTTATCACACTGAGCGTGTGCCGGTGCAGCAGTGGCTATGCAGCTATGTACCGGGGCCTTATCACTCTGAGGGTGAGCCAGTGCAGCAGTGGGCTATGCAGGGATGTACCGGGCCTTATCACACTGAGGGTGAGCCGGTGCGGCAGTAGGCTATGCAGCGATGTACCGCGACCTTATCACACTGAGCGTGTGCTGGTGCGGCAGTAGGCTATGCAGCTATGTACCGGGGCCTTATCACTCTGAGCGTGTGCCTGTGCAGCTGTGGGCTATGCAGCAATGTACCGGGCCTTATCACACTGAGGGTGTGCCGGTGCAGTAGTGGCTATGCAGCGATGTACCGGGGCCTTATCACACTGAGGGTGTGCCAATTCAGTAGTGGGATATGCAGTGATGTACCGGGGCCTTATAACACTGGGGGTGTGCTGGTGCAGTAGTGGCTATGCAGTGATGTACCGGGGCCTTATCACTCTGAGGGTGTGCCGGTGCAGTAGTGGCTATGCAGCGATGTACCGGGGCCTTATCACACTGAGGGTGTGCCAATTCAGTAGTGGGATATGCAGTGATGTACCGGGGCCTTATCACACTGGGGGTGTGCTGGTGCAGCAGTGGCTATGCAGCGATGTACCGGGGCCTTATCACACTGAGGGTGAGCCGGTGCAGTAGTGGCTATGCAGCGATGTACCGGGGCCTTATCCCACTGAGGGTGTGCTGGTGCAGTAGTGGCTATGCAGCGATGTACCGGGGCCTTATCCCACTGAGGGTGAGCCGGTGCAGTAGTGGCTATGCAGTGATGTACCGGGGCCTTATCACACTGAGGGTGAGCCGGTGCAGTAGTGGCTATGCAGCGATGTACCGGGGCCTTATCACACTGAGGGTGAGCCGGTGCAGTAGTGGCTATGCAGCGATGTACCGGGGCCTTATCACACTGAGGGTGAGCCGGTGCAGTAGTGGCTATGCAGTGATGTACCGGGCCTTATCAC
Organism: Crinia signifera; assembly: GCF_055691185.1. Taxonomy (NCBI): domain Eukaryota; kingdom Metazoa; phylum Chordata; class Amphibia; order Anura; family Myobatrachidae; genus Crinia; species Crinia signifera. Next base: position 1,247,718 of record NC_139219.1, read on the forward strand.
ACTGAGGGTGAGCCGGTGCAGTAGTGGCTATGCAGTGATGTACCGGGGCCTTATCACACTGAGGGTGAGCCGGTGCAGCAGTGGCTATGCAGCGATGTACCGGGGCCTTATCACACTGAGGGTGTGCTGGTGCAGTAGTGGCTATGCAGCGATGTACCGGGGCCTTATCACACTGAGGGTGAGCCAGTGCAGCAGTGGCTATGCAGTGATGTACCGGGGCCTTATCACACTGAGGGTGTGCCGGTGCAGTAGTGGCTATGCAGCGATGTACCGGGGCCTTATCACTCTGAGGGTGTGCCGGTGCAGCAGTGGCTATGCATCGATGTACCGGGGCCTTATCACTCTGAGGGTGCGCTGGTGCAGTAGTGGCTATGCAGCGATGTACCGGGGCCTTATCACACTGAGGGTGAGCCAGTGCAGCAGTGGCTATGCAGTGATGTACCGGGGCCTTATCATACTGAGGGTGAGCCAGTGCAGCAGTGGCTATGTAGGGATGGAGATAAGAGACAATAAGCGGCACTACAGATTCCAGCAGCTGCAGCGTGATGAGCAGAGAACGTGCGGTTTCCCTGCAGTTAGGGCACAGAATCCGCCTGACCTCTATGACTTTGCTCTTGGTGATGGTTACATCAGTCCTGGCAGATGAGATGGTTCTATCCGACATCGCTCAGCCCGTGACTTGTCCTCCTCTCTCACAGGATCTGCCCTCTGAGGAGGTTGATGAAGGACTGATAGAAAGTGGCCAGTCGGAGGAAATACTGGGGTCGTCGTTCCCACCAAAGTACAGCAGCATCAGAGAGGAAGAGGTAATATTCACTTCCATTATTCAATGTAACGTGTGCAGCCACATAATGCTGATAACAGAAAACAATAGCTTGTGCTTGGCTACCTTATACCTGTATGTACTTTGTAGTGTTTGGAATCTTATAAGCAAAGTGACTTTTTATACATTGGATCAATCTTTATTTAATGTGTTATCACTGTAATCGGTTATAGAACAGGTTCTTATTGTCCTACAATCTTGTGTGCAAAGTCCAGAGCTTAGTAATTACCTGCAGTTTATTGATGAGGGATTAGTAATTACCTGCAGTGTATTGATGAGGGATTAGTAATTACCTGTAGTGTATTGATGAGGGATTAGTAATTACCTGCAGTGTATTGATGAGGGATTAGTAATTACCTGTAGAGTATTGATGAGGGATTAGTAATTACCTGCAGTGTATTGATGAGGGATTAGTAATTACCTGTAGTGTATTGATGAGGGATTAGTGACTTGTTAGTACTTTAATAATCAGCATTAATGTGACATCCTATATCGCTTGCTGCTGATAGATGGTGATAACAAAGGTTTATAAATAGCTTTTATCTACCTGCTGGCCAATCAATGTGTATAACCAGGGCAGGGACTAACACTGACCTACAGAACGCAGCTGGATATCTCACATTTACTAAGTATGATAAATTAGCCATTTCCCCAGCTTGCACTGTGTGTGGAGTTTGTATGCTCTCCCCATGCCTGCTGCATCCCCCGCAGTTCTAGTAGGTTATGGGTTACTGATCCAGCAGCGCTCCACAGTGATTGCGTGGTAGAGAACTATGGGGAGTGGTTATCATACAGCACCAGACAGATTTCTCCATCATCAACTGGGGACACTGGGGCACAGAAGGTGGTGTGTGGTACCTGGCAGGTAGCCAGCACAGACCTAACGCATACATGGCAGTCTAATACAACATTGGCAGGTCACACACATGCACCGCGCCTGGAGCCTGCTCTCGGGTGATCAGGTGGAGATTCATTCAAAATAAAAAAAAGAATAATGAAAAAAAAAATCTATGGTTTTCATAGCGAGAATGCTTAATATGTATAATAAAGGTTTTCTCCATGTAACGCATCTGCTATTGCCACGCTGAGATGGTGGTAGCGTAGGAGGTATAGGTCCCAGCGCTCTCCTTCTTACAGACACACTGAGACCCCAGCATGATGGCGCTGTGACCTAGCTACTGGTCTCAATGAGGGAGAACACCTACACCTGGGGACAGTCTCCTTCTTACAGACACACTGAGAACCCAGCATGATGGCGCTGTGACATAGCTATTAGTATCCTGGAGGGAGAACACCTGCACCTGGGGACAGTCTCCCTCGTACAGACACACTGAGACCCCAGCATGATGGCGCTGTGACATAGCTACTAGTATCCACGAGGGAGAACACCTACACCTGGGGACAGTCTCCCTCTTACAGACACACTGAGACCCCAGCATGATGGCGCTGTGACATAGCTACTGGTATCCACGAGGGAGAACACCTGCACCTGGGGACAGTCTCCTTCTTACAGACACACTGAGACCCCAGCATGATGGCGCTGTGACATAGCTACTAGTATCCACGAGGGAGAACACCTACACCTGGGGACAGTCTCCCTCTTACAGACACACTGAGACCCCAGCATGATGGCGCTGTGACATAGCTACTAGTATCCACGAGGGAGAACACCTACACCTGGGGACAGTCTCCCTCTTACAGACACACTGAGACCCCAGCATGATGGCGCTGTGACATAGCTACTGGTATCCACGAGGGAGAACACCTGCACCTGGGGACAGTCTCCCTCTTACAGACACACTGAGACCCCAGCATGATGGCGCTGTGACATAGCTACTAGTATCCACGAGGGAGAACACCTACACCTGGGGACAGTCTCCCTCGTACAGACACACTGAGACCCCAGCATGATGGCGCTGTGACATAGCTACTGGTATCCACAAAGGAGAACACCTACACCTGGGGACAGTCTCCCTTGTACAAACACACTGAGACCCCAGCATGATGGCGCTGTAACATAGCTACTAGTATCCACGAGGGAGAACACCTACACCTGGGGACAGTCTCCCTCGTATAGACACACTGAGACGCCAGCATGATGGCGCTGTGACATAGCTACTGGTATCCACGAGGGAGAACACCTACACCTGGGGACAGTCTCCCTCTTACAGACACACTGAGACCCCAGCATGATGGCGCTGTGACATAGCTACTGGTATCCACAAAGGAGAACACCTACACCTGGGGACAGTCTCCCTTGTACAAACACACTGAGACCCCAGCATGATGGCGCTGTAACATAGCTACTAGTATCCACGAGGGAGAACACCTGCACCTGGGGACAGTCTCCCTCTTACAGACACACTGAGACCCCAGCATGATGGCGCTGTGACATAGCTATTAGTATCCTGGAGGGAGAACACCTGCACCTGGGGACAGTCTCCCTCTTACAGACACACTGAGACCCCAGCATGATGGCGCTGTGACATAGCTATTAGTATCCTGGAGGGAGAACACCTACACCTGGGGACAGTCTCCCTCGTACAGACACACTGAGACCCCAGCATGATGGCGCTGTGACATAGCTTCTGGTATCCACGAGGGAGAACACCTGCACCTGGGGACAGTCTCCTTCTTACAGACACACTGAGACCCCAGCATGATGGCGCTGTGACATAGCTTCTGGTATCCACGAGGGAGAACACCTGCACCTGGGGACAGTCTCCTTCTTACAGACGCACTGAGACCCCAGCATGATGGCGCTGTGACATAGCTACTAGTATCCACGAGGGAGAACACCTACACCTGGGGACAGTCTCCCTCGTACAGACACACTGAGACCCCAGCATGATGGCGCTGTGACCTAGCTACTGGTATCCACGAGGGAGAACACCTGCACCTGGTTCGTAGGCGGCTGTATCTGCCCTGCAGCAGTGGGATGGTCTCTGTAATGCATGCAGAATTTGGTGGTGAGATATACACAGTTGTATAATTACTAAGATGTGTGTGTTTGTTTCAGCTTGTCGTGTGGGTTGACCCCCTGGATGGCACTAAGGAGTATACAGAAGGTTGGTCCCTATTCATTTCTAGTCTGTAAGCACCAGCTTTTCCGGCCATCTGGCGTCCCACATGTCATAGCCAGGTATATTGATCCCGCTGGTCATGTCATCCCTGGACCTTCTTCAGAATCAGAATCAACTTTATTGGCCATGTATGCTTGCGCACACTAGGAATTTTTTGTGGATTTACAGTGCAGCATCAAGCAGGGATGAAGGTGGGGGGGTGAAGGCATTACATTAAGACATTACATGTGGGGAACACATACCCGCCGAGCTGCACAGCGCCTAGGCAGCCATCAGCGGCGCCACTGGTCGCTGCAACAGCCAGGAAGGTAACATTAAGTACAGTTATCACATAGGGAGCACATACCCTCCGAGCTGCACAGCGCCTAGGCAGCCATCAGCGGCGCCACTGGTCGCTGCCAACAGCCAGGAAGGTAACATTAAGTACAGTTATCACATAGGGAGCACATACCCACCGAGCTGCACAGCGCCTAGGCAGCCATCAGCGGCACCACTGGTCGCTGCAACAGCCAGGAAGGTAACATTAAGTACAGTTATCACATAGGGAGCACATACCCACCAAGCTGAACAGCGCCTAGGCAGCCATCAGCGGCGCCACTGGTCACAGAAACAGCCAGGTAGGTAACAATACAAGCAGAGAGACAGTACAGTTATCACACATGGAACATATTTGGCTGAGCTGCACAGCTCCTAGGCAGCCATCAGCGGCGCCATCTTGATCATGCTGCTCAAAGGCAGCAGTAATAATATTATTTTCATGGCAACGGAAGCATGAGTTCAACCGGATGCAGCACTTTTCTTCCAAAGCTGGCACACCCTGCCAGCTTGTTGTTCAACGGGTGTGCAACTAGTGATGGTGCAGCATACAGGCTTTGCAAACAGTGGTTACGGAGGTACATGGTACAAATCATTGTAAAGAGACAGTAAACAAAGAAAATACATAGCTTTCATCGGCTTAGAGGCTGAGAGAGATGGTAATTGGTGAAAAATAAAATGATGCCATGTGCGGGTGTAAGTCCAAATCCAGTCCAAACTCCAGTCAAACTCATGCTTCTGTTGTCATGCTTACGATGCAGGCTAAGAGCAGGCAAAGCCTTTAAAGCAGGCTTGCAAACATTTCCAATATTAAAGGAAAGTTTGGGTCAGCTGGTACAGGGGGAGGGGCTGGTGTTTGCACAAATTCCTCAACAGGCTAATTAGTGGAAGGGGGAAGTTGCAGGCTCCAAGTAACAAAACAATTCACAATGCAGACTGTTCTTTAAATGAAAGCATCAGATGTTCAAATGGGATTCATGTACCTGTAAAATAGGAGATGAGATGGTTTCAGAACTTCTCTCCAGTCAAACTCATGCTTCTGTTGTCATGCTTACGATGCAGGCTAAGAGCAGGCAAAGCCTTTAAAGCAGGCTTGCAAACATTTCCAATATTAAAGGAAAGTTTGGGTCAGCTGGTACAGGGGGAGGGGCTGGTGTTTGCACAAATTCCTCAACAGGCTAATTAGTGGAAGGGGGAAGTTGCAGGCTCCAAGTAACAAAACAATTCACAATGCAGACTGTTCTTTAAATGAAAGCATCAGATGTTCAAATGGGATTCATGTACCTGTAAAATAGGAGATGAGATGGTTTCAGAACTTCTCTCCAGTCAAACTCATGCTTCTGTTGTCATGCTTACGATGCAGGCTAAGAGCAGGCAAAGCCTTTAAAGCAGGCTTGCAAACATTTCCAATATTAAAGGAAAGTTTGGGTCAGCTGGTACAGGGGGAGGGGCTGGTGTTTGCACAAATTCCTCAACAGGCTAATTAGTGGAAGGGGGAAGTTGCAGGCTCCAAGTAACAAAACAATTCACAATGCAGACTGTTCTTTAAATGAAAGCATCAGATGTTCAAATGGGATTCATGTACCTGTAAAATAGGAGATGAGATGGTTTCAGAACTTCTCTCCAGTCAAACTCATGCTTCTGTTGTCATGCTTACGATGCAGGCTAAGAGCAGGCAAAGCCTTTAAAGCAGGCTTGCAAACATTTCCAATATTAAAGGAAAGTTTGGGTCAGCTGGTACAGGGGGAGGGGCTGGTGTTTGCACAAATTCCTCAACAGGCTAATTAGTGGAAGGGGGAAGTTGCAGGCTCCAAGTAACAAAACAATTCACAATGCAGACTGTTCTTTAAATGAAAGCATCAGATGTTCAAATGGGATTCATGTACCTGTAAAATAGGAGATGAGATGGTTTCAGAACTTCTCTCCAGTCAAACTCATGCTTCTGTTGTCATGCTTACGATGCAGGCTAAGAGCAGGCAAAGCCTTTAAAGCAGGCTTGCAAACATTTCCAATATTAAAGGAAAGTTTGGGTCAGCTGGTACAGGGGGAGGGGCTGGTGTTTGCACAAATTCCTCAACAGGCTAATTAGTGGAAGGGGGAAGTTGCAGGCTCCAAGTAACAAAACAATTCACAATGCAGACTGTTCTTTAAATGAAAGCATCAGATGTTCAAATGGGATTCATGTACCTGTAAAATAGGAGATGAGATGGTTTCAGAACTTCTCTCCAGTCAAACTCATGCTTCTGTTGTCATGCTTACGATGCAGGCTAAGAGCAGGCAAAGCCTTTAAAGCAGGCTTGCAAACATTTCCAATATTAAAGGAAAGTTTGGGTCAGCTGGTACAGGGGGAGGGGCTGGTGTTTGCACAAATTCCTCAACAGGCTAATTAGTGGAAGGGGGAAGTTGCAGGCTCCAAGTAACAAAACAATTCACAATGCAGACTGTTCTTTAAATGAAAGCATCAGATGTTCAAATGGGATTCATGTACCTGTAAAATAGGAGATGAGATGGTTTCAGAACTTCTCTCCAGTCAAACTCATGCTTCTGTTGTCATGCTTACGATGCAGGCTAAGAGCAGGCAAAGCCTTTAAAGCAGGCTTGCAAACATTTCCAATATTAAAGGAAAGTTTGGGTCAGCTGGTACAGGGGGAGGGGCTGGTGTTTGCACAAATTCCTCAACAGGCTAATTAGTGGAAGGGGGAAGTTGCAGGCTCCAAGTAACAAAACAATTCACAATGCAGACTGTTCTTTAAATGAAAGCATCAGATGTTCAAATGGGATTCATGTACCTGTAAAATAGGAGATGAGATGGTTTCAGAACTTCTCTCCAGTCAAACTCATGCTTCTGTTGTCATGCTTACGATGCAGGCTAAGAGCAGGCAAAGCCTTTAAAGCAGGCTTGCAAACATTTCCAATATTAAAGGAAAGTTTGGGTCAGCTGGTACAGGGGGAGGGGCTGGTGTTTGCACAAATTCCTCAACAGGCTAATTAGTGGAAGGGGGAAGTTGCAGGCTCCAAGTAACAAAACAATTCACAATGCAGACTGTTCTTTAAATGAAAGCATCAGATGTTCAAATGGGATTCATGTACCTGTAAAATAGGAGATGAGATGGTTTCAGAACTTCTCTCCAGTCAAACTCATGCTTCTGTTGTCATGCTTACGATGCAGGCTAAGAGCAGGCAAAGCCTTTAAAGCAGGCTTGCAAACATTTCCAATATTAAAGGAAAGTTTGGGTCAGCTGGTACAGGGGGAGGGGCTGGTGTTTGCACAAATTCCTCAACAGGCTAATTAGTGGAAGGGGGAAGTTGCAGGCTCCAAGTAACAAAACAATTCACAATGCAGACTGTTCTTTAAATGAAAGCATCAGATGTTCAAATGGGATTCATGTACCTGTAAAATAGGAGATGAGATGGTTTCAGAACTTCTCTCCAGTCAAACTCATGCTTCTGTTGTCATGCTTACGATGCAGGCTAAGAGCAGGCAAAGCCTTTAAAGCAGGCTTGCAAACATTTCCAATATTAAAGGAAAGTTTGGGTCAGCTGGTACAGGGGGAGGGGCTGGTGTTTGCACAAATTCCTCAACAGGCTAATTAGTGGAAGGGGGAAGTTGCAGGCTCCAAGTAACAAAACAATTCACAATGCAGACTGTTCTTTAAATGAAAGCATCAGATGTTCAAATGGGATTCATGTACCTGTAAAATAGGAGATGAGATGGTTTCAGAACTTCTCTCCAGTCAAACTCATGCTTCTGTTGTCATGCTTACGATGCAGGCTAAGAGCAGGCAAAGCCTTTAAAGCAGGCTTGCAAACATTTCCAATATTAAAGGAAAGTTTGGGTCAGCTGGTACAGGGGGAGGGGCTGGTGTTTGCACAAATTCCTCAACAGGCTAATTAGTGGAAGGGGGAAGTTGCAGGCTCCAAGTAACAAAACAATTCACAATGCAGACTGTTCTTTAAATGAAAGCATCAGATGTTCAAATGGGATTCATGTACCTGTAAAATAGGAGATGAGATGGTTTCAGAACTTCTCTCCAGTCAAACTCATGCTTCTGTTGTCATGCTTACGATGCAGGCTAAGAGCAGGCAAAGCCTTTAAAGCAGGCTTGCAAACATTTCCAATATTAAAGGAAAGTTTGGGTCAGCTGGTACAGGGGGAGGGGCTGGTGTTTGCACAAATTCCTCAACAGGCTAATTAGTGGAAGGGGGAAGTTGCAGGCTCCAAGTAACAAAACAATTCACAATGCAGACTGTTCTTTAAATGAAAGCATCAGATGTTCAAATGGGATTCATGTACCTGTAAAATAGGAGATGAGATGGTTTCAGAACTTCTCTCCAGTCAAACTCATGCTTCTGTTGTCATGCTTACGATGCAGGCTAAGAGCAGGCAAAGCCTTTAAAGCAGGCTTGCAAACATTTCCAATATTAAAGGAAAGTTTGGGTCAGCTGGTACAGGGGGAGGGGCTGGTGTTTGCACAAATTCCTCAACAGGCTAATTAGTGGAAGGGGGAAGTTGCAGGCTCCAAGTAACAAAACAATTCACAATGCAGACTGTTCTTTAAATGAAAGCATCAGATGTTCAAATGGGATTCATGTACCTGTAAAATAGGAGATGAGATGGTTTCAGAACTTCTCTCCAGTCAAACTCATGCTTCTGTTGTCATGCTTACGAGGCAGGCTAAGAGCAGGCAAAGCCTTTAAAGCAGGCTTGCAAACATTTCCAATATTAAAGGAAAGTTTGGGTCAGCTGGTACAGGGGGAGGGGCTGGTGTTTGCACAAATTCCTCAACAGGCTAATTAGTGGAAGGGGGAAGTTGCAGGCTCCAAGTAACAAAACAATTCACAATGCAGACTGTTCTTTAAATGAAAGCATCAGATGTTCAAATGGGATTCATGTACCTGTAAAATAGGAGATGAGATGGTTTCAGAACTTCTCTCCAGTCAAACTCATGCTTCTGTTGTCATGCTTACGATGCAGGCTAAGAGCAGGCAAAGCCTTTAAAGCAGGCTTGCAAACATTTCCAATATTAAAGGAAAGTTTGGGTCAGCTGGTACAGGGGGAGGGGCTGGTGTTTGCACAAATTCCTCAACAGGCTAATTAGTGGAAGGGGGAAGTTGCAGGCTCCAAGTAACAAAACAATTCACAATGCAGACTGTTCTTTAAATGAAAGCATCAGATGTTCAAATGGGATTCATGTACCTGTAAAATAGGAGATGAGATGGTTTCAGAACTTCTCTCCAGTCAAACTCATGCTTCTGTTGTCATGCTTACGATGCAGGCTAAGAGCAGGCAAAGCCTTTAAAGCAGGCTTGCAAACATTTCCAATATTAAAGGAAAGTTTGGGTCAGCTGGTACAGGGGGAGGGGCTGGTGTTTGCACAAATTCCTCAACAGGCTAATTAGTGGAAGGGGGAAGTTGCAGGCTCCAAGTAACAAAACAATTCACAATGCAGACTGTTCTTTAAATGAAAGCATCAGATGTTCAAATGGGATTCATGTACCTGTAAAATAGGAGATGAGATGGTTTCAGAACTTCTCTCCAGTCAAACTCATGCTTCTGTTGTCATGCTTACGATGCAGGCTAAGAGCAGGCAAAGCCTTTAAAGCAGGCTTGCAAACATTTCCAATATTAAAGGAAAGTTTGGGTCAGCTGGTACAGGGGGAGGGGCTGGTGTTTGCACAAATTCCTCAACAGGCTAATTAGTGGAAGGGGGAAGTTGCAGGCTCCAAGTAACAAAACAATTCACAATGCAGACTGTTCTTTAAATGAAAGCATCAGATGTTCAAATGGGATTCATGTACCTGTAAAATAGGAGATGAGATGGTTTCAGAACTTCTCTCCAGTCAAACTCATGCTTCTGTTGTCATGCTTACGATGCAGGCTAAGAGCAGGCAAAGCCTTTAAAGCAGGCTTGCAAACATTTCCAATATTAAAGGAAAGTTTGGGTCAGCTGGTACAGGGGGAGGGGCTGGTGTTTGCACAAATTCCTCAACAGGCTAATTAGTGGAAGGGGGAAGTTGCAGGCTCCAAGTAACAAAACAATTCACAATGCAGACTGTTCTTTAAATGAAAGCATCAGATGTTCAAATGGGATTCATGTACCTGTAAAATAGGAGATGAGATGGTTTCAGAACTTCTCTCCAGTCAAACTCATGCTTCTGTTGTCATGCTTACGATGCAGGCTAAGAGCAGGCAAAGCCTTTAAAGCAGGCTTGCAAACATTTCCAATATTAAAGGAAAGTTTGGGTCAGCTGGTACAGGGGGAGGGGCTGGTGTTTGCACAAATTCCTCAACAGGCTAATTAGTGGAAGGGGGAAGTTGCAGGCTCCAAGTAACAAAACAATTCACAATGCAGACTGTTCTTTAAATGAAAGCATCAGATGTTCAAATGGGATTCATGTACCTGTAAAATAGGAGATGAGATGGTTTCAGAACTTCTCTCCAGTCAAACTCATGCTTCTGTTGTCATGCTTACGATGCAGGCTAAGAGCAGGCAAAGCCTTTAAAGCAGGCTTGCAAACATTTCCAATATTAAAGGAAAGTTTGGGTCAGCTGGTACAGGGGGAGGGGCTGGTGTTTGCACAAATTCCTCAACAGGCTAATTAGTGGAAGGGGGAAGTTGCAGGCTCCAAGTAACAAAACAATTCACAATGCAGACTGTTCTTTAAATGAAAGCATCAGATGTTCAAATGGGATTCATGTACCTGTAAAATAGGAGATGAGATGGTTTCAGAACTTCTCTCCAGTCAAACTCATGCTTCTGTTGTCATGCTTACGATGCAGGCTAAGAGCAGGCAAAGCCTTTAAAGCAGGCTTGCAAACATTTCCAATATTAAAGGAAAGTTTGGGTCAGCTGGTACAGGGGGAGGGGCTGGTGTTTGCACAAATTCCTCAACAGGCTAATTAGTGGAAGGGGGAAGTTGCAGGCTCCAAGTAACAAAACAATTCACAATGCAGACTGTTCTTTAAATGAAAGCATCAGATGTTCAAATGGGATTCATGTACCTGTAAAATAGGAGATGAGATGGTTTCAGAACTTCTCTCCAGTCAAACTCATGCTTCTGTTGTCATGCTTACGATGCAGGCTAAGAGCAGGCAAAGCCTTTAAAGCAGGCTTGCAAACATTTCCAATATTAAAGGAAAGTTTGGGTCAGCTGGTACAGGGGGAGGGGCTGGTGTTTGCACAAATTCCTCAACAGGCTAATTAGTGGAAGGGGGAAGTTGCAGGCTCCAAGTAACAAAACAATTCACAATGCAGACTGTTCTTTAAATGAAAGCATCAGATGTTCAAATGGGATTCATGTACCTGTAAAATAGGAGATGAGATGGTTTCAGAACTTCTCTCCAGTCAAACTCATGCTTCTGTTGTCATGCTTACGATGCAGGCTAAGAGCAGGCAAAGCCTTTAAAGCAGGCTTGCAAACATTTCCAATATTAAAGGAAAGTTTGGGTCAGCTGGTACAGGGGGAGGGGCTGGTGTTTGCACAAATTCCTCAACAGGCTAATTAGTGGAAGGGGGAAGTTGCAGGCTCCAAGTAACAAAACAATTCACAATGCAGACTGTTCTTTAAATGAAAGCATCAGATGTTCAAATGGGATTCATGTACCTGTAAAATAGGAGATGAGATGGTTTCAGAACTTCTCTCCAGTCAAACTCATGCTTCTGTTGTCATGCTTACGATGCAGGCTAAGAGCAGGCAAAGCCTTTAAAGCAGGCTTGCAAACATTTCCAATATTAAAGGAAAGTTTGGGTCAGCTGGTACAGGGGGAGGGGCTGGTGTTTGCACAAATTCCTCAACAGGCTAATTAGTGGAAGGGGGAAGTTGCAGGCTCCAAGTAACAAAACAATTCACAATGCAGACTGTTCTTTAAATGAAAGCATCAGATGTTCAAATGGGATTCATGTACCTGTAAAATAGGAGATGAGATGGTTTCAGAACTTCTCTCCAGTCAAACTCATGCTTCTGTTGTCATGCTTACGATGCAGGCTAAGAGCAGGCAAAGCCTTTAAAGCAGGCTTGCAAACATTTCCAATATTAAAGGAAAGTTTGGGTCAGCTGGTACAGGGGGAGGGGCTGGTGTTTGCACAAATTCCTCAACAGGCTAATTAGTGGAAGGGGGAAGTTGCAGGCTCCAAGTAACAAAACAATTCACAATGCAGACTGTTCTTTAAATGAAAGCATCAGATGTTCAAATGGGATTCATGTACCTGTAAAATAGGAGATGAGATGGTTTCAGAACTTCTCTCCAGTCAAACTCATGCTTCTGTTGTCATGCTTACGATGCAGGCTAAGAGCAGGCAAGATCAGGTAATGATAATGGTGGGATTCCATGACCCTATCACCTTCTTATAGAGTCTTAGTAAGCGGCGCAGAAGTCAAAAAAATTGAATACAGATGATTTCACTCTGCTTCGGAAGTGCCAGACGTTGAGGGAACCGCGACGTAGCATTTAAGGGCACAGTCCTGACACAACAGGCGCGTCTGTACCTTTTGTGAGAATGCTGCGTGTCACCACATTCAGTCGCTGTGACCGTAAATGGCGGCGGAGTGACTGACTGCAGGTGCTGCATCCACATTGACTTCTGCATCGTATACCAGGATATACCAGGGCAGCCTTTCCTACAGGTGCAGTGTAGTGAATGTAGCCAGACTGCACCTGCTGCTGAATTAGTCCCTTAGTCTATTTCTGGTTTGTTCTCCTGGTCAGAATGGTTCTGTTTGTGTTCCGGGACTGGGTTCTGTGCCTTGAGCTGAAAGTGGCACTATAGGTAGATGAATCGAGGAGTTGGTGAGTACCCAGAACAGAGGCACAGAGTCTACAACGCCGGTGGCTTTCACCTGGGACACCCACAAAGGAGTTTGTCTGCGCCCTCTGACAGGGTCACTCAATACTGATGGCAGAATATCTCAGATAAATGTAGGCAGAGGAGCTGGGTCCTGTACATCGGCCTGGGACCGGGGAGCTGGGTCCTGAACACCAACTAAGGAGCTGGGTCCTGTACATCGAGCTGGGACCGGGGAGCTGGGTCCTGTACATCGAGCTGGGACCGGGGAGCTGGGTCCTGTACATCGAGCTGGGACTGGGGAGCTGGGTCCTGTACATCGGCCTGGAACCGGGGAGCTGGGTCCTGTACATCGAGCTGGGACCGGGGAGCTGGGTCCTGTACATCGAGCTGGGACCGGGGAGCTGGGTCCTGTACATCGAGCTGGGACCGGGGAGCCGGGTCCTGTACACCAAGCCGGGACCGGGGAGCTGGGTCCGGCACCAGTATATTGTTAATTAGTGGAGTCGATGTATAGGACTAGGAAAGTAACTTTGTGTCATTTACAATGTGCGACACAAGCTGCCGGCTGTGTCGTCAAACCAATGTCTGACCACTGCTGGCCATGGAGGCACTGTGGGCTATATGTGGTGGTTGGGTGTTTAACGGTTGGGAGGCCATCAGTCACCCTCTCACACCTAATGCCACTAATTGCTGCTACAGTAGCTGGGAGAGGCAGAACCCCCCCCCCCCCCATTGCCAGGTGATCAGGTAACATCTTCAGTAGTACTTGGTGGGTGGATATTGTACAAAAATCAGCTCCAACCCTTCCTCTGAGCTGTCATCGGATTTATAATCATTTGTATCATTCCGTTTGCTGCAGGTCTCCTGGACCACGTCACTGTCCTGATTGGGATTGCATATGAAGGAAAGGCGATTGCCGGGGTGATAAACCAGCCCTACTATAATTACCAGGTAGTGTTATAACCTAGAGGTGTATAATTACCAGGTATCCTATAATTACGTAGAGGTGTATAATGACCTAGCGGTGTATATATAATGACCTAGCATTGTATAATTACCAGGTAGCGTATAATTCCTAGGTATTTTGTAATGAGCTAGCAGTGTAGAATTACCAGGCGGTGTATACTGAAGGTAGCGTATAATGTCCTAGCGGTGTAGAATTACCAGGTAGCGTATAACTACATAGCAATTTAGCATCACCAGGTTGTGTTCAATGACCTAGCGGTGAATAAGTAAGGTTGCATGTCATTACCAGGTAGTGTATAATGCCCTAGCGGTGTAGAATTGCTGGGAAGCGTATAATGAACTAGCATTGTTTAATTACCAGGCAGCGTATAATTCCTTGGTAGTTTATAATGACCTAGCAGTGTAGAATTACCAGGTAGTTTATAATGACCTAGCAGTGTAGAATTACCAGGCAGCGTATAATTCCTTGGTAGTTTATAATGACCTAGCAGTGTAGAATTACCAGGTAGTTTATAATGACCTAGCAGTGTAGAATTACCAGGCAGCGTATAATTCCTAGGTAGTTTGCTGCAGGTCTCCTGGACCACGTCACTGTCCTGATTGGTATTATTATATAGCGGTGTGTATAATTGAGGTAGTGTATAATTATATAGCGGTGTATAATTGAGGTAGCGTATAATTATATAGCGGTGTATAATTACCAGGTAGTGTATAATTGGTACTTGTTTCCTAGCACGGCGCCAGCGATAAAGATTCAGTATCCATCGGGACCCAAAAAATTGCATTGATCGCATCGCATGCAACCAAATGGCATGCAATGCAATCAACGCGATTTTTACATTGGAATCAATGTAAAATGGTCCCTGAGACCCCAATGGGGGGGGGGGGGGGGAGGTCAAATGCCCTCCCTTCCCCCCCCCCATTGTTAACGCCACCCCACGATGAACGCCAACCCGAAGCGTAGCGAGCCCGCAAAGGGCCGCGGTACGCGTCCTCCGACCTTTTCATACCCCCACTATCCACGTTGGCGAAAATGGAGTCTATAATAATTCCAGTTTGATCAGCGTGGAGTTTATTTTATATAGTGTGGCGAGCCCCGCGAGGGGACGCGCATTACTTCACAGGTATTACGCGTCCCCTCGTGGGGCTCGCTGCGCTCGCCACGCTTTGGGCTCGGTGGCTCGCTGCGCTCGCCACACTATATAAAATCTACTCCACGCCGACGTGGATAGTGGGGGTATGAAAAGGTCAGAGGACATGTACCACCGCCCCTCGCGGGCTCGCTGTGCTTGCCACGCTTCGAGTTGGCGTTCTTCGTGGGGTGGCGTTAACAATGGGGGGCATTTCTCATGTAAAATACCAATCAGGGTGGGTATAAAATGAAAAATCGGGTCCATTGGCCCATTTAACATTGTTCCCTATGTAAATTGGGTCCATCGCATCGGTCTCATTGTATGCCATTATAATGGCATACAATGGACCCGATTTTACATAGGCATTTAACATTGAATACAATGCATTCAATGTTAAATCACATCTGTCGCATCGCGACCTTAATTTAAGGCATGCGATGGACGCGATTTTTTCATTGTCGGGGAAAAGGCTAAAAATAGCCCTAAAATCGTGTCGGTCGAATCCATCGCATACCTTAAGTTAAGGTATGCGATCAACTACGACGGGCGCCGTGCTAGGAAACAAGTACCGTATAATTATATAGCGGTGTATAATGATATAGCGGTGTATAATTGTGGTAGCGTAGAATACTGCAGGACAATACGTACCCTGATCTCTGTGCGCTTCCTCAGTCAGTGACCGATGCCCCTCACACAGATACTGCAGGAGGATACGTACCCTGATCTCTGTGCGCTTCCTCAGTCAGTGACCGGTGCCCCTCACACAGAAACTGCAGGTGGATACGTACCCTGATCTCTGTGCGCTTCCTCAGTAAGTGACTGGTGCCCCTCACACAGATACTGCAGGACGATACGTACCCTGATCTCTGTGCACTTCCTCAGTAAGTGACCGGTGCCCCTCACACAGATACTGCAGGTGGCAACGTACCCTGATCTCTGTGCGCTTCCTCAGTCAGTGACCGGTGCCCCTCACACAGATACTGCAGGACGATACGTACCCTGATCTCTGTGCGCTTCCTCAGTAAGTGACCGGTGCCCCTCACACAGATACTGCAGGTGGATACGTACCCTGATCTCTGTGCACTTCCTCAGTCAGTGACCGGTGCCCCTCACACAGATACTGCAGGTGGATACGTACCCTGATCTCTGTGCGCTTCCTCAGTCAGTGACCGATGTCCCTCACACAGATACTGCAGGACGATACGTACCCTGATCTCTGTGCGCTTCCTCAGTCAGTGACCGGTGCCCCTCACACAGATACTGCAGGAGGATACGTACCCTGATCTCTGTGCGCTTCCTCAGTCAGTGACCGGTGCCCCTCACACAGATACTGCAGGAGGATACGTACCCTGATCTCTGTGCGCTTCCTCAGTCAGTGACCGGTGCCCCTCACACAGATACTGCAGGAGGATACGTACCCTGATCGCTGCGCGCTTCCTCAGTCAGTGACCGATGCCCCTCACACAGATACTGCAGGAGGATACGTACCCTGATCGCTGCGCGCTTCCTCGGTCAGTGACCGGTGCCCCTCACACAGATACTGCAGGGCGATACGTACCCTGATCTCTGTGCACTTCCTCAGTAAGTGACCGGTGCCCCTCACACAGATACTGCAGGTGGCAACGTACCCTGATCTCTGTGCGCTTCCTCAGTCAGTGACCGGTGCCCCTCACACAGATACTGCAGGAGGATACGTACCCTGATCGCTGCGCGCTTCCTCAGTCAGTGACCGATGCCCCTCACACAGATACTGCAGGAGGATACGTACCCTGATCGCTGCGCGCTTCCTCGGTCAGTGACCGATGCCCCTCACACAGATACTGCAGGTGGATACGTACCCTGATCTCTGTGCACTTCCTCAGTCAGTGACCGGTGCCCCTCACACAGATACTGCAGGTGGATACGTACCCTGATCTCTGTGCGCTTCCTCAGTCAGTGACCGATGTCCCTCACACAGATACTGCAGGACGATACGTACCCTGATCTCTGTGCGCTTCCTCAGTCAGTGACCGATGTCCCTCACACAGATACTGCAGGACGATACGTACCCTGATCTCTGTGCGCTTCCTCAGTCAGTGACCGATGCCCCTCACACAGATACTGCAGGAGGATACGTACCCTGATCTCTGTGCGCTTCCTCAGTCAGTGACCGGTGCCCCTCACACAGATACTGCAGGAGGATACGTACCCTGATCGCTGCGCGCTTCCTCAGTCAGTGACCGGTGCCCCTCACACAGATACTGCAGGAGGATACGTACCCTGATCGCTGCGCACTTCCTCGGTCAGTGACCGGTGCCCCTCACACAGATACTGCAGGGCGATACGTACCCTGATCGCTGCGCACTTCCTCGGTCAGTGACCGGTGCCCCTCACACAGATACTGCAGGGCGATACGTACCCTGATCGCTGCGCACTTCCTCGGTCAGTAAGTATCTGATGTGCAGGCGGAGGACGGACAGCACAGTGTCCAGCTAATGGAACTCATTACAACATAACCAGCTTGACGCTTTACTGACCAACCCCAGATTTTTGCCACAATGTACTAATAAGGGATTGGAATTTCACATGGACAACCAATACGAATCCACTTCTTATTTATTTAGCACCTACTAGATAACAGATAGTATCAGATTGGTTGCCCATAGCAATATTCCTTCTATCATAGAACTCGCATCTTCGTAAATATCCCCTCCGGTTCACATGTAGATCTTATGATTGGGAATTACGGGTGTGATTTCGGTTCATTCGGACATGGCTGGATTCGGCCCCATTCCGATGTTTGTGGCCATGTGCATGGTATGTATGCTCCCCTGTGCGGACGGGCAAGCCGCTCGCAAGGATCGGGGTGGCTCCAGAGCGGACGGCAGTGAGGATGGTGGCCGCCCATCGGTATGTGGGTGGGACGATGTGTGTCCCAGGGCGGGCGACTTACGCCAAAAGATGTGAGCCACCCGCCCCGTCTCTCCGACCAGCTGCGCCTAAATGAGTTGTCACTTTTTGCGAAGGTGGGCGATATCATTCAATGGTTGCCAATGTGTTCTCATTATACGTCCCCTCGCGTGGTACCGAGGGGAATCGGCTGCAGTGGAGACATGCGAGGGGGTGTGTTCTCGTTACACGAGGGGAATCGGCTGCAGTGGAGACATGCGAGGGGGTGTGTTCTCGTTACACGAGGGGAATCTGCTGCAGCGGAGACATGCGAGGGGGTGTGTTCTCGTTACACGTCGCGTGGTACCGAGGGGAATCGGCTGCAGCGGAGACATGCGAGGGGGTGTGTTCTCGTTACGCGAGGGGAATCGGCTGCAGCGGAGACATGCGAGGGGGTGTGTTCTCGTTACACGAGGGGAATCGGCTGCAGCGGAGACATGCGAGGGGGTGTGTTCTCGTTACACGAGGGGAATCGGCTGCAGCGGAGACATGCGAGGGGGTGTGTTCTCGTTACACGAGGGGAATCGGCTGCAGCGGAGACATGCGAGGGGGTGTGTTCTCGTTACACGAGGGGAATCTGCTGCAGCGGAGACATGCGAGGGGGTGTGTTCTCGTTACACGAGGGGAATCGGCTGCAGCGGAGACATGCGAGGGGGTGTGTTCTCGTTACGCGAGGGGAATCGGCTGCAGCGGAGACATGCGAGGGGGTGTGTTCTCGTTACGCGAGGGGAATCGGCTGCAGCGGAGACATGCGAGGGGGTGTGTTCTCGTTACGCGAGGGGAATCGGATGCAGCGGAGACATGCGAGGGGGTGTGTTCTCGTTACGCGAGGGGAATCGGCTGCAGCGGAGACATGCGAGGGGGTGTGTTCTCGTTACGCGAGGGGAATCGGCTGCAGCGGAGACATGCGAGGGGGTGTGTTCTCGTTACGCGAGGGGAATCGGCTGCAGCGGAGACATGCGAGGGGGTGTGTTCTCGTTACGCGAGGGGAATCGGATGCAGCGGAGACATGCGAGGGGGTGTGTTCTCGTTACGCGAGGGGAATCGGCTGCAGCGGAGACATGCGAGGGGGTGTGTTCTCGTTACGCGAGGGGAATCGGCTGCAGCGGAGACATGCGAGGGGGTGTGTTCTCGTTACGCGAGGGGAATCGGCTGCAGTGGAGACATGCGAGGGGATGTGTTCTCGTTACGCGAGGGGAATCGGCTGCAGCGGAGACATGCGAGGGGGTGTGTTCTCGTTACGCGAGGGGAATCGGCTGCAGCGGAGACATGCGAGGGGGTGTGTTCTCGTTACGCGAGGGGAATCGGCTGCAGCGGAGACATGCGAGGGGGTGTGTTCTCGTTACGCGAGGGGAATCGGCTGCAGCGGAGACATGCGAGGGGGTGTGTTCTCGTTACGCGAGGGGAATCGGCTGCAGCGGAGACATGCGAGGGGGTGTGTTCTCGTTACGCGAGGGGAATCGGCTGCAGCGGAGACATGCGAGGGGGTGTGTTCTCGTTACACGAGGGTAATCGGCTGCAGCGGAGACATGCGAGGGGGTGTGTTCTCGTTACACGAGGGGAATCGGCTGCAGCGGAGACATGCGAGGGGGTGTGTTCTCGTTACACGTCCCCTCGTGTGGTACCGAGGGGAATCGGCTGCAGCGGAGACATGCGAGGGGATGTGTTCTCGTTACGTGAGGGGAATCGGCTGCAGCAGAGACATGCGAGGGGGTGTGTTCTCGTTACGCGAGGGGAATCGGCTGCAGCGGAGACATGCGAGGGGGTGTGTTCTCGTTACGCGAGGGGAATCGGCTGCAGCGGAGACATGCGAGGGGGTGTGTTCTCGTTACGCGAGGGGAATCGGCTGCAGCGGAGACATGCGAGGGGGTGTGTTCTCGTTACGCGAGGGGAATCGGCTGCAGCGGAGACATGCGAGGGGATGTGTTCTCGTTACGCGAGGGGAATCGGCTGCAGCGGAGACATGCGAGGGGGTGTGTTCTCGTTACGCGAGGGGAATCGGCTGCAGCGGAGACATGCGAGGGGGTGTGTTCTCGTTACGCGAGGGGAATCGGCTGCAGCGGAGACATGCGAGGGGGTGTGTTCTCGTTACGCGAGGGGTATCGGCTGCAGCGGAGACATGCGAGGGGATGTGTTCTCGTTACACGAGGGGAATCGGCTGCAGCGGAGACATGCGAGGGTGTGTGTTCTTGTTACGCGAGGGGTATCGGCTGCAGCGGAGACATGCGAGGGGGTGTGTTCTCGTTACGCGAGGGGTATCGGCTGCAGCGGAGACATGCGAGGGGATGTGTTCTCGTTACACGAGGGGAATCGGCTGCAGCGGAGACATGCGAGGGGATGTGTTCTCGTTACGCGAGGGGAATCGGCTGCAGCGGAGACATGCGAGGGGGTGTGTTCTCGTTACGCGAGGGGAATCGGCTGCAGCGGAGACATGCGAGGGGGTGTGTTCTCGTTACGCGAGGGGTATCGGCTGCAGCGGAGACATGCGAGGGGATGTGTTCTCGTTACACGAGGGGAATCGGCTGCAGCGGAGACATGCGAGGGGGTGTGTTCTCGTTACGCGAGGGGAATCGGCTGCAGCGGAGACATGCGAGGGGATGTGTTCTCGTTACGCGAGGGGAATCGGCTGCAGCGGAGACATGCGAGGGGGTGTGTTCTCGTTACGCGAGGGGAATCGGCTGCAGCGGAGACATGCGAGGGGGTGTGTTCTCGTTACGCGAGGGGAATCGGCTGCAGCGGAGACATGCGAGGGGGTGTGTTCTCGTTACGCGAGGGGTATCGGCTGCAGCGGAGACATGCGAGGGGATGTGTTCTCGTTACACGAGGGGAATCGGCTGCAGCGGAGACATGCGAGGGGATGTGTTCTCGTTACGCGAGGGGAATCGGCTGCAGCGGAGACATGCGAGGGGGTGTGTTCTCGTTACGCGAGGGGAATCGGCTGCAGCGGAGACATGCGAGGGGGTGTGTTCTCGTTACGCGAGGGGAATCGGCTGCAGCGGAGACATGCGAGGGGGTGTGTTCTCGTTACGCGAGGGGAATCGGCTGCAGCGGAGACATGCGAGGGGGTGTGTTCTCAGTACACGTCCCCTCGTGTGGTACCGAGGGGAATCGGCTGCTGCGGGGATTCGGACTACGGCTTTGCAGCTTACCTAGTAAACCACAATCCCCCCTAAGGCCTTTGTATACAGGCAGTTCCCGATGATTGCACCAGGCAATGGTCTGCAGTGCGTCAGAACACATTGGATGCTATTAGATTATAGCTAATGTATGTTAGAGGTCACCATAGTCAGCCCCTTTGCGGCATCTGCTAGAGCGTGAATGACATCATCCTGTTCATTTACTAGGGTCCGAGGTACGAGGTATGGAATACTTATTGGCCGATATCTGGCAGCTTCCAATGTCCCCAACATAACTGATTTGTATGATTCTGTCCCATCTCTGTGTATCTGATTACAGGCCGGGGACGCCGCTGTGCTGGGAAGGACTATTTGGGGTGTATTGGGCCTGGGAGCATTTGGATTTCAGCTGAAAGAAGTTCCGGAAGGTCAGCACATTGTCACCACCACAAGGTCGCACAGCAGCAAGCTGGTGAATGACTGCATTGAGGCAATAAACCCGGACAAGGTTGTACGCGTGGGCGGAGCCGGAAATAAGGTGATTCCTCCTGTGTGCAAATGTCATTATTATAGCTGGACTGCAGTGTCGGCCAGTCTGCCATTACTTCTAATGACTGGCGTCGGTGGCTGTGAAAGTGCCGACACCTGCTGAATATACTCGGAACTTAGGGTGGCCATACATGTACAGATATAAGCGAGAAGGTCGTGAAAAAGTGGGGTTTTTGGTCATGAACGTATGCAAATGAATGCACATGTGATTTTTTTATTTTAGACATGGTAATGTGCGGTTTTCAGTAAAAAAAACTGTGTGTGGGGTCCCCCCTCCAGAGTAAAACCAGCCCCGGGCTCAAAGAACCGGTCCTAGTTTCAGAAATGCAGGGAACAAAAATCATGGGGGATCCCCTGGATTTCTTAAGGACCGGTCCTTGGGGACAATATGACTAGGGGTCCCCCGTATTTTGGCAACCAGCACCGGGCCCAAACAGCCAGCAGGGTAATACCACAGCTGGGGAAAGTGTCCGCCCCCTATGTCTATCTATTAGGGTCCGCGTTCCGCCCCCTATGTATATCTATAAGGGTCCTCGTTCCGCTCCCTATGTCTATCTATAAGAGTCCGCGTTCCGCCCCCTATGTCAATCTATAAGGGTCCACGTTCCGCCCCCATGTCTATAAGGGTCCACGTTCCGCCCCCTATGTCTATCTATAAGGGTCCGCGTTTCGCCCCCTTGGTCTATCTATAAGGGTCCGCGTTCCGCCCCCTATGTCTATTTATAAGGGTCCACGTTCCGCCCCCTATGTCTATCTATAAGGGTCCGCGTTCACACTCCCTTTGTCTATCTATAAGGGTCCGCGTTCCGCTCCCTTTGTCTATCTATAAGGGTCCGCGTTCCGCTCCCTTTGTCTATCTATTAGGGTCCGCGTTCCGCTCCCTTTGTCTATCTATAAGGGTCCGCGTTCCGCCCCCTATGTCTATCTATAAGGGTCCACATTCCGCCCCCCCCTATGTCTATCTATAAGGGTCCGCGTTCCGCCCCCCCCCTATGTCTATCTATAAGGGTCCGCGTTCCGCCCCCCCCCCCCCCTATGTCTATCTATAAGGGTCCGCGTTCCGCCCCCCCCTATGTCTATCTATAAGGGTCCGCGTTCCGCCCCCCCCTATGTCTATCTTTAAGGGTCCGCGTTCCGCCCCCCTATGTCTATCTATAAGGGTCCGCGTTCCGGCCCCTATGTCTATCTATAAGGGTCCGCGTTCCGGCCCCTATGTCTATCTATAAGGGTCCGCGTTCCGGCCCCTATGTCTATCTATAAGGGTCCGCGTCTGCCCGCTATGTCTATCTATAAGGTTCCGCGTCTGCCCCCTATGTCTATTTATAAGGGTCCGCGTTCCGCCCCCTATGTCTATCTATAAGGGTCCGCGTTCCGCCCCCTATGTCTATCTATAAGGGTCCGCGTTCCACACCCCAATGTCTATCTATAAGGTTCCGCGTCTGCCCGCTATGTCTATTTATAAGGGTCCGCGTTCCGCCCCCTATGTCTATCTATAAGGTTCCGCGTCTGCCCGCTATGTCTATTTATAAGGGTCCGCGTTCCGCCCCCTATGTCTATCTATAAGGTTCCGCGTCTGCCCGCTATGTCTATTTATAAGGGTCCGAGTTCCGCCCCCTATGTCTATAAGGGTCCGCGTTCCGCCCCCTATGTCTATCTATAAGGGTCCGCGTTCCGCCCCCTATGTCTATCTATAAGGGTCCGCGTTCCACACCCCAATGTCTATCTATAAGGTTCCGCGTCTGCCCGCTATGTCTATTTATAAGGGTCCGCGTTCCGCCCATTATGTCTATCTATAAGGGTCCGCGTTCCGCCCCCTATGTCTATAAGGGTCCGCGTTCCGCCCCCTATGTCTATAAGGGTCCGCGTTCCGCCCCCTATGTCTATCTATAAGGGTCCGCTTTCCGCCCGGTTATGGTATTTTAGATCTACAATGTCTAGGTCTATAGTCATAAAGTCGACCACTATAGGTGGACAGGGGGGGAAAGGTTGACATGAAAAAGGTTGGCATGAGTTTGTCATGTTTTTTGGGGTGTCTATGTGGACCTAGGTAGGTATGGACACATCTAAGTGTACCACGTCCCCTCGCATGGCTCGCTGCACTTAGCACACTGTTATATTCTCTCTCCACGTGATAGTGGATTATATACTGCCTGTCGGCACAGGTCGACCTATCATGAGCCCAGATACCGTTCCGCCCAAGTGTATTAATACATTACAGTACAAGGGGACCCCCTCCCCCGATACCCCAACTCCCTCCTGACACTTACTGTATCTCTAGTTTGCTAAAAAATAAACAATGACAATCTCCAAATGACTTAGAGGAAACTGCAGAAAATCCCCCCGAGAGTCCTGACCCCTATCTCCTTACCCTCAGATCATTCAGCTAATTGAAGGCCAGGCCTCGGCCTATGTGTTTGCCAGCCCTGGCTGTAAGAAATGGGACACATGTGCACCTGAGGCGGTCCTGCACGCTGCGGGAGGTAAGATGTCGTATGTGTGTGTGTGCGTGCGTGCACCCCACTGTGGCCGGGCACACCGATCACACGCACCTCACTCTGGCTGGGCACACCTCTTACACGCACCTTAGTCTGGCCGGGCACACCTCTCACACGCACCACACTCTGGCCGGGCACACCGGTCACACGCACCACACTCTGGCCGGGCACACCGGTCACACGCACCACACTCTGGCCGAGCACACCGGTCACACGCACCACACTCTGGCTGGGCACACCGGTCACACGCACCTCACTCTGGCCGGGCACACGCACCTCACTGTGGCCAGGCACACGCACCTCACTGGGGCCGGGCACACCGGTCACACGCACCACACTCTGGCCGGGCACACCGGTCACACGCACCTCACTCTGGCCGGGCACACCGGTCACACGCACCTCACTCTAGCTGGGCATACAGTACCGGTCACAAGCACCGCACTCTGGGCGGGCACACCGGTCACACGCACCACACTCTGGCCGGGCACACCGGGCACACGCACCTCACTGTGGCCGGGCACACGCACCTCACTTGGGCCTGGCACACCTCTCACACGTACCTCACTCTGGCCGGGCACACCTCTCACTCGGAGTGACACGTATAGGAGGATGAGTATCAGGGGAGTGATCCGTGTGACCAGGTGGGAGGACGAGTATCAGGGGGAGTTACACATGTGACCAGGCGGGAGGACGAGTATCAGGGAGGGGAGCTGTGACCCGTGTGACCAGGTGGGAGGATGAGTATCGGGGGAGTTACACGTGTGACCAGATGGAGGGACGATACTCGTCCTCTCATCCGGTCACTCCTCTCATGACAGTGTGGAGATGCAGTGGGACAGGGACCCCACTATGCCAAGATCAGCGGGGACAGTATGGAGATGCAGTGGGACAGGGACCCCACTATACCACGATCAGTGGGGACAGTGTGGAGATGCAGTGGGACAGGGACCCCACTATACCACGATCAGTGGGGACAGTGTGGAGATGCAGTGGGACAGGGACCCCACTATACCCAGATCAACGGGGACAGTGTGGAGATGCAGTGGGACAGGGACCCCACTATGGTTGCGCTAATAATTAAATAATAAATTTATATACAATATATAAATACAAAATTGTATATAAATTTATTATTTCATTATTAGCGCAACCATACCCCCTCTTTCTCTTTGTTACAAAATTAGGGGCCGACACCCCCTTCTTTTGGTTGCAGCTTCATAGGGCAACTTCGTTTTGGCGCCCCTAAAGATACAATTGTATCTTTTTTCCAACCCAGGGACCCCACTATACCCCGATCAGCAGGGAAAGTGTGGAGATGCAGTGGGACAGGGACCCCACTATGCCATGATCAGCGGGGACAGTGTGAAGATGCAGTGGAACAGGGACCCCACTATGCCACGATCAGCGGGGACAGTGTGAAGATGCAGTGGGACAGGGACCCCACTATGCCATGATCAGCGGGGACAGTGTGAAGATGCAGTGGAACAGGGACCCCACTATGCCACGATCAGTGGGGATAGTGTGGAGATGCAGTGGGACAGGGACCCCACTATACCCAGATCAGTGGGGACAGTGTGGAGATGCAGTGGGACAGGGACCCCACTATACCACGATCAGCAGGGACAGTGTGGAGATGCAGTGGGACAGGGACCCCACTATACCCAGATCAGTGGGGACAGTGTGGAGATGCAGTGGGACAGGGACCCCACTATACCCCGATCAGCGGGCACAGTGTGGAGATGCAGTGGGACAGGGACCCCACTATGCCACAATCAGCGGGGACAGTGTGGAGATGCAGTGGGACAGGGACCCCACTATACCCCGATCAGCAGGGACAGTGTGGAGATGCAGTGGGACAGGGACCCCACTATGCCACGATCAGCGGGGACAGTGTGGAGATGCAGTGGGACAGGGACACCACTATACCCCGATCAGCGGGGACAGTGTGGAGATGCAGTGGGACAGGGACCCCACTATACCCAGATCAACGGGGACAGTGTGGAGATGCAGTGGGACAGGGACCCCACTATACCCCGATCAGCAGGGACAGTGTGGAGATGCAGTGGGACAGGGACCCCACTATACCCCGATCAGCGGGGACAGTGTGGAGATGCAGTGGGACAGGGACCCCACTATACCCCGATCAGCGGGCACAGTGTGGAGATGCAGTGGGACAGGGACCCCACTATATCCAGATCAGCAGGGACAGTGTGGAGATGCAGTGGGACAGGGACCCCACTATACCCAGATCAGTGGGGACAGTGTGGAGATGCAGTGGGACAGGGACCCCACTATACCCAGATCAGTGGGGACAGTGTGGAGATGCAGTGGGACAGGGACCCCACTATACCCCGATCAGCAGGGACAGTGTGGAGATGCAGTGGGACAGGGACCCCACTATACCCCGATCAGCGGGGAGAGTGTGGAGATGCAGTGGGACAGGGACCCCAATATACCCCGATCAGCGGGGACAGTGTGGAGATGCAGTGGGACAGGGACCCCACTATATCCAGATCAGCAGGGACAGTGTGGAGATGCAGTGGGACAGGGACCCCACTATACCCCGATCAGCAGGGACAGTGTGGAGATGCAGTGGGACAGGGACCCCACTATACCCCGATCAGCAGGGACAGTGTGGAGATGCAGTGGGACAGGGACCCAGTCTGTGCCTAAATGCAGCAAGTGACAATAGTTCTCATGCATCTGAAGCCTCAGTAACTGTGAGGTGAGGGCGTGGGCTATTGGACCAATCAGTAGCCGCCTGTAACTGCTCCTCCTCCCCGTAAAGCTCCGCCATCTACGCTGTAATCTAGTACTAGCAGAGCCCCTGGGAAGATTGGTTCTCCGTCTAGGTGGATGTGCAGCTTCATAAGCACAGATGTTCTGCAATAAATATAATACTAATATTAAATATACGGAACCTTGCAGGAGGGCTAAGCCGAAAGGGAATAAGAAAAGAGAGGAACTAAGCTATTAAACTCTAATCTCCCTTATGCCATATGTTACTGATATGTGTGTAAAATACTTACAACCAAATGTGTCAGACGCTAGTCCCTGTGCACAAGCATGTTACCCGGCAGGGTGAGGCTGTCTCCCACCATCGTACATGTACACAAGCATGTTACCCGGCAGGGTGAGGCTGTCTCCCACCATCGTACATGTACACAGGCCTGTTACCCGGCAGGGCGAGGCTGTCTCCCACCATCGTACATGTACACAGGCCTGTTACCCGGCAGGGCGAGGCTGTCTCCCACCATCGCACATGTACACAAGCATGTTACCCGGCAGGGCGAGGCTGTCTCCCACCATCGTACATGTACACAGGCCTGTTACCCGGCAGGGCGAGGCTGTCTCCCACCATCGTACATGTACACAGGCCTGTTACCCGGCAGGGCGAGGCTGTCTCCCACCATCGTACATGTGCACAAGCATGTTACCCGGCAGGGCGAGGCTGTCTCCCACCACCGTACATGTACACAAGCATGTTACCCGGCAGGGCGAGGCTGTCTCCCACCACCGTACATGTGCACAAGCATGTTACCCCGCAGGGTGAGGCTGTCTCCCACCATCGTACATGTGCACAAGCATGTTACCCCGCAGGGCGAGGCTGTCTCCCACCATCGTACATGTGCACAAGCATGTTACCCGGCAGGGCGAGGCTGTCTCCCACCATCGTACATGTACACAAGCATGTTACCCGGCAGGGCGAGGCTGTCTCCCACCATCGCACATGTACACAAGCATGTTACCCGGCAGGGTGAGGCTGTCTCCCACCATCGCACATGTACACAAGCATGTTACCCGGCAGGGTGAGGCTGTCTCCCACCATCGTACATGTACACAGGCCTGTTACCCGGCAGGGCGAGGCTGTCTCCCACCATCGTACATGTACACAAGCATGTTACCCGGCAGGGCGAGGCTGTCTCCCACCATCGTACATGTACACAAGCCTGTTACCCGGCAGGGCGAGGCTGTCTCCCGCCATCGTACATGTGCACAAGCATGTTACCCGGCAGGGCGAGGCTGTCTCCCGCCATCGTACATGTGCACAAGCATGTTACCCGGCAGGGCGAGGCTGTCTCCCGCCATCGTACATGTGCACAAGCATGTTACCCGGCAGGGCGAGGCTGTCTCCCGCCATCGTACATGTGCACAAGCATGTTACCCGGCAGGGCGAGGCTGTCTCCCGCCATCGTACATGTGCACAAGCATGTTACCCGGCAGGGCGAGGCTGTCTCCCGCCATCGTACATGTGCACAAGCATGTTACCCGGCAGGGCGAGGCTGTCTCCCACCATCGTACATGTGCACAAGCATGTTACCCGGCAGGGCGAGGCTGTCTCCCACCATCGTACATGTGCACAAGCATGTTACCCGGCAGGGCGAGGCTGTCTCCCACCATCGTACATGTGCACAAGCATGTTACCCGGCAGGGCGAGGCTGTCTCCCACCATCGTACATGTGCACAAGCATGTTACCCGGCAGGGTGAGGCTGTCTCCCACCATCGTACATGTGCACAAGCATGTTACCCGGCAGGGTGAGGCTGTCTCCCACCATCGTACATGTGTACAAGCATGTTACCCGGCAGGGCGAGGCTGTCTCCCACCATCGTACATGTGCACAAGCATGTTACCCGGCAGGGCGAGGCTGTCTCCCACCATCGTACATGTGCACAAGCATGTTACCCGGCAGGGCGAGGCTGTCTCCCACCATCGTACATGTGCACAAGCATGTTACCCGGCAGGGCGAGGCTGTCTCCCACCATCGTACATGTACACAAGCATGTTACCCGGCAGGGCGAGGCTGTCTCCCACCATCGTACATGTACACAAGCATGTTACCCGGCAGGGCGAGGCTGTCTCCCACCATCGTACATGTGCACAAGCCTGTTACCTGGCAGGGCGAGGCTGTCTCCCACCATCGTACATGTGCACAAGCATGTTACCCGGCAGGGCGAGGCTGTCTCCCACCATCGTACATGTGCACAAGCATGTTACCCGGCAGGGCGAGGCTGTCTCCCACCATCGTACATGTGCACAAGCATGTTACCCGGCAGGGCGAGGCTGTCTCCCACCATCGTACATGTGCACAAGCATGTTACCCGGCAGGGCGAGGCTGTCTCCCACCATCGTACATGTGCACAAGCATGTTACCCGGCAGGGTGAGGCTGTCTCCCACCATCGTACATGTGCACAAGCATGTTACCCGGCAGGGTGAGGCTGTCTCCCGCCATCGTACATGTGCACAAGCATGTTACCCGGCAGGGCGAGGCTGTCTCCCGCCATCGTACATGTGCACAAGCATGTTACCCGGCAGGGCGAGGCTGTCTCCCGCCATCGTACATGTGCACAACCATGTTACCCGGCAGGGCGAGGCTGTCTCCCGCCATCGTACATGTGCACAAGCATGTTACCCGGCAGGGCGAGGCTGTCTCCCGCCATCGTACATGTGCACAAGCATGTTACCCGGCAGGGCGAGGCTGTCTCCCGCCATCGTACATGTGCACAAGCATGTTACCCGGCAGGGCGAGGCTGTCTCCCACCATCGTACATGTACACAAGCATGTTACCCGGCAGGGTGAGGCTGTCTCCCACCATCGTACATGTACACAAGCATGTTACCCCGCAGGGTGAGGCTGTCTCCCACCATCGTACATGTACACAAGCCTGTTACCCGGCAGGGTGAGGCTGTCTCCCACCATCGTACATGTACACAAGCATGTTACCCCGCAGGGTGAGGCTGTCTCCCACCATCGTACATGTACACAAGCCTGTTACCCGGCAGGGTGAGGCTGTCTCCCACCATCGTACATGTGCACAAGCCTGTTACCCGGCAGGGTGAGGCTGTCTCCCACCATCGTACATGTGCACAAGCATGTTACCCGGCAGGGTGAGGCTGTCTCCCACCATCGTACATGTACACAAGCATGTTACCCGGCAGGGTGAGGCTGTCTCCCACCATCGTACATGTACACAAGCCTGTTACCCGGCAGGGTGAGGCTGTCTCCCACCATCGTACATGACCCCTGCTTTGAGACACAGACTAGCCCCATGCTCTCTTCTTGGTGAAGTTTATTCATATGTATTGTTCTCTTGTAGGCAAGCTGACGGATATCCACGGGAACCCATTTGAGTATCACAAGGATGTAAAGCACATGAACTCCGCTGGGGTTCTTGCAGCTCTGCGGAATTACAACTACTACTCCTCCCGGGTCCCGGAGTCTGTGAAACAAGCCCTAGTGCCCTAAGCTGGAAGGGTCCAATGTCCCAGAGCCATCCATGGGTGACAGTCTCTGGCTGCTAGATGTGCCTGAAGCCCCCTCTGAAGCCTCAGGCTCAGACCCTGATATCGTTCCTCATAATTATAGAAATCATTTAATTTTGTTTTCTTTTTTCTCAAGGGACCAATCAACAAGAGGTCAAAACAGTGTCACATTCTGTCTTTATATTGTTACATGATTAAAGTAACCTTTATACTAATCTGAGTTATACGGTAAATTGATGGAAAACGAATGTCATTCACTATATATATCCTGGACTCATGGATAGCAGAACCAACATATGGAGCACACAGAGTCTATGTGCAGTGTATCTCCCATCATAGATGTCTACTGAAGGTTACCATGTTATACCAGGTGCATCATGACTGCATTCTACAAATAAAAAATGAAAGCTGTCACAAACACAAAGTGCATTTCTAGGCTGCACCACAATACATCAGCATGGAGTCTGAGGTAAGTGAGGAGATGGATGAAGGAAAGTGAGCCTGAGGTGGGTGAGGAGATCGAAGAGTAATAGAGCCTGAGGTGGGTGAGGAAATCAAAGGATAAAAGCAAGCCTGAGGTGGGTGAGGAAATCGGAGGAGCAAAGAGAGCCTGAGGTGGGTGAGGAAATCGGAGGAGCAAAGAGAGCCTGAGGTGGGTGAGGAAATCGGAGGAGCAAAGAGAGCCTGAGGTGGGTGAGGAAATCGGAGGAGCAAAGAGAGCCTGAGGTGGGTGAGGAAATCGGAGGAGCAAAGAGAGCCTGAGGTGGGTGAGGAAATCGGAGGAACAAAGAGAGCCTGAGGTGGGTGAGGAAATCGGAGAAGCAAAGAGAGCCTGAGGTGGGTGAGGAAATCGGAGGAGCAAAGAGAGCCTGAGGTGGGTGAGGAAATCGGAGGAGCAAAGAGAGCCTGAGGTGGGTGAGGAAATCGGAGGAGCAAAGAGAGCCTGAGGTGGGTGAGGAAATCGGAGGAGCAAAGAGAGCATGAGGTGGGTGAGGAAATCGGAGGAGCAAAGAGAGCCTGAGGTGGGTGAGGAAATCGGAGGAACAAAGAGAGCCTGAGGTGGGTGAGGAAATCGGAGGAGCAAAGAGAGCCTGAGGTGGGTGAGGAAATCGGAGGAGCAAAGAGAGCCTGAGGTGGGTGAGGAGATCGAAGGAGGTAAGAGAGCCTAAGGAGGGTGAGCAGCAGGAGATGGAGCAGGGAGAAAAACAAGCGTAAAGGCTTATCTCTGTATTGTGCTAGGTTCTTTAGATCTAGGAGATAAAGGAAGCTGATGAAGTAGCCCTGCTGTTATGATTTTGGGTGTTACCCCGCAGCTGTGACTCCTGTTTAGGTTGGTTACAGTGAACTCTACAGTGCCTCTGTTGAGCTGTGCTGATTGGTGGCCAGTACCTGCGGATGCTAAGGCTTTGCCTTTATTAGCCACTTTTGAAGGGGCAAATTATGTCTGCCCCAACTCCAATCCCTCCTGTTGTATGCAAGGGCCTGAAAAGCACACCAGCAACTCCCTCCTCGTCAATTTCCTCCTCAATCCGGATCGGTGGGAGTCCTGCAGGCCATGTCACCGGCTTAACTGACTCCTCTTCTATCTGGGATTCCTCCGGAGGATCCTGCAGAGCTACGCCTACTACTGCCGCCGCTGCTGGGAATCTGTCATCATCCCAGAGGTGAAGTTGTTAGGCTGCTACATCTTTCACTAAGCAATTGACCGTCCCACAGTCGTTTGCCATGAGGTTGAAGTACGACAGCAGTCATTCTATGGCAAAGCGGATAACTGCAGCCTTGACAGCTATGTTGGTGTTAGACGCTTGTACGGTATCCGCCATCAGTGGAGTGGGATTTAGACGGTTTATGGAGGTATTGTGTTCTCAGTACCAAATCCTGTCTAGATTCCACTTCACTAGGCAGCCAATACCCTGGTTGTACAGAGAAGTACGAATAAGTGTCCTCAGTGCCCTAAAAAATGCGACTGTACCCACTGTCCACTTAACCACGGACAAGTGGATCAGGGCAAACTAAGGACTATATGACTGGGTAGATGAATCGCCTTCCGCAGCAGCATTTCCTGCATGCCACCTCCTTCCAAGGCAGGCTACGCTGTGCATCACCGGTTTCAGTAAGAAGCACAACACCGACAACCTCTTAGAGAAACTGAGGGGAATCATTTCACAGTGGTTTACACCCTCAGACTTTCCAGGGGATTTGTGGTGTCAGACAACACCAGTAACATTGTGCGGGCATTACACATGGGCAATTTCCAGCACGTGCCATGTTTTGCCCACACTATAAATTTGGTGGTGCAACATTTCCTAAAAAGTGACAGGAGTGTGCAAGAGATGCTTGCGGTGGCCTGCAAAATTGCTGGACACTTTCTGCAATCTGCCACTGTCTGCCGAAAGCTGGAGCGGCAGCAAAAACCCCTAAACCTGCCCTGCCATCAGCTTAAACAAGAGGTGGTGGCACACTAGAACTCCACCCTCTATATGCTGCAGAGGATGGACAAGCAGAAAAAGCTTACCATTCAAGCCTACACAGTCGCTTACAACAGAGGCAGAGGAGCGGGGATGCACCTGACAAGCGCAGTGGAGGCTTATTTCCGTGTTGTTCAAGGTTCTCCAGCCATTTGAACTTGCCACACGTGAAGTCAGCTCTGATACTGCCAGTTTGAGTCAGGTGATTCCCCTGATCAGGCTGTTGCAGAAGCAGCTGGAGAAAGTGAAGGAGGAGCTAAAGCGTTGCGATTCCGCAAAGCATGTAGCTCTGGTGGATGAAGCTCTCCATACGCTTTGCCAGGATATTAGGGTGAGTCTGTTAAAGTCAGAGGAATACATTCTGGCCACCGTGCTCGATCCTTGGTTTAAAGCATATGCTGTGTCTCTGTTTCCGGTCTACAAAGGTGCAAAGACCTGCTGGTCAGAAGATTGTCATCTGAAGCGGACCGTGACATGGAAACAGCTCCGCCTTCATTTTCTCCCACACCTGCGGCTGCTAGGAAACAGCTGCAATTTCCCACACAACCCTCTGGCAGGGATGCAGGCAAGACAGAGAGGGATGGTATCCCGCACAGGGCAAAGGGCAGTATTCAATGAAAAAAATTCTCTGTGCATGGCGAGAGATTTTTTTCTCTCGCCATGCGCTCTCCGTGTTCCGGAGCCTCTTGCTCAATGTTCAATGTATTTCAATGTATTTCAAATATTCAATGTATTTAAGATTTGCCGCCACTCGCGGCGAGTCTTAACCCCTGCATCGGACGAGCGTCCGCGGCAGGGAGCTTTCAGGGAGCCGGGGGATGGAAGCAGCCAGAGAGATTAAAGTCTCCCTGGCTGCTCCAGAGGAATGTGGAGGGTAGGGGGGCTCACCCAGGCAGCACAGGCTGCCCCCCCCCTATAGCCAGCGGGGGACCCAGTATTCACTGCACCCGATCGTGCATATTAACGATCGGGTGCAGTGAATATATGAATATCTAATGAGCGGCTCGAGCGCTCCGGCCCCCTGCTGGCTGCACTGTGTAAAAAAAAAAAAAATAATTAAAAAAATATATTTTTTTTATTAAATATATATTCATGTGCTATAAGCACATGAATAAAAATAACATGCCCCTTCACAGAAAAAAAAACCTGATTTTTTTACACCAAAAAAAAACAAAAAAAAAACCTTTTAGTTTAAAAGTTCACATTCCAGCTCTCCATCAAAAGATGGAGAATTTCTACACGGAGAGAGACTGCGAAAATCACTTAGAAAGACAGCGAATATTTCACATTGAATAGGGTGGTTCACTTTTGGAGAGCAAAATGCTCCGTCCAAGGCGAAAAAAGCAAAAATTCTCCATAAAACACGGAGAATTTTTCTCATTGAATACTGCCCAAAGTATACAAAATATACAGAAACATTTACAGAAACCAACAATAATCAATGTGTTAACCCCTACCACATGGGGTAATTTGTTGATGTTGGAGGTGCCCCCAATAAATTGAATAAACAAGTACTCATATGTAATAATGGTTAACCGTAGAGGACGGACAATCCGTAAGCCAAGAGATTTCTTGTGGGAGGCACACTTTTATTGCAATAAATAGTGATGAATGTATTAAAACTTAACTTTTATTTCCAGTCTCATATAAACTATGGTGGCTAAGATCGCTCAAATTAGTACACAAATAATTGTGTGTGAAAAATGAATGAATAGATAACTACTGAATGTTTATTGAATTATATTTATACAGTAGAAAGTGGTGGTGTTATTTTAGGTGTAAGCATACACGGTTCGTGTATTGTTACATGTCACTCTTAGAAATTAGCGCGATACACTAAAATAGGGCCTATTCAAAACCTAAAATAGGATCACGCAGGTCCTCAAATAGGACCTAATTATACAAGTTCAGTGTGATGTCACTTAGATCAAGCATTGATCGTGCATTAGGTCATTAATTAAAGAAACAGTAATAGTGACATCATAAACAATATCCCGCTGGTAATCAATGGCTTTATAGAGGATAGCCTTTCTATTATGATAATCAACACAGGTAGTGTGTATATATGAGGCTAATAATACACAGGTATTGAGGAAGAGATTGAGAACAAAATACCTGTGGTACCAGCGGGTACACTGAGGAGTGTCAGAGAGCAGTCTGTCACATCCCCCCTGCAGCGGGGGACTGCTGAGAGCCTGCAGAACGCATTTCACCTTGTGGGCTTGATCACCTGAAAGCCTAATGTGGTGTGAAGTGTGTACGCCATTTATACCCGACTGATGGGCTGATTAAACAGCTGAAAACATTTAGCTGCATGTTGAGACTGTGTCTATCAGGGTGGTAGAACGTATAATGTGTAGAATCGGTCAATATAATTTTATACTTTATTGAGTATGGAAAAAGTATGTTTTTTAAATACATGAATAAAGATACAATAATGCTTATTGCTGATATTTATAACCTAGTTTAGTAGGTATAAGCTATTGTGAACAAAGGTGACAATTACTGCTAAATGAATCGCTAGGGAGCATTGTAGGCTGCTTTAGATCCAACATGTATGTGTGTGAGATGATTACTGTATATGCAATGCACTATGAGAGGCATTCTGTATATGAATATGAGTACAGATGGGGCACTTAGAAAATATTAAAGTGAAATAAATATAAATAAAGATTATATAGATATCAAAATAAATATCAAAATATAAATGAATTAACAAGTGATTATGGTGAATATTAGTGTGAGAATTAAATGTGAAAAATAGATGGCAAAAGAATGGAGTAAAAATATAAATATAAGTAAATGTATATAAAAATGAAAATATGTACAAGAATAATTATAAAAAAAGGTGATAAATATAAAAAATAAATATAAATGTAAAAATAAATAAATATAGAAATAGAAAAATAAAAAAAGTTTATATACTGTATGTATATGTATATATATATATATATATATATATATATATATATATATATATATATATATATATATACTCACGCTGCACAACGGCAGCAGCACTCGGAGAAATGAAGTCACGAACACAGCAGGTATCAGCCTTGACAAAACTGTTAACCATGAAATGCACGTCGGCGTCACGGTGATCCATGTCTTTGTTTTAAATTATGATTTAAAATGTATTGAATGTTAATTATGTTGCACCCTTAAAACAAACAGAAGCGCTACTGCGTCCGCGGCAAAGACCGCGAGTATCATAACAGATAAATTTGGCATCTAAAGCATAATCTACCTGTTATCTGCTGTAATATACCGTCCAGTATTGGGAAAGACGGACACATGCACAGAGATCAAGTAGAAGCGATCGCAGCTAGACCCGCAAGTGTCAGAGCAACTATCCCGGCACTTCAAATAGATACCTGCCCGGCACTTGCTGTACTGCGCCGTCTATGTTTAAGATAGATGACACACATACAGCTAATATTTTGGAATAGGAGTAGTCTGTATGTAAAGCTGATATTGGATAAATGGTACTTGTGTAGTTCCACGGCGCCCATGCTGCAGGCTCGGTGGCTCGCTACGCCCGCCACGCTATCTAAAATCAACTCCATGCCAACAATGATAGTGGGGGTATGAACTATCCATGTTGGCATGGAGTTAAGTTAGTTTATTTTAGATAGTTTGCTGAGCGTAAAAAACGGAAGTAGCACGGCGCCATGCTGGCGCCGTGAAACTACACAAGTACCGGATAAATTATTGGGATGCGCCGTCTATGATCTAAAAACGGACGCATATCCAGTATAGATACGATCTGTATCAACAAATCATCACCGGCCGCATACACTCTCTCTAACCACAATCTAAATATCTGGCAGATATACCGCAGTTGGAACTGCACAGGGCAATAATAACGGCATTTAAATATAAGATACTTGCTCGGCACTTGCTGTAATGCGCCTTCTATGACTAAAATAGACAACACACTGCCACCTACGATATAAATATCTGCCAGATATATCCTGTAAATGATGCTACCTATGCCCTAAATTTGAACAAAATTGCACATACATAAGGTGTGAACACACACTGTGCAATTGATTGGTCATCAAATAAATTGCACAAACATAAAGTGTGAATCTACACACTGTGCAATTAATTGGTCACTCACATGTTATATGATAATTGAATTGATCGGACATCAAATAAATTGCACAAACATAAGGTGTGAATCTACACACTGTGCAATTAATTGGTCACTCATATGTTACATGATAATTGATATCTGGATGAAAGAGTATCATCCTTATAATAAAGTGTGATATATATAGATGTGTTTGAACATATAAAAGAACACATCTATGGACAAATATATGGCATACTAATGATCGACGCACAACACAAATAAAAAGCGCTCTGTCACTGTCTATGATTAAAGACTAGTTAAAAACAAGGTATTAGTGACACCACATTTCACCTTACCATTCAATACAATTGGTGGAGTATAAGATCCTCTTTAGGTACAATTTTAGTAAGGAACACCACTTGCATACGCTAATATAAGCACAACACTGAACTATAAGTCTTTTTGCAGGGACTTTAACTCGGCAAACTCAGAAGAATAATATAATACTACACACTGAGTAGCAAGTCACCATTTGGAGTGATATAAAGCCGACAAGTTTAGTGAATATTGTCCGGGCAATTAACCTGCAATATTAAGGAACTACAATTCAAAAGCAGTGGAAACAGTGTACTTATTTGAAATCTTTAAACTGATACAGTGCTTCCCAGTGGAGGAATATTTAAAACCACATACAAATAAAGTAACAGACTATATAAATTGCAACAGTCTGTAGGGATACCGCACGTATCAGAATATATTTCAAAACTGTGTACAACAAGGACCTTACATAAAATTTCCTAAAAATTATAAGTCTAATTCTAAGACGTAATCAGAATAACTCCGCAGAAACTACAATAAGAAAATACAAAAAGGACACCGTTGTTTCTTGACAAACATTTGTTTATTTAATTATACACAATTTTCTTATATTTCACAATAATGACAGTTTTTTAACAATTATTAATAAAGAATTGTAATTTTAAATATAAACATCTTTTCAAATTACCTCTGTGCGCCAACAAAGAAGACACTCCTTTTCTGTCCCCCTCTATTTTTGTATCATATATAGGGCCTTATTCTAGTTCACTCTTTCTGACAAAATCCTTCTTAGATGGACAAAACCATGTGCACTGCAGGGGGGCAGATGTAAAATGTGCAGAGAGAATTCGATTTGGGTGATTTATTTTGTTTTTATGAGGGGAAAATACTGGCTGCTTTATGTTTACACTGCAATATAGATCTCTCTTTGAAGTAGAACCCCACCCAAATCTAATTCTCTCTGCACAAGTAACATCTGCCCCACCTGCAGTGCACATGGTGTTGTCCATCTAAGAAGGATTTTGTCAGAAAGAGTGAACTAGATTAAGGCCCATAGTGTCTTTGGCTGCACCCCCTTCGAGATCCATATAACCAGATCGTCCCATTTGGGGCCAAATCGGATGCTCAAGCATCAGCCTGTGCAGATTTCTTTCCCCCTTCCCCCTTCTCCCTTGATTAAGACTTCTTAAAT
Organism: Crinia signifera; assembly: GCF_055691185.1. Lineage (NCBI taxonomy): Eukaryota > Metazoa > Chordata > Amphibia > Anura > Myobatrachidae > Crinia > Crinia signifera. Next base: position 1,286,235 of record NC_139219.1, read on the forward strand.
AAAGAAGTTGAAATGAGACCCTGGTCTAAGCAGACAGCTACATCGAGAAAACCCTGCTTTCATCAATCACAAAAGACAATTTTAAAGGGGAAGATGATGAATTATGTCTTCCAATGAAATCAATAAATTGATCCTTAGACCCAGTAGTAGTAGTAGTACGTTTATTTATAAGGCGCCACAAAGTGTCCGCAGCGCCGTACATAGCAAACAAAAAACAAATGACAAGGTAACGTACAGGGTGTGTTGAAAAATACAGTATAAATAGGGGTATAGCTGGTAGAGCTAAAATCAGCATCAGTTCAGAAGTAGGTGTCAAAATTGTCGAGGAGACTGAAGATGAAGTAGAGGAAGTGAAGAACAGGACAGGAGCACAGGTGAGGTAAAGAGGTAGGGTGAGTACGTGAGGAAGGAGGGCCCTGCTCATAAGAGTTAACATACTAAAAGGAGGTGGGTGGACGAACGAAAAACAATAGGATAAGTAGGAACGGAGGCAGGATAGGAGGATCAAAAGAGGTTAGGAGGAGGGATAGGCTAGTCAAAAAAGTGGGTTTTGAGGGAGCGCTTGAAGGAGGTAAGGGAATCAGAAAGCCTGATGGGTGGTGGGAGGTTGTTCCAGTGCAGGGGGGCAGCGCGAGAGAAGTCTTGGACACGGGAGTGGGAGGAGGTGATTAGGTGAGAGGTCAGTCAGCGGTCAGCGATGGAGCGAAGAGGACGGGAGGGAGTGTGGATAGAGATCAGTGAAGAGAGGTAAGGAGCTGTGGAGGAGGAGAGAGCCTTGTAGGTGGTGGTGAGGACTTTAAAGAGAACTCGGAAAGGAATGGGGAGCCAGTGAAGAGATAGACAGAGGGGGCAGGTGGAGGTAGAGCGGAGAGGAATGGTCTGATGCATGAGATGTTGCGTAGGTGAAAGCGGCAAGACTGTGAGAGAGCACGAATGTGAGGGTGAAAGAGAGGGAGGAGTCAATGATGACACCGAGGCAGCGCGTTTGGTCGGTGGAGGTGATCTCTGTTTCACCAATGCTGATGGAGATAGTGGGAGAAGAGGGGATGTTCGGGGGATGGAAGATTAGAAGTTCAGTTTTAGCCATGTTTAGTTTCAGGAAGCGTTGGGTCATCCAGGCTGAGATGGCCGTGAGGCATTCGGAGACCTTGGACAGGAGTGATTTGGATAGGTCGGGGGAGGAGAGATAGATTAGGGTATCATCAGCATAAAGGTGGTAATGAAAACTGATGAGGGTGCCCAGAGAGGTGGTGTAGAGGGAGAAGAGGAGAGGGCCAAGGACTGACCCTTGAGGAACACCGACTGGCTGCGGGGTAGTAGGAGAGGAGGAGTTTGGAGTGGAGACGGAGAAGAAGCGATCAGAGAGGTATGAGGTGAACCAGGAGAAGACCGTGCCAGTGATGCCAAAGGAGTGGAGGGTGTTGAGCAGGAGAGGGTGGTCAACAGTGTCAAAGGCAGCCGACAGATTAAGCTGGATGAGGATAGAGAAGAGGCCTTTGGATTTAGCCGATAGTAGATCGTTAGTGACTTTGGTCAGGGCAGTTTCCCGGATTGGAGGGGGTTTAGAATGGAGTTAAAAGTAAGGTGGCTTAGGAGACGATTATAGGTCAGACGTTCTAGGAGCTTGGAGGCAAAAGGGAGGAGGGAGATGGGCCTGTAGTTGGATGGAGAGTTGGGGTCCAGATTAGTTTTTTTGAGAATTGGGGAGACAAGAGCGTGTTTGAAGGAGGAAGATAAGATCCCAGAGGATAGGGAAAGATTAAAGAGGTGAGCCAGGTGAGAGCAGACTGACGGACTGAGACGACGGATAATATTGGAGGTGGATAGGATCGAGCGGGCAGGTGGAGGGAGAAGCGGATTGAAGGATAGAATGGACTTCAGCGGCAGTGGTGGGGTAAAATGAGGACAGGGGTTGGAAGGAGGGGAGTGGAGATGTAGGAGGGGAGGAGGGAGAGGGTGAGGTCATGGCAGCAGTGATGGCAGTCCTGAGAGAGGAGATTTTGAGTGAAAAGTAGGTTGCAAAATCAACGGCTACAATGGAGGATGGAAGAGCTGGAGGAGGGGGGGGGGAGCAAGGAGTTGAAGGTGGTGAAGAGCCTGCGGGGATTGGATGATTGGGAAAGGATAAGGGACTTAAAGTAGGATTCCTTGGTCAGAGCAAGGGCAGAGCTGAAGGAGGAAAGAATTAATTTAAAATGGAGATAATCCGCGAGGGAGCGTGATTTCTTCCAGAAGCGCTCAGCAGTGCGAGAGCACTTTTTAAGGAATCGGGTGATAGGCGAGTGCCACGGTTGGGGGTTGGAGCATCGAAGGGGGATAGAGGAGGGAGGGCAGGCAGAGTCCAATGCCGAAGATAGGGTGTCATTATAGAGGGAGGCGGCGAGGTTCGGGCAGGACATGACGGCGATTGGGGCGAGAAGAGGACACAGCGTGTTTGAGAAGGCAGCAAGATCAAGTGTGTTGACGTTATGCCGTGAGACAATGCGCTTGGGAGGGGGGGTGGGAGAGGGGGAAGCAGTGAGGGAGAAGGAGATGAGGTGATGGTCAGAAAGAGGAAAATCCGAGATAGTGTAGTCAGTAAGGGAACAAGAGTGAAAGAAGACGAGATCGAGGGAGTGTCCTTGGATGTGGGTGGGAGAGGTAGTCCACTGAGATAGGCCAAGAGAGGAGCAGAGAGCGAGGAGTTTGGAGGTGCCAGGATCAGCAGGGTTATCCAAGGGGATGTTAAAGTCACCAAGAATGACAGATGGCAGGTCAGAGGAGAGGAAGTGTGGAAGCCAGGCGGCGAAGTTGTCAAGAAATTGGGAGATAGGGCCAGGGGGGCGGTAGATTGCAGCGACACGGAGGTGTTAGGGGTAGTATAGATATATAGAGTGAGACTCAAAGGAGGAGAAAAGGAGAGAAGGTTCAGGGTGAATGACACTGTGGGTGCATGAGGCTGAGAGGAGAAAACCCACACCGCCACCTTGGCGACCGTCAGGCCTGGGAGTGTGAGAGAAAGAGAGGCCACTGTGGGAGAGAAAAAAGGGGGGGTTCAGAACTGGAGTTCTGAGGCAACATTAGATGGAAATAGATTTTAAAAAATTATATATTAGAGATTGGATTATCTTCACAAAGATTTTATTAAATGGTTAAGTAACCTGTATGAATTTGAATAAAATCAATATACAAGGGTGACATATACATAAACAATAAAATATATATAATAAAACATGCATAAAACACTCTGTCTGTTGGATCTTATTTTGTACTTCTGGATGTAAGAATACTTGAGCAATTCAATTTATAGTTACCACTCCTTAAGGTTGTTTAATGGCAATAGTTTCAGTGATCGTCCTGCCGTGATGAATTGGAATATGCAGTGTCCAATATAACAGGATGGTTCTCCCAATTTGTGGGAGCAGGATATATTCTGCCTTGATGGGCTGTTGGATGAAAAGTGGAGCTCTCGGCCAACTTGTGGTGGATCCTCTCTAGTTGTGTGGCCTGGAAGATGTCTGTGAGTTCCGTGGCCACTGGAGGTGTTTCCAAAATGTACTTCCCACTTGGTAGATGGATGATTGTGGGATGAAGTTCCAAAATTGGGGGTGGGCGACATTGCTCCCAACTGGCAGTTGATCAGTATAGAGCCCAATTGGGCCTGGGGTGATGTTGGCTCCCAATTACTGAAGAGGGAAAGGGGAGAGGGGAAATGGTGTAGTCCTCACTGATGAAATGACCGTATCGGACCCTTTGAAATAAAGTCCACGGTCTCTGGAAAACAGTGGAATCCTGTTGATTTGAAGCAAACCACAAGGGGTTAAAAGATGGATCCAGAGTGTAGGAAAATGTCCAGCAGAACAGAGTCCAAGGTGCTGGTGGGGTCTCACCTTGGGAGAGAGCAGCTGGAGAGACAGAATCAGAGGTGGAGAGCCAGGTCTCGGTGATAGCAAGGAGGTGGAATGCGCTAGAGAAGAATAGGTCATGGATGGCAGGGAGTTTGTTGCAGATGGATCTGGCGTTTCATATTGCACAGGAAAGAGGGGGGTGGGTTGTGTATTTATGTGGATAAGGTTTTTGGGATTGCAGAAGCGAGGGGGGGTCGTTGGGAGGGTGGGGGTGCGGGGGCGAATGGTCAGGATTGGTATGAGATGGGAGGGGGGAGGAGCGGTTGGAGAAAGTGAAGTTGAGCGATTAACAGCCATGAGGACCAGAGGTGAGAGGGTAGGTTAGTGAAAGCAGACAGAGAGGGATTTAGGAGGACAGACAGCGTCTGTAGTAGAATTGCGAGGATGTGTGCGAGGATGAGTGAGAGAGCTTGGGGTATGAAAGAGGAGAGAAGGTAACAGGCAAGGAACAACTGTCAGAGAGGAGACAAGTGGGTAAAATCAGGTTGATTGAGTAATCCAATTAAGTATGAAACAACAACAAGTGAGAGGATGAAGGGAACAGAGAAGGTCAGAAGTGAGGCAAATGTGAGCAGGCGTGAAGAGGGAAACAGAGTGCAATAAATGTGTGGCAAAGATAAGAGAAAATAATAGTGAATGAGTAAAATGAAATACAATGTTGGAAAAAATATAGATAAAATGAATTAAATGTCAAACTTGAGCAACAGGTTACAATAGGATAGAAATAAGATGAATATATTATAATAAATTAGAATATGAAAATTTAGACTGTGTTCAAACTCACCTTTTTCAGTATTCTAACTCACCTGCTTCAGTTTCCAACTCACAAGTCACTTAAGTAATCAAGCTTCACTTTAGTCTGCAAGCTTCCCTCTCAATGAGCAACGTGGCCCCATCAGTCCAGATCAGAAAGATGTTGTCAATGTATCTGGTATAAAAATATATCATGCCAGACACATAGGGATCATCAAAAAATATCTCCTGCTCAGCCAAAAACATGTACGCATTGGCGTATGATGGGGCCACGTTGGACCCCATTGCACAGCCAGAGAGTTGTAGGAAAAAATGCCCATCATGAATGAAGTAGTTGTGCGTGAGCAAAATGGTCAGCAAATCACAAAAAAGATCAACACAAGGACCAGTATATAGCGGATTGCCACTAATAAGTTGACGTACCGCCTGCACTGTACCGCCTGCACCCCCGCATTATTGGGAATAACAGTGTACAGGCTTGATACGTCAACGCTGCACAAAAAGCTGTTACTGGGAATGTCACACACAGCCTGTAATTTATTAATAAATGCAGTAGTGTCTAACAGGTATTTAGTATGATTAATTATACATGGCTGCAGGAGGGCATCTAAAAATACAGCACAATTCTGGAACAGGGAATTGTAAGCCGCAATGATCGGTCTGCCAGGAGGAACGGTGGCGTGTTTTTGTATCTTGGGCAAGGTGTACATGACCGGGGTCACTGGCCACGCAGGTAACAACGCATCACCCAAGGTTCTGCCAATCCATCCCTCCAGTACAGCCCGATCAATCCTAGATTTTAAGATGGCAGAAAATTCAGCGGTACGATCCCGCAGCAGTGGCTGATAGACATCAGTGTCAGCAAGCTGATGTTCAATTTCGCTACCATAAACTGATAAATCCTGTATCACCACCGCCCCACCTTTGTCAGCGGGACTGACGATGATATCAGGATTCTCAGATAAACTCCTAAGAGCCTCAAACTCAGAAACAGGAAGATTATGTATAGCAGAATGCTCATGTTCAATGCATACATCAACATCATGGCTTAATATTCTAGAACAAGATTTAATAGAAGCACTATTCATGCTTCATGCTTTTCTATGAATTATCATCATGCCTTTATTATATTGTTGTTTATTACCTCTGTTACATTATTGTTATGTGCCTTTGATATGCTCACAGTGTATATTTGCTATTTTTCCCTGTTTCACCATGTTTTTTATGTACGTGTACTGCTGGTAGCAGGGTTTTCGCTGCTGGTGGATCCATCTAAAAAAGTGATGTCATCTTCCAAGGCCCGTCTCCGTGGCGACGTTACTATGCGTTGCCATGGTTCCGGGTGGTTGTTGTCTCATTGTGATGATGGTCATTCCTGCCGCCGCAAAACGTGCACCGGCTTGCACGCCGGGTTTGGGGATATAAGGTGAGCTGTGTTTAATTGTTTTTATGCCTGATGACGATTAAGTAAAATAATCGAAATGTTGCTGATACCTGCTGTGTTCGTGACTTGTGCTGCTGCTGCTGCCGTTGTGCAGCATGAGTATATATTAGGACTTCTGATCCTAAGCTGGCACTGGGACATTGCATCTTTATTTGGTGTACCTAGCCCTCTGAACGCGTATCATTCAGCCTCAAAAAATTCACCCTTCTTTACAGTCTATGGATTCCATCCTCGAGCCAACTCCCTGGGACCTAAAACCACCGGTTCTTCTTCATCAGCTGCCTCTCGACTCAGAGTCATATGGAAAAAGGTCCATTGGGCTCTTAAGGAAGCTTCTTTCAGAGAGAAGGTATTTGCTGACAAATCCAGACGTCCTTGCCGTTTTAAGGTTGGTGACTGGGTGTGGCTATCCACCCGTAATATAAAGCTTCACCAACCATCAGCAAGATTAGGGCCTCGGTTCATTGGTCCTTTCCAGATTGTCAGGAGGGTTAATCCGGTAGCGTTCCGTCTTTCCCTACCTAAGTCCCTCAAAATTGCAAGTACCTTCCATGCTTCGCTTCTCAAGCCAGTCGTGTTTTCTCAAAAATTTCCTCGCAGACTGAGGAATGGCTCCGCTCCAGTGATGGTGCAGGGACAGCAAGAGTTCTGTGTGGAAAAAATCCTCGATTCCAGACTCATAAGAGGTTCTCTGCAGTTTCTGGTACACTGGAGGGGGTTTGGTCCCGAGGAAAGGTCTTGGGTTTCCGATAAGGATTTGCATTCTCCCAACCTGAAAAGGGTTTTTTTCCGGCAGTTTCCCAATAAACCCGGTGGTAAAGGGTTGTTAACCCTTCCTCAAGGGGGGGGGTACTGTTACACGCCGCCGTCCGGGCTGCGATGCACCCAGACGGACGGCGGATGTTCCTCCCTCTGACGCGGCAACGTCCCCGAGCTTCCGCCCGGCGGCAGATGACGCACGCGCCTGACGTCAGTCAGGCGGCGCGAAATTCAAAATAAATAGCCGGCGTCTGCTGGGCACAGACGCCGTTTATAGCTTTTGCTTACCCCAGCCCTGGCTTTCCGGTCCCTGTGGTTTCCAGCCCACAGTCCTGTGTTCCAGCTCCTGGTGTCTTCAGTGCCTGGTTCTCCCAGCCTTCCCTGGAGTTTCCTGTCAGCTACCTGCTTCATCAGAAGACCTGCTTCAGTCTGAGCCTGCGTTTGGCCCACTGTCTCCATCTTCTCGTGGGTCACGTAAGTGCTCCAGTGGAGCCTCGGTCTATCTTCTTCCTTTAGTGGCCCGCCGTGGCCGTGCCCCTCCGTGGGTTATCGTTGTCCATTTCCATACACCTCCCGTGGCCGTCGTGGCCGTACCCCTCCGTGGGTTCAGTATTTCCCTTCCTCTTTCTCCCTGTAGCCCGCAGTGGCTGTGTCATCCTGTGGGCTTATTCTTTGCCCTCTTTTTTGTACCCTTCTTATCTTTCTTAGCATCCTTTCAGGTAGGAAGTATTCTCTGTTATCCTGGTTTTGAGGAGTCGCCGTTCCTGGTCATAGCCTGCTGGGGACTCCTCCTTCCCATTTCATTGTGCCTGCGACTTGGTCGCATCCCGGTTTGGCCTGGTGCCGGCAGTCAGGGGTCTACTCCCAGATAGGCCCTGTAGTTAGCAGTCCTCTTGGGTACCCTGTGGCGATCGTTTACCCTTTGTCCATACATAAGACCTGGCTGCATCGGGGTCGGAGCGGGCCTAACTCGCTCCTTCGGACGCGGCGGCCACAGGTGAAGCCTAGCTCTGCAGGGGTTTATCATCTGCCTCAGGGACTCAATAGAGTTAGAGTAGCTTCCGCTGTGGCCGTCCTAACCGGCGGTCCCGGCTACGGGCTCACGCCTGACCACCTACACCCCTCCACCTGCCATAGGTCCTTGTGCCATAGTAGGCATCATAACACCAGGTATCAGATTGAAGGCCCAGCGATTTGGGTTCGACTAAGATCAACCTCCAGCTTCTGTGATACAAGAGCCGTTGGAACCGGGTGGAGGTTGGAATTAGCGGGTCCCATGTTATCCTATGGGGAAAATGTTCTAGGTTTGCCTGGCGGTATCTCCAATTCTCAGTTGTACACCTTGACAAAGGGGGACCACCCCCGAAACGTTGGTTTCATTTGCTGTGACAACACGCTTGTTTGAAAGACCCCGGAGTGCCAGTCTGCATTTATTTCCTATATATATATATATATATATATATATATATATATATATATATGTGTGTATATATTAATAATAAAAAAAGTGTTAGTAAAAATAAAAATAAATAAAAAAATTATAATAATGAAAAAATATGGAATAATGGAATAGTAAATATAAAATAACTTAAATAAATATAAAATATATACATATATATATATAAATATAAGTAATACAAATATAATAAATATAAATAATAATAAAAATAAATATAAAAGTAAAAATAAATATAATTAATAAAAGTAAAAAAAAAATAATAGATACAAATAGTTAAAATTAAGATGACTAAATATAAAAATCTAAGAGTGAGGTGACAAATGTGTAATACTGATGATTAGATAAAAATGCCTATATATCTCAAATGTACTAATCCTTAATTAGAAACGGTTACATGGTGGTTCACCTTAGTCTCTCTCAACCCCCACGCTCTGCTGTATATTTGTAGAACATGGGCCATTCCCCGGTTCCCCATGTCTATAGATGCAGAGACTTTCTGTTTTACTAATAGTAAATGTTACATGTTTTTTTTTCGATTCGTGCTCCCCTCACCTTCCCCTCCTCATGTGTCTCCCTTGATTTCCCTACCTACCTCCTTTTACTTTATGGGATGTGATATTATTTGAAGATTCTTATTGGGCAGAATAAAACGATAATGGGAATCCAAGAGATGCCCTGGCTAAAACAAATGAATGACTAATCTAAAATTAATTTATTTTAATGTGAAAGGCCTCAATATCCCTGAGAAGAGATCTAGACTCCTCTACTCAATGCATACTGAAAGGGCAGATGTTGTGTTTCTTCCGGAGACCCACTTTAAAAAGGGAGAAGCGAAATAAAATTCTCGATATTTCCCACAAGGCTATTATTATGATTTCTCAGAAACCAAATCTAAGGGCGTTGCGATCCTGTTTGCCAAAAATACTCATTTATCCGATGTGACAGAGATTCCTATAGGTGATGGTAGAGGGCCAACTAGGTTTTTTGAGGGAAGCACTTGAATTGATAGATCAAAGTGTGGAGGGTGTACTGGTGGTGGGGGGTGACTTCAATTGGACATTGGAGCCATCTATGGATACCACAAATGTTACAAATAGAGTCTTAGTAAGGGATCTTAGACGATTCAAAGCCCTGTTACATGATTTCCAACTGATAGATACTTGGTGTTTATTGCATCCTAGGGATAAAGATTTTACATTCTTCTCGCACCCTCACAACTACTATAGCCGTATTGATTATTTTTGCTTAAATCACAATTCACTAGATCTCCTTGTTGATGCTTCCTTGTTGATGCCTCAAATAGTGGGCTCCGATCATGCCCCCATAACCCTTGTTCTGTCTTTACACCACCCTCCCACACGTCAATGGCGATGGCGCTTTAATTAACAATTTCTAAGAGACGACGACTGCCGACGACAAATAGAGGATGCCATAGACGATTATATATCTCCTGTAACATTATGGGAAGCACACAAATCTGTAATTCGTGGTAAATGGATCCAACTAGGCTCCTATCTTAAAAAGAAAAAAACGGAATGTCGGGAAGCCCTATTTGCTACAATTAAAAGATTAGAATTGACACATAAATCCTCCCTGACCCCTGACACTCTGTTAGAACTGTGCCAAAAAAGAAAAGATTGGGATAAACCCACTATCGGCGCCACTAGTAAAAAGAGGAATTGGGTCAAGAAGTGTGCATCCCTTATAGGGAGGTACCGTTCCTCTTCTCCGTACGAGTCAGTCAGGGGTTAACCAGAAAGACAGGCTTCACATCAGCATGTGTCCTGGAGTCCTGTCCTATTCTCAGGTATTCCGTCCAGTTTATATGAAATAAATATATAAAGGAAATGCATATAGTGCAATATTCCTTTTTATTCACATAAAAACACATGTACATATATAAAACATAAAAGCAAGTGGGCTATGAGAAGAAGATGTGGGAAAATGTAAAGTTCTGTAATTACCAGAAATGTATGAGAAATCCGTTTTAGGGATATTCTCATACACAGCATACATGGAAGGGGTAGCGTCTGGTCCCGTCCGGATACAGTCCCAAAAGGTGTCCCCTCTGTTGGCAATGCAGAGCTCCGTCTCCCACAGTCCTTGTGCCGCCCGGTTCACCAACGCATTTCGATCGCAACTTTTTTTTTCTTCACACCTTGAAAAAGATTGCAGTTGCAATACGTATTGTATTGCAGCTGAGAACAATAGAATAGCCATGGCTAGCCATGCCCAAAGGAGCAAAGATGAAACTTGCTCCTACTGTATGTCTAAAAAGTTTGTAACGATTTTACAAAGTGCAAATAGGTGTTTGTGGATAGATGGTAAGCAAGTATGGCGAAAAGAAACAAAGGGGGATGAATCGAGTTAGAAGGATATTTTACAAAAAGACGGTATAATTAATGTGTTCATTAAGACCCCTGGGGGCCAGGGTACCCAAATAGAAGGTCCACTGGCTTTCTCTCTTCAGGAGTTCCCTCATTATGTCACTGCCTCGAATTCCTAGATTAACTTTCTCTAGACAAAATTCACCAATTTTGTGATTGTGTTTGTCATTTTGATGGAGGTGGCAGTGTCTGGCTACGGAGGTGATCTGCTCCATGTTGCTCAGGTCTCTGGATGCATGTCTGATTGTTCCTAGATGTTCAAGGATCCTGATCGTAAGCATCCTGGTGGTGATGCCTACATAATTCTTTCCACAGGAGCATGTGATACAGTATACATGTGATGGTTGTCGTGGGGGTCACGTATTGGCAAATCTTGCACATGCCACAAGGGAATGTGCCTTAACAGGGGAGATCTCTTTTAGAAAAATTGGGTGGTGGAGCGCTTGAATTTAAAAAATTGTATACTCTGACCAATTGGGTATTACATTTGATATACAATTTTAATAAATCATTAGTACATAAAAATAATAATAAAATCACAACATATAATTAGCATGCTATAAAACAATAATGTTCAATAAAAGTTGGCAATAGTCACCCCTAAATGGATCTGATTGTGGAATTGATTATTGGATAGAAAGTCTCACTTGTTCCTAGTGTCGCTCTCTTGGTATAACAAATCAGATGTTACTGGATTGGCTGGTGTCCATATACCTGACTGGTAGCCTGATGATAACAACTCCCGTCGTGAGGGAAGGTGGTACAAGTCTCATGGAATGGAAGGCTCCAAGAATTCAGCAGGTGGTGGTGTCCCTTTTTTGAAAGTCCAGTTGGTGCAATTAGGTCGGAGAGCTGGTCCAAGTAAGAGATGGTATTGTAATCCACAAGATTCCAATAGGGTGTGTAGGGCTAACGCGTTTCGTCATCCACAGATGACTTTATCAAAGGCATGACACTGTTAGGGCTGACCTGAGGTTTTATACTATCTAACAGGAAGTACAACATTTGACCACAGTCACAGTGTACCCAATTGGTCATTTAAAAAAATGTATTAAATCCACTATAAAAGTTGTTATATGATTAGAGGACAAAGGAGGCAGTCCAGTTATATACCATACATATAAGGAAATACAAAGAAATATGCTTTATAGACATAAAATAACTAATTTATTCTTAACTGCGCTCCACTTCCGGTTGCTGGAACGCACGCCGCATCCCGCTTCTGATATGTGGAACGCAAGTAAAATAACTCTTTTAGGATTTGAAATGAAATTACGTTTTACTAAAGCATCTTTAAGATTGAGAGATCTTATCCAACTCATTGAGACATTCTCACCTATTTCGGTAGCGAGGTTCAAATCTGATTTAAGACGTGCCAATGTTTTTGAATTGCCCCTCTTATCTCCTTCCAGTTGCTAAAGAAATCACCCACAAATCTTGGAACGTTGTTGGTAATTGTTTTTTTTTTTTTGCTAAAGACCAAGGTGTTTCTGTCCAGTGCTGATATTGCTGATCTAGATTTTTTAATGAGCCTGTTACTATATCCACGTTCTTTCAGGCGTGATACTAGTTCCAGGCTTTGTTCATTAAACTCATCAAGGTTTGAACAGCTTCGTTTGAGTCTAAGAAATTCACCTTTCTTTGACGTAAAAAAAAAAAAGAAATTCACCTTTCTGAATGTTTTTTATTGTCTGAGGGAAGTGAGAGTTCATATTGTGCAAAACACTTTTGGTGGCTGTAGGTTTGTGAAACAACTTGGTTGCTACTTGATCATCAGTGTCCCAATAGATCTTAAGCTCCAAAAAGGAGATGGTATCCTTGCTGTACTCATTGGTGAATCTCAAGTTGAGATCGTTATGATTTAGATGTGTCATGAAATTCTTGTTCATAGTTCTTGTTCGGTTCCATCCCAGATGATCATCACGTTGCCTATGTACGAAAGCCAAAGAATGACTTTTTTGTAAGTGCATTGTTGTCATCATTGAAAACGTGTTCCCTTTCCCACCACCCAAGAAAGAGGTTGGCATATGGGGGGACACAAGCCGCCCCCATAGCTGTTCCCCTGACTTGGAGGTAGAATCGGTCATTGAAGACAAAATAATTATGATGCAGAATAAAATGCAACAGTGTAAAAATTAATTTTTGGAAGTCATTCATACCCTCCATGTTGAGAAAGTATCTTGACTTCAAGTCCAAGGTTGTGACTGATGCAAGTATAAAGGGATTCGACTGCCATACTCACAAGTAGCTGGTTTATATATAGGTGATATCATGTAGTCTCTTCAATACGTCTGTAGGGTCTTTGTCGTATGATGATCAATCTGTTACATTAGGTGAATGTCAGTGAAGATACTAGCATTCTCTGTGAGGCCACCACATCCAGATATGATTGGTCTACCTGGTGGCTCAATCAGATTCTTATATATCTTTGGCAGAAGGTACAGGGTGGGAATCCTTGGATTTTCTGTCCTTATAAAGTTGTGCTCATCTTTGAGAATGGTCCCATTGCTGAGAGCCTGATCAATAATATTATGGTATAGCTCCATGTAATTGGGGGTTTGGTTCAATAGTAGACTGTGATAGCAATTGGGATTGTTGAGTTGTTTGAGGGCTTCTTTGATATACATATCATGTGGCCACAGGACTATGTTGCCGCCTTATCGGATGATTTCATAATAAGGTTGTTCCAGTTTTGGATTTCCCTGATCGCTTTCTTTTCATTTAAGGAGAGATTGGAATGTCTATTCCTTTGTTTGCTTTGGTTGTGAATTTTATCCATTTCATTGGAGACCAGATTTATAAAGACTTTGATTTCAGGTCTTATTTGATCTGAGGGCGTGAAAGTGGAGCGCTTTTTACAGTATGGTCTTTTAGTTACTCCATCCGTATGGCTGATGGGTGAGTCATCCATTAGTTCACTTAGTGCAGTGATGGTGTCCAGTTCTTGCGTATTCCAATTGGGGTCCACAGTCTGGCTATTGGAAATGTCACTACCTTTTTAGAAGAAGTTTCCATCCGAATAACCTTAGGTCATGTTCCCATCCAAAACAATTAAAGGGTTTGGACGGTGAGAAAGACAGTCCTTTGCTGAGGACGTTGTTTTGGTCAGTGGTGAGGGTGATGGCTGATAAATCTGATAAATTCACAACATTGAGGCGATTAGTATTTGAGGCTATAGCGGGTATCTCCGAGTTTGATATCGTCTTGTAGATGTGGATTCCCATCTTCACCTTTCTTTTCCCTTTTTTGCCTTTCCTCGTCTTTCTTTTGGTTTTCTCGATAAGCCAGTGTCCTCTAAAAAAGACTGCCGATCTTCGACAGTACTGTGATAGGTGAGCTTGGGTCTGGCACCTAATTCAGTGGGGTCTTCGTTGCCAGAGGATTCGAGCTTGGACGAACTGTAATGATCTGGTCTATTAGTCCTCGTGTCACTTCTGGTGGATGTTCGCCACTTGTAGATGTTGCCCGTGTCAAAATCGCATTTGTCCGTAACATATTTAGATTTCTTTCTTTCAATGATGGTTATTTCGTAGGTATCAAGGTTTTTTTTGTCATTTTAAATGATTTCTGAAAGCCGTTGTTTTGTTCCCAGATCTCCAATTTGTTGCCTAGGTTAATTATTTCCTTGTCACAATCCTCCAGGACAAAGTGGTTATGTTTAAAGAGAATCCCTATAAAATCCAGTGAGCATTTGGGTAGTATGTTTTCCCAATCAGTTTGTAATGTTTCAGTGATCAATTGAATGAGAATTGCTGGGAATGTTCTTGGCCTGAGGCCTCTAGGTATTATTTTTTGTTTTGAATAACTCTCGAGACTAGTCAGGTCCCAATAAACACAAATTTGTTTTTGTAATAGCCTTTTTAATTTCACTAGGTCCTCGTCCCAGTTTGGTTCTGGTCCAGAGCTAGTAGAGGATGTCAGAAAGATGCCTTCTTTTTTTTTAATTGAGTCTTTATTTATAATTTCACAACATTCACCATACAGCAATTTCAAATGTTACAATACGTATATATAAAATTCCACATACATGACATATCGACATAAAACATAACATAACAAAACATACAAGTTCCTGCCTTTTCTCCCTCCCCTCCATATCCGAGACCTCTAACCCTTACTCTACCTCCTCTATCTGTTATCCTGTCCATTACTCCCTCCAACATATTCTACCACACATTCGGCACATAATTATACCACCTGGAAACACCTTTAAATACCAAGACTTGTGATATGTTACAGCTCTCTCTCTTTTTTTTATATTATATAGTTGCTTTCCCACCCCCCCCCCAGCCCCTTCCCTTAACTGACAATGTGCGTATAGAATTGACTAAGGTGTGTACACCTACAGCATATTCAGACATTTCTTTTGTGCTATATTTGGCATTATTATATATAGTGCAAATTACATGAATCTTAATTCCTGTCACAGTCTCCCGGACCGCGGGAGTCTCTTACCGGGTCCGGGGACGTGACTACTGCGGGCGGCATGGCGGGCGGCAGGCTGGGCATGGCGGGCGGCAGGCTGGGCATGTCAGGCGGCAGCTCGGGCAGCAGGCTGGGCAGACCAGGCGACGCCGGTCTGATGCGGGCGGTAGCCGGCAAGATAGCAGGCTGGCGGCGTCTCCCTCTGTCGGAGCTCCGGCAGCGTGTGTCCGGCTTCTGGGTAAACGGGCGCGCGCTCACTAGGGCGCGCGCGCCGCATGCTCTAGGATTTAAAGAGACAGGCAGGAAGCTGACGTAGTCAGCTCACAGTATAAAGGAAGTCTCTGGCAGGCAATCCCTGCCAGAGTATAGGCTCACACCTACTCCAGCGTTCTTGTGCCTTGTACCTTATCACCCTTGCTATTGTTTTGACCTGGCTAGTTCCTGACGACTCTTCCGCTTGACCCCTGGTACTCCATTTGACCCCTCCGTGTATGACCTCAGCTTGCTCCCGACCATCCCTCCGTCTCATCCCAGTGTACCGCAACTGTGTCTCCCGTGTATGACCCGGCTTGATTTGGACCTTCTTTGCCTCTCCCCTGGGTACCTAACTGACCGCGTTGATACCGACCCGGCTAGACGACCGCCTCTCCATATTTCCTACTCCCGGTCTCCAGCTCATAAAGGGAAACCTAACCAGAGGACCGCGACCGACGTGTCGAGTGCCGCAGAAGCCCAAATCCCAATTGGAGGGGTCACTGGCAGAAAACCCTCGGCATGGTTAGACTCCGCACCTCTGCATTAGGTCTAGCCAATTTCCGAGCTGATAGGCAGGTAGTCCAAGTATATTTGTGACAATTCCTTTATAGTGTTTCCATACCATCCATTCCAGTCTATAAGTTTAAAAAAAAAATTTTTTAATCTATATTCTAAACATGTTTTTATAATAGCCTTTTTAATTTCACTAGGTCCTCGTCCCAGTTGGGTTCTGGTCCAGAGCTAGTAGAGGATGTCGGAAAGAGGCCTTCTAGATCGTCAGTTTTACATCTGGTAGACAGTTCAGACAGAAGTTTGAAACCAGACATTGTGCACACCCGTTAGGGTTACTGATAATGTCAATTGAGGGTTATAAGAAGGAAAGAAAAGCAAGAACAAAACATGTATCAAAGGTTTAAGGGTGTTGGAGTGGATAGAGAGCCACAAAGAGTTGAGGGGGTCTGTGCAAGGGATACAGAGCTGAGTAGCAACTCAGATAACTGTTAAGGAAGACAGAGAGGGATGGTATCCCGCACAGGACAAAGTATACAAAATATACAGAAACATTTACAGAAACCAACAATAATCAATATTTTAACCCCTAACACATGGGGTAATTAATTGATGTTGGAGGTGCCCCCAAGAAATCAAATAAACAAGTACTAGTATGTGATAACGGTTGACCGTAGAGGATGGCCAATCTGTAAGCCAAGAGATTTCTTGTGGGAGGCACACTTTTATTGCAATTAGTAGTGATGAATGTCTAAAACTTAACTTTCATTTCCAGTCTCATATAAAATATGCTTTTTTAAATGGGCAAGAGAGGGAAAGGATCTCAGAGTAAGACCCCCAAAAACCACGTGACAACACTTATCAACAAAACCAACACTCCTACTTATTTACTCCACATCCTGCGGACTCCCCTGGGGCCCCCTCTGGTGAGGACACCATCACCTCCCTTATCATGGCTGCTGCTCCCACACCCGGGACTGCCCCTGATCCCATGTCACAGTTAAGAGGTGAAATAGCGGGAATTCTTTCCTATGTTAAGTCGCTGCCCTCCAAACAAGACATGCAAGCTTTAGAAGCACACCTCCATGAATCTTTGCAGTCTCAAATATCCCTTGTCCAGGCCGACGTTTCCCAACTAGGCTCACGGGTGGCTACAGAGACGAGACGCTGTGCACTCTCAACTATTCCGCCTGCGTGAATCGCTAGCCTAACAGTCCCTGGATATGCGGGCAGCGCAAAACAAATTGGATGACCTAGACAACAGAGGACACAGAAATAACTTGTGTAATCCGCGGCCTCCCGGACATCCCCCCTCGCGACATGGAAGCGCGCAACAAAATTTTGGGTCAAATCCTGAACTTGGATCCTAGTGACTGAGCCCATCGAGCCTTACGTCTGAGGGGACCAGCAATGGACCGTCCCAGAGATGTTATCTGCCGGGTCCACTATTTCTCCCAAAAAGAGGACATTCTCCGCAAGGTCCGTGGTCTGGAGGGAGTGGAATTCGGAGGTGCTCGTCTACAAATCTATCAAGACCTCTCCTGCTGTACACTCCAACAACGTAGGATGCTGAAGCCCCTCACGGAAGCGCTTCACCGAAAGGTTAGTCTGCAAGCTCATTGAGAGAGAAGCTTGCAGACTAAAGTGAAGCTTGAATATTTAAGTGACTTGTGAGTTGGAAACAGAAGCAGGTGAGTTAGAATACAGAAAAAGGTGAGTTTGAACACAAAAGCCAAAACACATATTATTATTGTTATTACCATACATCTGATACAATGTTTGGCCTGGTGCAGTGCAGTGGATGTAATGCATTTGTTTTGAGGGAGACATTCTGGAGACTCGGCTGCTGTCCAATCTGCACACAATTTTCTTTGCTGCAGGAGGAGATAGCTAAACTGCATGCTGAGCTACGTAGGATGTCTGTGTCCTTGCAACCACCACTGCCTCAGAGAGCCCCCAGAAGACATTCTGCCTGGACTGCTGTGGGCTCTGAAAGGCAGAGACTGACAGAGGGCATCAGACACATTCCCCAAGTGGTCACACTGCAAAACTCATATGCTGCTCTTGCAGGGTTGGAATGTATGACCAACATAGGCAATAAAGAACAGGAAGATATGAGGACTTCTACCTCTTCTAACTGTAGGACCAGGAAAATTTCACCTCCAAAAAGGACTGCACTTCTTTTGGGAGATTCCATAATTAGAGGAGTTAATCTGGGAAATGCTACTAAAGTAGAGAAACAAGTAAGGTGCTTACCTGGAGCCACAGCTCCAAGAGATAAAGAACGCATGCTAAGAATTGTAAAGGTAGCAAGAAAAGATGGGGAAGTGGATGTCATTGTCCACCTAGGCACAAATGACCTGGTTAATGCTGAAGTCATGGCCGTAAAAGATGAATTTAGAAAGTTAGGAACTGCTCTAAAACAGGTGGCAACTGTATTGCCAGTACACCAAGGGGAAGATAGAACTCTGAGAATTAGAAACTTCAATGTTTGGCTAAGGAATTGGTGCAACGAGGAGAGATTTGGATATTTAGGTCAAAGTCAAGCTACCTGGCAAGACAGTGCCTTATATAAAAGTGATGGACTGCACCCATCTTCAAGGGGAACGAGAATATTAAGTGAGAAGTTTGGAAGCTTCATAAACAACTATTTAAACTAGCAGAGGGGGGCAGTGAACCAAATAAGAATGAAGAAATCTGCTCCCCCAACCTAGAGGTATTGTCTCTGCAGGCAAATGGAACAGAAAGCCTATCCACTGCAACAGAAGATAATGCCGATCAAAACCGAATAGATATAGGCAGAAAGATGAACATAGCTAGCAGCAGGAGAAGCACAAACACAACTGTAAGAGCTATGTGTGCAAATGCTAGGAGCTTAGGAAATAAAATCCCAGAACTAATTGCAATAATGACAAGGGATGAACTGGATATTGTGGCTATTACAGAGACATGGTGCAATGAAAATCATGACTGGGACATAGCTATACCAGGATATACTTTATTTAGGAAGGACAGAATGGGAAAAATTGGAGGAGGGGTTGCAATATATGTGAAAAAATATATAAAGACTACCTTAATACAAAGTATTGAAGAAAAAAACGGAGGCCCTTTGGGTGACCATAGAAACAAGGGAGAAGGCGATTCTTCGTATAGGGGTGATCTACAGACCACCAGGTCAGGAAGAGGAACTAGACAAGAGCCTATTGCAGGACATCAATAAAATGGCATTAAAAGGAGAGGTGATAATCATGGGAAACTTTAATCTACCTGATGTAAACTGGGAGCTGCCTGTTGCAAGTTCCACCAGAAGTAGGGACATGCTGAATTCCTTGCAAGGAGCATCCCTCCAGCAATTGGTGAGGGAGCCCACTCGCAAGGACGCAATATTAGACTTAATACTTACAAATGGTGACAGAATATCTGACATAAATGTGGGTGAAAATCTGGGATCCAGTGACCATCAAGCAGTATGGTTCAAAATAAAGACAGAGACTGACTCATCGCACACAAAAACAAAGGTGTTAGATTTTAGGAAGGCTGATTTTGTAGAGATGGGAAACTCTGTAAGGGATTCTTTGGCAGAGTGGAAGAACTTGGAAGGAGTGCAGGATAAGTGGGAAAAATTAAAAAGTGCAATTCTAAAAGCAACAGATCTTTGTGTCAAAAGAGTTAGGAAAAACACAAGAAAAAGAAAGCCATTGTGGTTTGCAAAAGAAGTAGCAAGTATTGTGAAAGCAAAAAAGTTGGCCTTTAAGAAATTTAAGCAGACGCATAAGAATGAGGACAAAGAGGTGTATCTTGTTAGACAGAAGGAGGCTAAGAAGGTGTGATGATCCCGGGATCTTGCAGCAGCGCAGCGCGACTTATGCCTCACGCAGAGCCCCCAGGGTCACTCCGAGTTCCAAAGATCGCACAGGAATACACAATAGCAAAGGTACAAAAGTATTACCTTTATTTTACACATGGGTTATACATGTAAAATCAGCAATTACAGTCTATATACAATATATACAGAAAGGCCATCAGTATTAGTCACGTTATCAGAACCTTACCACGACACCACTCAGGTTAGCTTCAGATGGACAGGACCCGCAAGTCCACAACTTCCAGCGCTGAAGCTCAGTCACTTCTCTCCCTTCTCTCCCTCCAAACACCCACTTACATCCCAAAAGTACCCCTCTCCCCCTCCCTCAGGAATTCTTAACCCTTCCTATGCTGGGTGCAGTTGCATGAATGTAACAGGGTCTCCTATTACCTGTCCATTGGCTGATTAACTCACTCCGTTCATCTGGCTTTGAAGCTTGTGTACGTGAGGGATTTCACACCTTCATGTGAACAGATCTCTTCTCTGGAGACTGACCCTGGTGTTATCCATCCTTAGCCTCTTGTTATTTGGGGGGGGGAAGTGTATGTCTCTGCCACTACCTGTAGTCTCTGTTACTAAACAGCCTATAAAGAGGCCCTTTGATCCCTGAACCAAAAACTATAAACAAACTGACCAGATTCTAATCTAAGCGTTTTGTCACTTCTACCCGGACCATTTGTCTCCACATATACAGCTACAATATTTAAGTAATACGCATTTGGGAAGACTGCAATAATTAACTTCATAGTCACAAATCCCTTATTCATGATACCATCGCAGTTTACTAAGAACATTACCTGGAGGCAGTGACGTAACCACGGGCAACGCTGATCCTCCCTCCCAGTTTCTCCTGTGCCCAGAAACTATCTTCTTGTCTTTATATGCATATGTAACAGTATGGGATACAGTATACAAAGCTTTGGGAACATATTACAGTCATTTACATAACATGAGGGAATATTTCCCTCCAGTAGCACACATACTCAGCCTAATGGAATAACCTGTTTGGATTATTCAGTATAACATATTATTATTGTCTGACATACAGCCCTGTGATGTCCCCTGTATGCAGCAGTCTGGGGAACACAGCTCAGATATGAATACAGTCAGTGATAATATCCGGTTATCGCCGGCATTTTGCAATTCTCTTTGCTGAAGCGCAGAAAGAGGCGGGAGAACAACATATGACGGAAAGGGGCGTGGCCTGGTTCCGTCACACAGCACCCCTGTTGTTTACCGCCGCTGCGATTCACGGCTACACAATGTCCCTGCGTATTGCTTATCCCTGGCCCTCCTGGGCTCAGCCATTCACAGTTTATCGCACAACCTCCAGTACTCCTGGTACAGGGTTTTCCACTGTCAGGTGGGAATGTTTCCTCCTCGCCTTCCCTTTTGGTTGTTCCTCCTCCCTCCGCCTCTGGCGCAACTGGGAGGGGCCCGATCTGCGCACGCAGACCAGCATCAGGGAACCTGGCCGCTCTTAAGAACAGTGCTGATGTTGGCTGCAGAGGAGCGGCGGGTACCGACAATGTCCCTCCCTCAAACGCTTTCACATCCACCCCACTTGG
The DNA here is from genome assembly GCF_055691185.1 of Crinia signifera. Classification (NCBI taxonomy): domain Eukaryota; kingdom Metazoa; phylum Chordata; class Amphibia; order Anura; family Myobatrachidae; genus Crinia; species Crinia signifera. The sequence continues at coordinate 1,307,547 of NC_139219.1, forward strand.
GTCTGAAACCTCCCCCAGCCCCTGAAGCTGCTGGGCCTCCCCTGGGCAACCTTCCATCCATGTCTGTTCATCCACCTTGCAGGGCCTCAGCACACTCTGCCCCCACCTGCCCTCAGCAGTAGGCAGTGGCCCAGGGAATTCTCCTTCACACCATGGCTGCAGAAGAGCAGGGGGTATCCGCAATCCTTCCCTGGCTCTTCCCTTAAAAGCCCCCACAAACACCTCCCCCAGTTCTAAATGGTCCTCTGGACCCTTACGTGATGCTTGAAGGTCCTTGCTGGTGGGATCCTTCTCCCCCACCTCCCAGGGCCTGAGCACACCCAGCCTCCACCTTCCCTCAGCAGCAGGCAGCGGTCCTGGGGATTCTCCTTCACACAATGGCTGCAGAGAAGCAGGGGGTATCCGCGAGTCTCCCCCTGATTTACCCACAATCCCCCCCCTTGGGTCGAACACCTCCCCCAGCCCTTTGAACAATAACTGCTGGGCCTCCCCTGGGCAAACTTCCATCTTCCCCAGGGTGCACTGCTTCCCCAGCCTGGCTATGAGAGGGACTGGTGGGGTGGCATTGTACGGCAGCACTGCTGGCATCTCCCTTACAGCCCCAGGTGCAAACTCACATTCTCTTGCTCGTGCCATGCTGGGTGGTGAGGTGTCTTCCTCTGAGGCGCAGGGGGGTGATGAGCTATGCCTTTGACCATCCCCTCCATGTTTGCTTGCTTGGCTGCCTGTTTGCTGCAGCGGCTCCCCGGGCACATAATTATAGTCAGTCACTCTTGCAGGGGACTCGCAGAAGCGCTGCACCCCAGCCTCTACTCCCTGCTCTGGCACCCCGGTCACATACCTGCCTTTTGACTTCAGCTCCTCCTGGCTCTGATGGCTAAGTGGGAACAGTCCTGGATAATCCTCCTGGGGTGGTAGAGTGGCAGAGCACACACCAGACACATTTCCTTCCATCTCCCCCTGCTGAATATGCTGGGGCTCCTGGGGCAAGATGCCCTCATTCCCTGGGCCGCTGGTGGTCATGTAGGGGAGAAGTACTGCCCCCTCTGCTGGGGCACAATCCTTGCAGACCCTCTGGCCGCTAGTTTCAAAGTCTCCATCTCCCACATCTGCAAAAGGGAAGATGTACTGCCATTCTTCCTGGGGTGCCAATTTTGGGTGCACCCCCATCCTTTGGCTAGCTGCTTGGAGCAGTGGCTGACCACTGCTTTGTACCTCCTGTGGCGAGGACTCAGCCATCACAGTCCCAGCCTCCAAGATATGCTCTGCTCTGGGGCTATTCTCTGGGGCAGCCCCTGCACTGTATACTAGCACTGCTCCATCTATCACGGGCTCCGTGTGCACCAGTCCATCATCACCATGTGGGGCCACAGTGCCCAGCTCCGCCACACTACTTGGCACAATGCAGGGGGAATAAATATCCTCTTCCCGATATCCATCTGCCACAATCACAGTCCATGATGTTAGGGCTCCTTTAGAGTCCGGGGTCCCTGGTGCGATATCACAGGGACACTCCACAGCTAGTTCCTCATTTCCCAACTCACTGAATGGGAACAGTTCTGTGATTTCTCCCTGTGTCAGTGGGGGATCTAGTTCTGTGGCTCTCTGAGGATGCATGAGCCGCAGCAGCCGCTGTTCCTCTGCCTCCCCCCGCTGACACTGGTCCAGCCACTCTGGAGAATTCAGCTGCCCCTGTGCCAGGGCGACCCTCTCTGCATTATCATAACAGTGCAGGAGACACTGCAACTGCTCCTGGACACTTCTCAGTTCTCCTGGACACAGGACCCAGTTCCTATACACGCTGAATGCATGTAGCGGGTCCTCTTGTTGCTCGTACACCCATCGGATAAGAGTGCAGTGTGAGCGGCCTTCGGGGGGTGTGCTGCATCGTAGCCTCCATTCGTCAGTTAGGTCCTCCAGACTCATTCTCGCTAATGGAGCTCCAGATTCTGCAGGCCACAGTTCCTCTGCCTCCCCCCCTGGGATCTCGGTAGTGGACCCCTCGGTCATCCACCCCGGTGGCACCATCAACTCCTCCTCCCTTTGAGTTCTCTTTGCGGGCTCCTTCCCAGGAACCACGTTACCCGGTGCTGGCACGCTGGCCGCAGCGATCCGGCTTCTATGCATTAGCTGATGCGTGGCGTTACTTACTTCTGTGACAAAAGCCTTCCACGCCACCGTATGCAGCAGGTTTCCTGCAGCAGCCTCAGATACATACTGCTTAAATTCATCGGTCAGGTAAGCTGCTTTCTCCTCTGTAGTAGCTCCTGTCCATACATTAATCCACCGATATGCTGCTTCCCAATCCTCCCAGAGAGGCTGCATCAGCGTGGATGGGCTTCTCCAGTCCCATTCCTCAGCCAGACGACTCCATGACGATTCCTCATCTATGAGCCTCACTGCTCTGGGTGACTGTGGGCACCTCTTGCCTCTCTTTGGACGTCTCTGTCCTTTTCCTGGAGCCATTCTCCACACGGGCTGCACTCGTAGAGCTTGGTCAGCGTCACTTGCTGGACCCCCTTACGTCAGCTTCCGCTTCTGGGCCACGGCACACTCCGCCGTTCCCTCGCTTGCAGGGATTGTCCCCTGGACAAGCCGGCACTTAAGCGGAATTCTTCCCTCGCTTAATGCCCTCGCAAAGTATACTTTTTCTTCTCCCCGGCATCCTTGTTAGGAACAATGGTTACCAGGTCCCTCAAACATGAGCTAATACTGGCCAATTACTGGCTATTGTGTTTCCAGAGCCTGGTCGCATCAAGATACGAGCCCCTAGCTCTCCCTCCTTTGGGTGTGCGATCCCCACCGCTTGCCACCAATTGTGATGATCCCGGGATCTTGCAGCAGCGCAGCGCGACTTATGCCTCACGCAGAGCCCCCAGGGTCACTCCGAGTTCCAAAGATCGCACAGGAATACACAATAGCAAAGGTACAAAAGTATTACCTTTATTTTACACATGGGTTATACATGTAAAATCAGCAATTACAGTCTATATACAATATATACAGAAAGGCCATCAGTATTAGTCACGTTATCAGAACCTTACCACGACACCACTCAGGTTAGCTTCAGATGGACAGGACCCGCAAGTCCACAACTTCCAGCGCTGAAGCTCAGTCACTTCTCTCCCTTCTCTCCCTCCAAACACCCACTTACATCCCAAAAGTACCCCTCTCCCCCTCCCTCAGGAATTCTTAACCCTTCCTATGCTGGGTGCAGTTGCATGAATGTAACAGGGTCTCCTATTACCTGTCCATTGGCTGATTAACTCACTCCGTTCATCTGGCTTTGAAGCTTGTGTACGTGAGGGATTTCACACCTTCATGTGAACAGATCTCTTCTCTGGAGACTGACCCTGGTGTTATCCATCCTTAGCCTCTTGTTATTTGGGGGGGGGGAGTGTATGTCTCTGCCACTACCTGTAGTCTCTGTTACTAAACAGCCTATAAAGAGGCCCTTTGATCCCTGAACCAAAAACTATAAACAAACTGACCAGATTCTAATCTAAGCGTTTTGTCACTTCTACCCGGACCATTTGTCTCCACATATACAGCTACAATATTTAAGTAATACGCATTTGGGAAGACTGCAATAATTAACTTCATAGTCACAAATCCCTTATTCATGATACCATCGCAGTTTACTAAGAACATTACCTGGAGGCAGTGACGTAACCACGGGCAACGCTGATCCTCCCTCCCAGTTTCTCCTGTGCCCAGAAACTATCTTCTTGTCTTTATATGCATATGTAACAGTATGGGATACAGTATACAAAGCTTTGGGAACATATTACAGTCATTTACATAACATGAGGGAATATTTCCCTCCAGTAGCACACATACTCAGCCTAATGGAATAACCTGTTTGGATTATTCAGTATAACATATTATTATTGTCTGACATACAGCCCTGTGATGTCCCCTGTATGCAACAGTCTGGGGAACACAGCTCAGATATGAATACAGTCAGTATAACATCCTATTATTGTCCGACATACAGCCCTGTGATGTCCCCTGTATACAGCAGTCTGGGGAACACAGCTCAGATATGAATACAGTCAGTGATAATATCCGGTTATCGCCGGCATTTTGCAATTCTCTTTGCTGAAGCGCAGAAAGAGGCGGGAGAACAACATATGACGGAAAGGGGCGTGGCCTGGTTCCGTCACAGAAGGTAATTAGATGTGCAAAAGCACAGGCTGAAGAGAAAATGGCCCAGTCAGTGGGTAAAGGGGGGAAAACTTTTTTTAGGTATATAAGTGAAAGGAGAAAAACAAAAAGTGGAATAATTAGACTGAAGACAGAGAGTGGAAGTTTTCTTGAGGGGGACAATGTAATAGCAGATAATATTAATAATTATTTCTGCTCAGTATTCACTGCTGAAGGAGAGGGGAAGGGGCCACAGTTAAGTTGCAAGTATAGTCAGAAAACTGAGGGAGAGACAAGTACATTTACAGAGGAGAAGGTCCTCACAGAACTCTCAAAACTGAAAGTGGATAAATCAATGGGGCCAGATGGGATACATCCAAGGATACTAAAAGAGCTTAAAGGGGAGCTGGTAAAACAAATAACAGAATTATTCAACCAGTCACTAGCTACTGGAGTAATCCCAGAGGACTGGAAAACAGCGAATGTAGACCCACTGCACAAAAGTGGAAGCAAGGAAGAGGTAAGCAACTATCGACCAGTGAGCCTTACATCAGTAGTAGGGAAATTGATGGAAACACTCTTAAAACAAAGATTTGTAGAATATCTCAAAACCAGCAATTTACAGGATCCAAAACAGCATGGGTTTACTGGGGGAAGATCATGCTAAACAAATCTTATTGACTTTTTTGACTGGGTGACTAAAGTAATAGATCAAGGTGGGGCTGTAGATGTAGCTTATCTAGACTTTAGTAAAGCTTTTGACACTGTCCCACATCGCAGACTGTTAAATAAACTTGAAAGCTTGGGATTGGATTCTAAGATAGTTGAATGGATAAGAGCGTGGTTGCAGGACAGAAAACAGAGAGTTGTAGTAAACGGAGTACAGTCAAAGGAGGGAAAGGTTACAAGTGGAGTACCCCAGGGATCTGTACTTGGACCGGTGCTTTTTAATATCTTTATTGGTGATATTGCAAATGGAATTGAGGGTAAAATGTGCCTTTTTGCAGATTACACAAAGGTATGCAACAGGGTAGACACACCAGGAGGGGTAAAACAAATGATTGAGGATCTAGGCAGATTAGAGAATGGTCAAGAGAATGGCAACTACAGTTGAATGCCAAACAATGCAAAATCATGCACTTGGGTCTCAGAAATCCAAAGACTCAATATAGTATAAATGGCACTATAATGGAAACTACAGAGGAAGAGAGGGATCTCGGTGTCACTATTTCAGGGGACTTAAAAGCAGGTAGGCAATGTAACAAAGCAATGAAGAAGGCAAGTCAGATGCTTGGTTGCATAGGGAGAGGTATCAGCAGTAGAAAGAAATAAGTAATAATGCCACTGTATAGGTCATTGTTACGACCTTACCTAGAGTATTGTGTTCAGTTCTGGAGGCCATATCTCCAGAAGGATATAAATACATTAGAGACTGTACAAAGAAGAGCAACTAAAATGGTGCATGGCCTACATCACAAAACGTACCAGGAAAGACTAAAAGATCTTAATATGTATACTTTAGAGCAGAGAAGGGAAAGGGGGGACATGATAGAAACTTTCAAATATATCAAGGGCTTTAACAAGGTACAGGTGGGAGACATTCTTCACAGGAAGAGGAGCAACAGAACACGAGGACATGCACTGAAACTAGAGGGAGGAAGATTCAGGGGAAATGCGAGGAAGAATTTTTTCACAGAAAGAGTAGTAGATAAGTGGAATAGCCTCCCAACAGAGGTGGTAGACGCAAATACAGTAGTACAATTTAAACATGCTTGGGATAAGCATATTGATATCCTTACATAAAAATAAGGATCAAATATGGTTTGAGGTAACATGTTTAAAAAAAGAGGCAGACTAGATTCGCCAAGTGGTTCTTATCTGCCGTCAAATTCTATGTTTCTATGATCCCCCTGTCCCTACAGGTCTCACATGGTGGCCAATCCCTTGCTCTCAAAGACCTCTCAGACCTTCTGGACTTCTGCTCCACACTCGGCCTGGACTCTATACAGCTGCCAGATTGGCAGGCCTTCTCCCTCCACTCCATACCACCACCCAGTCTCCCAAGAAGACCTCGCTGGAAACAAGTTGAGACCTCCAAGAAAAAGTCTAGAGGTGCTAACTCCCCCTGTACAGATGCCCCTACATGATATGTAGCTGATTCTGATTTGCCCCTAATCTCTCAATGTTCCTCATTGCTTCCTGATGATAATTGTATCCTTTTTTTTTTACATATGAATAACGCCCTTTCTGACTGCGTTACATTTTATGCCATCATCTAGTAACTTGCACTGTGATTTTCTCTGCATGCTATACCCTGTTTATGTTATTTTTTTCCTTAGGTTAATAAAGGTACTGCTCCCTAGTGTGCCCCCCCTCCCCAACTGTTTTTCCCCCGTGACATGGGTACTCTCGAGGAGAATCCCCGCTGTGGTCTGGGCGGTCACTCTGTCTCCTGCTGCACGTGGACTCCATTGGTGTGCAACCACTCTGCCCACTGTAACAAGCTACCGGCTTTCCATAGGACCATCCGAAACAGCCTGGACCTACCGCTTTTGCAAGGGTGAGCGAACATTTCAATCATTTGGCCACCTAAGTTGTCCTTGGGACGTGTGAGAATTGAGGGTAAGATTTGGCAATACACCACAACCTGTTGTTTACTTAAGCCTGTTTCCACTTTATTATAACAAAGTGTGTGTTCTGCTTACATGCTAAGGACTGGCTTTAACATCTACACCTGACTTACTAACCCCTCACTCTATGGAAAACTATTAACCATCTGCTGACAGCCTGCTTGTTCTCTTTAAAGATTTTACTTTAATATATACTAGCAGTATTGGTCACTGCAAAACCGGAGATCCAGTTGAGACTTGTCATTTATTAATTCTTTAATGATTTTGATTAATATATTTTTTTATATATTTTTTAAATTGTCTATTATGTGTATTTCAATTATGTGCTTATTTTCAATCATATATTTTATATAAATTTATATCTTGTTAAACAGTGTGTCCTCATTCATTTTGCTCTCGCTGATTATTCTGAGAAATACTATATCCAGCAGCGCATTGCATCTCATTTTGTATTTTCTTTTGTAGTCAGATCAGTCAGATCCGTGCAGGCTGCAGTGTGTAACAAAATAAAATAAAAATAAATAAATATATTTAAAAAAAACGGCGTGGGGACCCTCCACGGCTGTAACCAGCACCAGGCTCAAAGAGCTGGGGCTGGTTATAAAAATTCAGGGAAAAAATGAGATAGGGCTCCGCTGATTTTTTAAAACCAGCCCCAAGCTCCATTTAACCAGCTCCAGGCTAAATTTATTTATTTATTTTTAGTACATCAGTACATCATTCATACCAAATGTTTATTAAGAATTGTCCTGACGGGGGCGTGGCCTGACGCCATTGTGGACGGCAGCAGACTCTGGGAGCTCCGTCACATATATCCCCTAAATCGGCCGAATATCCCCTTCCTTCTCTGCCTACCCCTGAACTTTTCCCTCCTCTTGCCTCCTGAGTGCCGGCGGTGCTGGGGGAGAAGCGCTGCGGAGCCGGGAGACGCCATACAGCGTCTCTGCAGGTTGCGGCCTACCTCCTCCCGGAAGCCGGGGCCTCGATTTCGGCGTCCAGCCGGATTTTGAGCTCCACAGCGAAAAAAACGGAACGGAGCCGCAGAAGGAGCGGACGGACCCCTCACCCTCCAGCTATCCCCCTGGGGACCTGATAACCCCACTGGGGGCTCTCCTACAGCGCACCGCTGCCACACAATTTAAGGTGAGAGGCGCTGCCAGCTCCATTAGACCCTCCAGGCTGGGCTGGCGGCGGCCATCTTGCTTTTACCTGTATGTAGTTTAGGAGGCCCTGGGGAAGCCCTGACAGACACAAAGCGTCTGTATATTATAGTGGAGCATCATCATTGACTGTAATAACTGTGCCTGCAACCACCCCCTAGGTCTACCCAAAATCAGGCACTGCATTAAATAAAAAGACTGGCATTTTACACATGAACAGTGTACAGCCTATTCAGTATAGTGAGAGCACCACCTGGTGGTCGTCTGTTTCATTACAAATATATTAAATGGATGTCTAATCCCTTTACTATGCTGACCAGAATTCTAGGTCCACACATGTGTTCATAGACCCCTTGTTCTCTCCTGCCTTCCCGCCTACGCAAGAGATGTCATGAACTAACTAGCTTCAGTGGAACCGCCAACACCTTCAATACATTCACCGTCCTTTTACTCGGTCTCCAAGAGTGGGAGCCCTAATATGCCTCCTAAACGCGGTAAGCAACCTAAATCGATCTCACAGATACCATTCTTTAAAGCCTCACCTCATAATCCCCGCCCTAAGAATACGGATATGGCTACCACTGTTATGGACTCTTCACCTCTCACGCAGGGAGTAGTGACCCCAACTACGGTGGCGGCTAGCCCAGCTGCAGACCCCATTGGCGATACAGACGCGCTCACAGTGGGCACCTTGAAGCTCTTATTTACACGTTTTAAAGACGACGTTACAGCAGAAATCCGGGCAGCAGTGCAAAACTGCCAGCGCTCTGTCGACGAGCTGGGTAGCCGCACCAATCATCTCGAGACCAAAATGGAGGAAGTTGTTGGCTCCCATAATGGTCTGATAGACTCCCACGACGCGCTTGAGGCTGAGGTGAGAATGCTGCGAGACAAGGTGGCGGATATGGAGGACAGATCTTGTCGTAGTAACCTCAAGCTGCGGGGTGTCCCGGAGACGGTGTCGAATAGTAGCCTGCATGATTACGCTGTAGACTTGTTTAAAAAACTACTACCACAAGTTTCGTCGGCAGATCTCCTAATAGATCGGATACATAGGTTACCTAAAGCTAGAGCAGCTCCCGATGGTGCCCCCAGGGATGTGCTGATGAAGATGCACTACTACCACATCAAGGAAGCTATATTAAAAGCTGCCAGACCGTCCGCAGAATCGTCAGCCATCCTCGGTGATTTACAGCTCTTTGGTGATCTGTCTACAGCTACACTACTCCGACGACGCTCATTCCAACCCGTTACCTCAGCCCTCAGGAGAGCAAACGTCCCTTATCGCTGGGGGTTCCCCACCAAGCTGTTGGTCTTCCACCAAGGTTCCACTGTACCTATTCTCAACGCAGAAGAGGGATTGAAACTCCTATCTTCTTGGAACATCCCCAATGCTCCGCCGGGCCCTTCGCCCACCCCTCGACTTCAGCAGGACTGGTCGGTGGTTGGGTGAGGCCTGGTAAGGTGTACTTGAACTGCATATACATTTGTTTGACTTTGTCTGGTCTACTAACTGTCCCACGCCTAGTAATGGGCCCCGCTAGACTGCATTAATTCCATAGCCCTCTACCTGCAGATCAGAAGGCGGACTAAGAATGATCACTAACTAGACCAGACGATAGCGTTATATGGTTTATTATATGTTCTGATGTTTTTTGTTTCTCGTTAAATGTCGATTATACTGTTTTGAAGCATACGGAGTAACTCCCTTCTCTCTTTTCAAGTTATCCAAGTTATATGATACCACCATAGAGTGATGTAGTTCGCCCCCTGCTCACTTTATAGCAACTTTCGCTAACTAAAAACATTCTCTGAGTAAAGTATCACACAAACTTGCATTAACAACAGTCATCTCACCCATTCGGAGAGACCTGCTCCCTAGCCCCCCAACGGGAAGGTAGGAGAATGGCCGCTACCCCCCTGCTGCTACTACTATACCCAACCATCTAGCTACGATGGTTGGTTTTGGTCCCAAGCGGGATCACTCCCCCTTTTATGTTCCTATTTTATTCTCAATTGTGTTCTTTTATAATTTTGGTTTATGCAACTCATATTTTTTCCACATGTCAGGTAGATACTATAAGGGTTTTTCTATAAGATGTACTTATCTTTCCTCCGAGGTAGATTATGGTTAAGATAATATCTATTAATGCTAAGGGGTTGAACTCCCCTCAAAAACGGAAATTAGCCCTAAATTACTTTCACAAACATGGGGCACAGATTGTCGCAATCCAAGAGACGCATTTCCAGAATCGTAACCCCCCCCCTCTTCACAGACCATAGATATCCCCATTGCTATACAGCCAATGGCCCAAGTAAGAAAGCGGGAGTAGCACTCCTTATTGCCCAACATTGTCCCTTTGTCCTAACTTCGCAACACGCTGACCCTGAAGGAAGGTACTTGATTTTAACAGGCCTACTGGAGAATATTGAGATAACCCTTGCCTCTTGCTATGTCCCTAACACCAAACAAGTGCCCTTCTGTAAAAAGTTTCTTAGAATTCTTCAAGAACGTACCAAAGGGGCCCTCCTACTGTTAGGAGATTTTAATATGGTCTTGGATCCCACTATTGATAGGTCGAGACCTCTTAGAACTCCCTGCCCGAATAGGCAGCAAGATTTCTCTACAAGATTCCGGCAACTATTAGCAGAGTACGAGCTGTTTGATGTGTGGCGGTCCAAACACCCCTCGGTGCGAGACTACACATTTTACTCGCATGTCCACAGCTCATACTCGAGGATTGACATGGCCCTAGCTGATAAGTGGACACTTCCCTCCATTTGTAAAATTGATATTTTGCCAATCAGCTGGTCAGATCACTCCCCCCTATCACTAGAATGGAAAATAGAAAAACGTACAGTTACACCAGGTCAGTGGAGAATGAACACCCACATGCTAACCAAGCCAGAGGCTCAGCAAGCCATACAAAAATCCCTGGACCTATATCTTGACACTAACAGATATGAGGACACATCCGTTTTTGTGCACTGGTGTGCTTTAAAAGCAGTAGTGAGGGGTACCTCTATACAGATAGCATCTAAGATTAAAAGAGAGTTCAAGCAGCGTTATGCTGCAGCTGAAATTGAAGCAGCCAAACTAGAAACGGCCCACAAAGCGGACCCTACAAACAAATCTTTATTTAGCAAACTTCTCACGGCTAGGGAAAAGGTTAATACCTTCTCGCTTGTAGAGGTTCAGCATAATTTACATCGTCTCAACCAAAAATATTATACCCTTGGTAATAGAGCTGGGCGCCTTCTGGCCCGAAAACTCCGTGGACGTAGAGCTAAGGAGCGTATCCATGCCATCCATACATCTAAAGGTGCTAAAGTTACGGATCCCACCGAAATAGCCAATGCTTTTGCTGAGTATTACTCTCAATTATACAACCTGAAGAACGATCCTGACACCCCACAACCGTCCCAGACTGACATTAATAAATTCCTGAATGGGCTCTCCCTTCCATCTCTTGACCCTGCAACATGTGAAGCAATAGGTTCCCCTTGGACAATAAGTGAGGTAGAATCCGCTATCGACTCCCTCCCATTAGATAAAGCACCTGGCCCAGATGGATTCCCATCTAACTTTTATAGGAAATTTAAAACTACATTAGCCCCATCATTAGCCGCAATTTTTAATGAAGCTTCCAACTCCACCAGTTTCCCTAAGGAAATGCTGGAGGCTCGCATCGTCACCATCCCCAAACCAGGTAAAGCTCCCACGGCCGTACAGAATTATCGACCCATTGCCTTATTAAACGTTGGATGTTAAACTATGTGGAAAACGTATTTGCACCTCAAACGCCATTGGCGTATTACGGTCGGCCTTTACGCAATACTCAGGCGCAGTCGCGTCTTATTAGCATAAATTCACGGACAAGGACGGACGTAATGCATTAATGGCTAAATCATAGTGATATTCCTTTTTGTATGTACACTTGTGTATTCCCCAAAGTATTGGAATATGATCGTCCATACTTTATATGTAGAAATGTTGTAATTGCCGCCACAGACACAAGGTCAGTATGGTGATTGTAACGTGATCACAATACATGACCTTAGATATATTTTAACTGTGTAACCTAGTTAATCATTATGTGGGACACCAAGGACAAATCAATTCAAAACAGGTTCTTGCCTCATGGCCAGGAACAAAAGGGGTATTTAAAGGAAATGCATCATGAGAACAGGAAGATGCTCCTAGGGACAGGAGGGCCAATAAAGAGAGGCCCAGTCTCTTTGTTTTAGCCAATGCCAACCAAGATTGACTTCCCCGCCCCCTTACCTGCCCCCAAAACTATACTTGATGTTTCTCAGTCTTTCTCTGATCTCCCAGTCTCACCAAGAAGATGTGATCCAAGGAGGACACTTTTCCCCTGTCTCTGTGGCGGTAATTGTATCCATGTGTGTATGCTGGTGTTAGGATGGTCGGGCCTGCGTTCATTTGCATGTATAGTTGTTATAGTTTATAACCTGTGTATAGTCTAAACAGTATTGTGTAAGTACCATGTAAATATCTGTTACCCTTTTTGGACCATTTTCCCATATAATATACTATCTGTGATCTCAAATATAACCGTGTGTCTATGTGCATCATTTCTTTAGTCGTATTAATGAGTGATTCACACGCATAGTCACATGTGGGGCCGCATTAGACATGCAGTATAGATTTATTTCTGGATAAGCATATAGTAATGTATATAGGTTTATTTCTTATCAAGCCAGTGAACAGGTTCAACATGTGTGATACATTGTACAATGGATGCAGGAGCATCTATTCATATGCTAATGTGGTTTACAGCCCTCCAAAGTGTCTGTGAATAGGAGAGCATTTACCTAACTCTGAATGCTTACATCACTATGTATGAATGCTTAAAGCATTTACCTAAATGCTTACATCACTATGGTAAGAGTGTTGCTAAGGGTAACGGTATATGTATTATAAAGGTAACAAATATAGTGTAACAATTAAGTTAGTCACCGGTTTGTTATCATAACGGTTTTTACAATTGACGCAGCCAACGTGGGGCCTACAATCTTTAAAACAGGCACAGCGATACGGAGTGCATCTTATAATGCCGGGGTCACTTTTAACGCGTGAGAGTGTACCCTGAGTATTAATTGAGAGGCGTCCGAGCTGTATCGGTTTGAAAGTTGCTAGGAGTTAGGCCCAAAGACGGTGAAATTGTTATACTGTATTTAAATATTTTTTTTCTCTCAAATCATTGTGTATTGTGCATAAAGACTGTGCTGAAATTCTGTTTGCCACAAATGAGGGATTTTGGGTGTTTGCATTGTCTAGATTAAGATTGAGATTGAGAAACCCATTTATCAGGTCTGTGTTGATAACAGAGCAATTTAGCTGTGTGCTGTAAACTGACCCACAGGTTTCCTTCCCCCGCGCTGCTGCATTCCATAAGGAGGGGGAGAAGGAGGAGGGTCAGAAGCAGGAGGGGGTTATAATGAGTTTGTTAAACTGTATTAGCCAGAAGTGTACAAAGTTTTTTGTTTTTTTTAAGTATATACTAGGTGATAAAGGTATAGAGTTATAAAGTGTGATTGTATTGTTATAAAATTGTAAGCTGTGATGCAATTGCATTACTGATGTATGCATGTGAGTCCAGTGAAATCACACTCAAACTGTATGCTAGCACATTTATTTTTGACTGAGTATACAGTGTGAGAGTGGACAATCAGGACACATGCTAGATGCCATTACACATGCGATCGTGTTTATGTAATCTACATTGGGACACAGACGCATGTGCGAATGAGTATGCAGCGTAATTGCGTGCGTGACGCAAGAACGTCTAAGTGCGCAATAGCGTCTGTATAGAGCATGGTACAATTAAACAAAGGTGTGCGTATCTTATACGTGGCACCACCGGAGTGCACGCCGGTGTTGTGCACACGCTTGTCCCAGGCGCATTTGCTTCCGAGTGAACGCGCTTGCCACAGACGCACCTGCGTTTACTTGAACACGTGCGTTCGGGCCTGCGCCCTTTAGGCGGACGCATTAGCGATCCGTTTCCTTAACAAAATATATTACCAATGATGCAAATACTTATTGATAATGTATTTTAGATTAATACAATCACAATTTATTCGATTTTACATTGTTATTGCATTTGATAAAACAATTCAAACACCTTTTAAGATAATATTTAGAATTTTAAGGGAATATGTCCTGGAGCAGTATTCGGGGACAGAGCTACCATTAAGGGAGTGAAAATTCTTAAGTCAGCTTGTTTGAATCTGTGAGTGCATTGAGTGAACGCCGGTCGTAGAACGCCGATCAGAGGCAGCGACTGAAGCATAATCCGGTAACGCCGGTCACAGGCAGTGTATTATGAAAGTCTATTAAATTAAAACAGCAAACATGTCTGTTTTGTTTAACAAAGGCAACTGAAGTTACTATAGAATCAGTATTGATTTAAATAACTTGCTGTGCTACTGTTGGAGATTGCTGGAGCACCTCAACTATTAGGTAGTTAAAGATCGCCGACGTAGGCATTAACTAGGCTGAGGTGCTTTAGTGGTTCTCCCAGGCAGTGCAGAGAGCGAATTGCTCGCTGTAAGGGGCAATAGTTTTGTGGGGGACCTCAGAACCCCACCGATCCTCTTGGCAGGAGAGGTAGCGTTCTCTTGGAGATGGATCGTCTGTGTGAAAGTGAAAGGTTAGGTCCAACCGGCAGTGCGGTAAAGAAACCGGTTGGAATTGACCATAGGACATAAGGTATCCAGGGATAAGTGACAGAAAGGTTAGGTCCAACCGGCAGTGCGGTAAAGAAACCGGTTGGAATAGACCAAAGTGTTAAGAGGGGCGTGAGTTACATGCCCAAAGAATCTCCTGGATACATTATGGAAAAGAAGTATGGCACACATGATGTGTCATACCTGAATGAATGGGTCAAGCTGACCAAAGAGTGTGAGGTAAAGTTCCCTGATACTGGTGGTTTTGGTCCTGAAGTTCTGCTCACAGTGAAAGATAAAATTTGTCAAATTTCATTCAAAAAGGAAAAGTTGAAGCAAAATGATTCTGTAAATTTGTGGCAAACAGAAGTTCAAATACAAAGTCATAGGAATTGTTTAATGAACGTGGGCCCAGCTAACTTGAGAAGTACAACTACACACACACCCCATGTTATATTACCAAGGGGGCAATTACCGCCACAGGAGAACTTAAAATAAATGTACCATCTGAAAATTGTATTAACTTGTACCTTGTTTTAAATCCCACTTAAGGATCCGGAAAGTGAAGCCAATGTAATGCTGACCTCAGCCGCCTCCTACCCGATAAATGTGTGCCAGAGACAAGCCCAGTTAAGGAGGAATTATAAGAACTCCCAGTTAGAGGAGACGGCTGACGCCAGTAATCTACAAGGAGGGGCAGGTAAGTATGACACACCAGACACCACAGAGACAACCATTTTAGAAAACCAAGAAATTACTTGTGTACGCCCACCTTGCACCCGTCATGCCCCTTATGGAAAGCCAGACACGGATGGGGTGATTCCAGTAAGGCAGGTGGGTATACATTGCCCTCTGACAAGGACAGACTTAATGTTTTGATCAGAGAGTTCCCTGACCCAAGACAAAACAAAACGGCCTGTCAAAAGTTTATCAGAGATTTAGGAAAATTCACATAGACTCACAAATAAGGATTGGAGTATCATATTGGGAGCCTGTCTTTCCCCATACATTGGCCAGGTGGGGGAAAATAGGATTTTAAATGGTGTTGACAATCAGGAAAATATACGATTAATTAATCTTCAATTGAGCAAGTATTTTCCTTGTACTACTGAGTACAACAAAATCTTTAGCATTCAGCAAAAGAACACTGAATTTCCTGGTGAATATTTTGACAGGTCATTGACAGACAGTTCGAGATGCATAGTTACCCCTGACTGAAACAAGTGAACCCAACATAGGGAAATGGTTGTTTCTGTGGTTATAGAAGGACTAAAAGAACCACTTAGGTCTAGAGTGCAATCCTCTTTTCCCGAATTGGAAGGACATGACAATAGATGCCCTTAGGGAGGCTGCCACTGACCAATAGACTAATGACCCTTACCATCCGTGCTCATAGTAACGGACCAACCAGATCCCAGCATACTGAATAACAAAATAAGACAACCCCAGTATGCTTTAAATACAAACAGTAAGGACATTACCATAGAAATTGTAATAATGAAGGAAGGTCTTATACCAGTCGCAAACCCAGAAACAAACCCATGTCTCATTAGACAGTTGGTGATATTACCAAGAATGAATCCCATGTTTCTCTGGTTTGGCATTTCCAATGCAGGAATTAAGTGAGTCAGACAGACCAAGACAGGTTCCACATGAAAAGGAACCTGGTGTTGTATTTTTAAGAATTTGAAGCAAGTCAGAACTCCTGCTTTGGGTATGCCTGACCACAGGGACCATGTGATTTGCACTGCAAATAACTAGCTGGGTGTGCGACCAAAGTAGTAATGTAGAAACCTGGTGATGCCAGCTGACCCAATGTCGTACTGCAGTGAACAATTCAACCCAATTTCTCGAGCACTTCCTACTTGTCTACCCAGTGTAGTTGCCATAGCACTACCGGTAAACAAGACTGAGGATGTGATGTTGGGGTGTGTTTTAACTATTTATGCTCCTCATACAGTCTGGACACTCCCAAAATTCTGACTAAACATCAGCCAAGTTCACTGAATGGGAACTTGCATTGAAAAGTATAAATATTACCAGTAATATTGTAAACCCAGCAACACTCTTACCAGGTGTGCCCTCTAAGGCACAGAGGGGGGAGTTGATACTGAGGTTGCTGGAATGGTAGAATTTAGTGAGAGCCTAGACGAACATGATGGCATAAAGTGTTTGAATCGGACCTTTGCAGCATATCCCCAAAGGGTGGTAACAACCCATTGGAAGAGGTAGAGATGAGTAATTTTTTTTTTCCCCCACTGAAGGCAGCTGCCACAGAGACACCGAAATGGGAGAATTGTGCACTGGCTATACCGTAATAGATGGAGAAGGTATAGTAGAGACTGGGTCCCCTTGGACCATCTCACTCAGCAACAGTAGCCTGATTAGTAGTGCTGCTGGCTGAGGGAAAAGCAGTCAATATTTATGCCAACTTTAAGTACGTTTGTTGGGGTAACTCAAGAGATTTGGAGCCCTATGGCACCTCAGAGATCTTGTGACAGTAGCTGACACTCCAGTGGCGCAAGCGTTGTATATTTGAGGACTACTGACAGCCGCACAGCTGCCGGACGGAGTGGCTGTTATCAAGTGTAAAGCCCACACCTTTGATAAGGATTCAGTGTCACTTGATGATAGCCATGCTGGCGGGACAGCTGGGTGAGCTACGCGCTTTGCGAATAATGTTTTTGTTCCCCCTGTAAATGTCTGTGTCTTTATATAGAGGTGCAAGATTTGTGTTCCCTGCAGGAGAAAGCAGTCTGGAAGCCAAAGGGATGTGGACAGGAATGGAAAGATGGACAAGGAAAACCAGTGACTCCCAGAGCATGCCACACTGTCATGGCAGAGATAGCCTATGGCTTGACTTGTCTTGGCAGGGAAGGTATGTAATAACTGGTCAAAACTTACTGGTGGGCCCCAGAGTTCGGTCCACAGGCAGGTAAGACGGCAATGTCATGCCTTACTTGTCTGAGGAAAGACACTGGAGAGGCTGTTCCCACAGAGCCATCTCCACATTCCTCCTCCAGAGGATTCTTTGCAGGTAATACAAATTGACTTTGTACAGTCCACTCTAGAACTGTTTAGGAATTTATTTTTGTTCTCTTAGTATGTGTTGATGTATTTGTTTAGAGATATGGTATCCCAAAAGTACACACTGTATATGAAAAATCTTCCAAGTCATGTGTAAGCTCCTAGGGATTGATGGTAAACTCTATACTCCTTGCGGATCCCAGGAAATTGAGCAAAGTTATGGTTGAAATAAGGGTTTGCTATGGCCTGAGGCATTGCAGATAGTGCTGTATAGTATCAGAACCACTCTCAGAACTCCACTTAACCTGTCTCCCTTCAATTTATTGCTCAGAAGACATCCACATTATGGCTAAAGTGTGATAATAAAGTGACTGTTTATATCTTATGAAGGAGAACCAACAAGTTACAATGCAGCAGAGAAAGTTATCAGTGTTGACATCCTAATTGCCTGTAAAGGACTGTGATTGTCTGGAGCCAGGGGACTTTTGTTGTGATCTGAAATTTGTTTGCCCAAGTTGTTTGATAGATCGGTGATAAGGACCAAACCAAGTACTATTTTCAGCACCACAGCAGTAAAGGTTGCAGAAAAGGAAGCTTGGATCCATCCGTCCCGTTGTAAAAAGGTCAATGTCCCGGAAGTGGTTGATGCTAGAAGCGACGAGAAAGAAGTATCGCTAGAAGCTCTTGCTCCGGGAAGACTGAGAGACGACAAAAACCGAGATATCTAATGAAGGATAAAGGCAAAGGAAAGACTACCCTAATTATCCCCTGGCCAGACGAAGAAAGAAGAAACAGGCAGAAGATGAAAACTTTACTTTGTTCTTGTGTTTTTCCCATCTCTTTTCTCCCCAAGGTGTTGCCGCTACCAAAGGGTGGATAAGGAGAGGCGGAGTTCTGACAATGACGTTTATTTTTATCTGTGACAAGCAAGCATTTAAAGGTGTTTTTGTGAATCCAAACGAATGGTGTTATTTAGGTGGAGCGATGACCCTTACACATGACTCATTGGTAAAATTCTCAAAGAAATGACTGTCCCCCGCTCTCTCAAGAAATTCTCTACATCATCCTGGAAAATTGTTTTGTTATGGTACCCATCAATGTTTCTTCCATCATCTTCTATAGGTCATATGAAGGTTGTTCACCTTATTACACCCTGCGGCAAGGTTATACAACACACGATCAATGCAGGAACACCGCACTTACACACACACACACACATCCCCAAATGTATCATTCCAGTCAGGCGTGTCTGGGCTGTGACCCTCTAGGTGTTGCAGGGCCATGGTTTGGACATGCCGACAGTAAGTAAATGTACTCCCCCCATTTATTATTAATCTTGGATTAGCCATAGCGCAAAAATGATACATCCCCTCTTACTGCACATACACACACGATCCACGCTTCACAAACCTTTCATCAATGAAAATTTGTATGAAAAATTTACATTTTTAGGAAATATGAAAATTAATGCGAAATTATGAATTATTAATTGTGTAGTGTGATAGTTTTATTTTACTATCAAAGGGTGGACTGTGGAAAACGTATTTGCACCTCAAACGCCATTGGCGTATTACGGTCGGCCTTTACGCAATACTCAGGCGCAGTCGCGTCTTATTAGCATAAATTCACGGACAAGGACGGACGTAATGCATTAATGGCTAAATCATAGTGATATTCCTTTTTGTATGTACACTTGTGTATTCCCCAAAGTATTGGAATATGATCGTCCATACTTTATATGTAGAAATGTTGTAATTGCCGCCACAGACACAAGGTCAGTATGGTGATTGTAACGTGATCACAATACATGACCTTAGATATATTTTAACTGTGTAACCTAGTTAATCATTATGTGGGACACCAAGGACAAATCAATTCAAAACAGGTTCTTGCCTCATGGCCAGGAACAAAAGGGGTATTTAAAGGAAATGCATCATGAGAACAGGAAGATGCTCCTAGGGACAGGAGGGCCAATAAAGAGAGGCCCAGTCTCTTTGTTTTAGCCAATGCCAACCAAGATTGACTTCCCCGCCCCCTTACCTGCCCCCAAAACTATACTTGATGTTTCTCAGTCTTTCTCTGATCTCCCAGTCTCACCAAGAAGATGTGATCCAAGGAGGACACTTTTCCCCTGTCTCTGTGGCGGTAATTGTATCCATGTGTGTATGCTGGTGTTAGGATGGTGTTGGGCCTGCGTTCATTTGCATGTATAGTTGTTATAGTTTATAACCTGTGTATAGTCTAAACAGTATTGTGTAAGTACCATGTAAATATCTGTTACCCTTTTTGGACCATTTTCCCATATAATATACTATCTGTGATCTCAAATATAACCGTGTGTCTATGTGCATCATTTCTTTAGTCGTATTAATGAGTGATTCACACGCATAGTCACATGTGGGGCCGCATTAGACATGCAGTATAGATTTATTTCTGGATAAGCATATAGTAATGTATATAGGTTTATTTCTTATCAAGCCAGTGAACAGGTTCAACATGTGTGATACATTGTACAATGGATGCAGGAGCATCTATTCATATGCTAATGTGGTTTACAGCCCTCCAAAGTGTCTGTGAATAGGAGAGCATTTACCTAACTCTGAATGCTTACATCACTATGTATGAATGCTTAAAGCATTTACCTAAATGCTTACATCACTATGGTAAGAGTGTTGCTAAGGGTAACGGTATATGTATTATAAAGGTAACAAATATAGTGTAACAATTAAGTTAGTCACCGGTTTGTTATCATAACGGTTTTTACAACTATTTGCTAAATTGATCGCCAACCGAATATCCCCCCTTGTGCCCGGCCTGGTCAATCCAGATCAGGTTGGATTCGTACTAGGCAGGCAGGCATCTGACAATACACGCAGAGTTATAGATGTTATGGAATACTGCCAGATGCAAAAACAGGCGCTACTAGTTTTATCACTAGATGCTGAGAAAGCATTTGATAGACTACACTGGGTCTATCTACAAACTACCCTGCGCCATTTTGGCTTTACGGGTAAGATACTCCAATCCATTCTAGCCCTATACTCCTCGCCATCAGCTAGAGTGTTTACCAACGGATGTTACTCATCACAGTTTGACATAACAAATGGCACCCGTCAGGGATGCCCCCTCTCTCCCTTGATATTTGCTCTGGCAATTGAGCCTCTGGCTGAGAGTATTAGAACTCAGAATTCAATTCATGGACCTACTATCGGAGGTGTCTCCCACAAAATAAGCTTATTTGCAGATGACGTTCTGCTGTGTCTCCATGACCCAGAATCCTCGCTCCCTCACCTCCACAAAATTCTAGATGACTACTCAAAGATATCATACTACAAGCTTAATACATCTAAGACAGAGGCTTTTCCCCTTAATGTACAAGAAGCAGTAGTTAACCGTTTGAAAGATATATATAAATATATAATAATTTCATCATATGTATGGAGAGGAGCAAAACCTAAAATAGCAAAAACTACACTGTCCTTTCCTAAAAACGAGGGGGGACTAGCATACCCAGATTTGGAGAAATATCATTCTGCATGTGTTCTAAATCAAGTAAGGGACTGGTTCACACGGGACAAAACTAAAACTTGGGTGAAGATTGAACGAGCTATCATTAACCCTATTGATCTTGCTGACTTGCTTAGATTGCCACCATCTGCGGTTTCATCCAATCTTAGTAAGTGTAAAGCAATCCACACCACATTACTGACTTGGCATAAACTGGCCTCCCCTAGTACTGATATACTATTGCCTTCCCCACAATTATCCCTACATACCATAGCATCCCTGATTCCTGATTTAAATATAGATAATTGGTCTGAGCTAGGATTAATGACTCTACAAGATGTTTTAGCTGAGGGAATTGTAGTCCCCTTCTCCCATCTCCAAACGCGATTCCATGTCCCAAAACAGGACTTCTACAAGTATCTTCAAATTAGGCATTGGCTCCATGGCCACCTCCCCAAACCACCTGCCCAACTAGCCATACCAAAAATAATACTTTCCTTTTTGGAGTCTCAATCTACAAAAGGTGGTATCTCTCGCTGGTACCAGTATTTGATCATGGAAAAGTTGGGAAATAAATTCTCTTCTCAGGTTAAATGGGAGACAGACTTACCTGATACATTCTCAGATGAAATATGGAAATCCATTTTCCGCTCATGTTTTAAAATTTCAAAGTGTGTAAACCATTCAGAGATGTATTATAAATTGGTACATAGAGCCTATCTTACTCCGGCACGACTAAACAAGTTTTGGCCTAGTGTCTCCTCACAATGCTGGAGGAAATGTGGAATGGTAGGTAACATCCTACATGTTTTCTGGTCATGCCCGGTTCTTCGCCCATTATGGAAAGAGGTCTCCCTCCTTATCAACAAAGTTACGGGTCGAGACATCCCGTTAGACCCACTTCTGGCTCTCTTCCACTACTCCCCAGGCGCATTGTCTAATAGTGAGAAATACCTTATTGGCCATATTCTGATAGCTGCTAAAGCATCTATAGCCCAATACTGGAAGTCATCCGATCTCCCGAACCTACAAATGATTGAAAATAAGATCCATAAACATTTCCTATTCGAGACAGCAGATGTGAGCTACTCCTCCTCTGCAACATCTATACATATTAAATGGTTTGGCTGGAGCACTTACAGGGAAAAATCAGGTCGCCTATACACATGTACCAGTACTAATCTGTCTGTATTACACTCCCCAGTTCCCCCTTGAGGATTGACAACTGTTAACGATCATACCAGCTACCTACCCGTGTATGTTGTGGGTTGATTTCTGTAATATCTTATGCCTGACATGTACATGTACCTTACCTGTATCATAACTGTTTGCATAACCCTATATCTTTCTTCCTTTTTCTCTTTTGTTTTTTGTATACCAAAAACTTGAATAAAAATCGAATGTTAAAAAAAAAAGAATTGTCCTGACATTTATGTCTTTGGGTTGAGTGAGCTGCTTGGATTTTTCAAATACTCTATAGATGTCCTCTTTCTGGGGGGCTGGTTTACTATCAATAAATGGGCCCCATATTTTATAAAAACGAGATGTAGGAACATTGACATTTTTGAGGGTGTCATACCTATCATAAAACATATACTTTAACAATAAGGTTTCCACTTCCGTCACTGTGGGGAGGTGTGGCTCTATCCAGGTGTTTAGGATGACTTTTTTCACCACAGTGACCACTATTGTCAGGATTGGGTTGGGTACTCTTTACCTAGCACGGCGCCCACGATCTTGATCGTGGGCATCGTGAGGTAAAAAATCGCGTCGGTCGCGTCGTATGCGGGCTAAAGATGCCCGGACGCGACGCGACCGACGCGATGTCCACGATTTCCCATTGAAAACCATGTTAAACATGGACATCGCGTCGGTCGCGTCGCGGCCGGCCATATATGTGCACACGATGGCCGCGACGCGATGCCCACGATTTGCCATAGGAATCAATGTTAAAAGGCCCGATGGACACGATTTTCATGTTAAATGGCTGAATGGACCCGATTTTACCATAGGAAACAATGTTAAATGGGCCTTAGAGCCCAAATAGTTACCCTGAACTCTGAAATGCCCCCCCCAATTGTTTACGCCACCCCACGATCAACGTCAACCCGAAGCGTGGCGAGCGCAGCGAGCCCGCGAGGGGCGGCGGTACGCGTCCTCCGACCTTTTCATACCCCCACTATCCACGTCGGCGTGGAGTTGAGAATAGAATAGTGTGGCGAGCGCAGCGAGCCACCGAGCCCGAAGCGTGGCGAGCCCCGCGAGGGGACGCGGATACCTTCACAGGTAAACGCGTCGCCATGGACACCTGTGAAGCCCGCGAGGGGACGCGTATAGCTGTGAAGGTATCCGCGTCCCCTCGTGGGGCTCGCTGCGCTCGCCACGCTTCGGGCTCAGTGGCTCGCTGCGCTCGCCACACTATTCTATTCTCAACTCCACGCCGACGTGGATAGTGGGGGTATGAAAAGGTCAGAGGACGCGTACCGCCGCCCCTCGCGGGCTCGCTGCGCTCGCCACGCTTCGGGTTCACGTTGATCGTGGGGTGGCGGTAACAATTGGGGGGGCCATTTCCCAGTCAAGGTTGCCTATTTGGCCTCTGTGGCCCATTTAACATTTTTCCTATGGCCACATCGGGTCCATTGAGGCATTTAACAGTAAAATCGCGTCGGTCGGGCCATTTAACATTGATTGCTATGGGAAATCGGGTGCATCGCGTCGCGGGCATCGCGGGTACATTTATGGCCGGCCGCGACGCGACCGACGCGATTTCCATGTTTAACATGGGTTTCAATGGGAAATCGCGGGCATCGCGTCGGTCGCGTCGCGGCCAGACATAAATGTACCCGCGATGCCCGCGATGGGCGCCGTGATAGGTAAAGAGTACCTTGGGTTGAGATGAGAACAGGAAGGAGGTATGTTCCAGGAATCAAAGTGAGCAAACAATAGCGGTAAAGGGTCGAGGAGGGCTTGGATATGAAAGTTACATTTTATAAAGTACAATAATTTATACCAAAACCTTTTTATATGCCTGCAGGTCCAGAATTTATGAATGAAAGTGGCTGTATGGAACCGGCACTTGGGGCATGCACCCGTTTCCTCCTGAACAAAGTAGGACCTCTGATGTTGGGAAATATAAGCTCTATTGACCGATTTGACATGGACCTCTTGTAATACAGATGATCTCAAGATTTTTATGGTTTTATCATACTATTTAAAAATGATGTTATTTTCTGACAATAAAGGAATATTTTTTGACCATTCTAGAGTTGTGGAGGTCCAATGTTGTTCTTTTGGTAATGAAGAGAATTCTTCATATAATAGTTTAGTTTGCTGAATGTGGGGTGGGAGCCGAGATTTGGGGGTATGTAAAAGGGCACCTGGGGAGTTAGGATTGAACAGAGCGCTATCGATAGAATAGTCAGAATAAATGTTATTCTCTAACAGCCAGCCTATAGCAAATCGGCAGAGTAAAGCTTTGGAGTATTGAGTCAGGTTGGGGATATTGTGGCCTCCTAGCGCTTTTGGAAGACATAGTTTTTGCATCGAGATTTTGGCCTTTTTCCCATTCCATATATATTTGTTTATGCAGGAGTGGAGTTGCTGTGTATCATGGGTGGATATTCTAACTGGGAGCTTCTGCATTATTTAAAGGAGTCTAGGGAGAACCATTGACTTAATCACCTCCACTCTTCCCAGAAGGGACAAAGGTAAGTCAGTCCATCAATTTAAATAATGACCTTATGAAGGCATCAAAGTTAACTGCATACAGTTCGTCTATATGTGAAGGGATTTGGACCCCCAGGTACTTTATCTGGGAGTACTGTATCTTAATGGAGCGGAGGTCCTCCCTTGCCGGGAAGAGCGGGTGCGATCCTCGAAGCATCATAAGCTCTGATTTATTTACATTTATCTTATAACCAGAGAATGAGCTAATTTGATGAATAAGAGACAAGGCTATAGGTAAGGAGTGTTCAGGAGCTGTTAGGAAAAGCAGCATGTCATCAGTGAATAAGGAAAGCCGTAGATTAATAGATCCCAGTTGAATACCCTTAAAGGTGGGCGTTTGACGGAGGGCGAGCGCTAAGGGTTGTAAGGCTAGGGCAAAGAGAAGGGGAGACAAGGGACATCATTGCCGGGTTCCGCGTGGTATGGGGAAGGGGTCTGAGAGGGTTCCATTACACATAATCCTAGAAGCAGAGTCAAAATAAAGTGACCGTAATCGATTTATAAATTGGGACGGGAAGGATGAAATTATTTAGGACATCATATAGGTGTTCCCAGTGGACCGTGTCGAAACCCTGCATCAAGGGGGTTATTCAAGTTCTTTTGGTCCTCCGTGTATTCGCATGGAGGACAGATGTTGGGCGTCTGCGCAGGCGCATTTCTGTGCATGTGCAGATGTAGGGTGCATGCACCCACTGCAAACTTTTGGTTTGCCGGGTGCACGCACCCATGACGGCATGCGGGGGGGGGGCGGAGAAGTGTGGGGGGCGCCGGGCTGCCCCATTACCATATGGGAACAACCAGCGGTGACGCGGGTGCGGGGGGCTGGCAGTTGCCGCCCATATCCGTCCCAGCGTACACGCATATGGAAGTGACTTGAAAGTCACATTTATATACGTGTACCTTCCACATATTTTGATGGTTGCCGACCATCGGAATATGTGGGCGGCTACCCGAGGTACACGAATGGATATTTATGCTAAACATCCATTCGCAGCCTGTGCGGGTGAACCCACGCTGCGAGGGGGGGCGGGTGGGCGTTCATTCACCGGAAAGGGTTTGGTGGACTCACAAGGCTGTAAATCAACCAGAATAACCCCCTAAGTGACAAGATCACAAGCGGTGCGCTCGACAAGGACCCCTGGGAATAGTGAAGGGCGGCCAGAACTTTGCGAATAGTAAATGGATAGGCAGGAAAAAGCGCCCAATAGTTAGGTACAAAATAATGGTATGATCTTACTATTTAGGTATATCAAACCCGCTGTCACGACCACCATGTCTGCCACCCATGCCTCCCACACTGAGGCGCCATGATGCTGTGAACTCTGCCTGGGCCTTGCTGGACACGCTGCCTGGAGTGTACTGCACACACTTCCTGGTTCTGAAACCTGTCGCTTTCCCTGGGGGTGGCCATCTTGTTGGTTTCTCCAACCAGGCTGCACTACCAATTAACTTCAGCCAATTACAGTGCAGCTCTCCTTTTAAATACTGACCAGCTGGGCCAAACAGGCAGTCAGTACAATGCTGTCCTTTCCCCAGGCATCTGACTCCCACTCCTGCTGAAAGCGCTGCTGCCTGTCAGCTATCTCCAGACTGAATCCACCCCTGCTCGCCTGCTGTGAAGACCATCCACCTGCAGAAACCTGCTGCCGCCGCTACGGTACAAGGTTAGCCCCCAAAGGGGATCACCCTTTCCTCACCTGACGGTTACTTCCACTGCAACTCTCCCTGGTCACAGCTACTCAGGCTTGCTGCAATACTTCCCGGATTCATCCTATCAACCATACAATCTTCCAATCAGCCAATCGTTCAACCATTCAATCATCCAATCTTTCATTCAATCATCTCTTCAAGTAAATCCTTCAAATCAACTATTCAAGTTTACGTTTATTCTTCAAATCTACACTTCAAGTCATCTTCAATTTTCAACCTCGTTATCCATCCACTACGAACTTTACAATAAGTTTTATATATCATTGACTCTGGTTATTTCATATCCTCAGTATTACCTTTGTGCCACAGTTCATCTTCTGTATCGCAGTATCTTTATTAAAACTGGTTTTCTTTTATCCAATTGCATCCCTCCCTCCTGTCGTCTATGCAAAAACCTTACATCAAGGCACCTAGCCTCCGTTACACTCCAGCTGGTGCTACTGCTAGCGTGACACACGCCTCTTATAGTCCCAAATGTATGGTTCAACAACATCCAGAATAGGTAATTCTTGTGTTTTTCTCCATCAAGGACATGAAATAAAATACAAAAACATACAATGTGTAGTCTAGTTTATACAGCAAACTACTATGGGGATCCCCAAGGAAGTATTAGTCCTCAATGTAGTTCTTCCTTCTCCCACCAGTGTTGGTTCGGATCAAAAGGTATAGGTTCACCACGTGTCACCCACAATGTACTATTCTTACATGTATGCTTACATGTAGGAAACACCGTCTAAGCATATAAAGGTTTCTTTGCTCTGATATGCGTACTTGTATGCTTACTTGTAAAGTATGTGACTCCTCCTATTAGGGTATCTTTACACGAACTCCTCAGACAGGATAATGGTCCAAAAGATGTCATTTATTGATAAAAAGGTAGGTATCTTTAATAAAACATGGGTTACAGAAGTCCAAAATAAAACAGAAACCTTGACTACACCCACCGGCACTTTCACTGGGAACCCAGATGTAATTGGAGGCCTCAAAATGCTCACCAGATTCAGTGGTCAGTTGGTAGACATAGGGTCTGAATAAAAAAGCTCACAGCACCGCACCAACGCGTTTCGACTCTGGGGTCTTTTTCAAGGTGGTGCTGTCACCTTCCATGGTCAGGGTTTATATACCCTTGGTGTTGCCTCCCACTTAGGGTGGAGCTGGGGGTGGCGTCCATGGGGAGCATGTGTATGTAATTGTTTTATATATATATATATATATATATATATATATATATACGGTTTTGTTTATATAGAATAAATGAAATAGATCAATACAGTTCACTCTCTATATACATTTTTTATATTCTTTGGTCCAGATTTGTTTCTGTTCTGGGAGCAGCATTACAGCTGTGTTTATCAATTATTATACTTATTTTATTTTTTTAAATCATTAGGTGCACCTGATTATACTTTTTTAAGTATTTTCTCTCTATGGTTCATACCTCCCAACATCTGTGTCTCGAGAATCGGGACACTCGTGCGTTTCTGAAAAGGGACATGGCCCAGGGCCGGCGCCACCACTAGGCAAATCTAGGCATTTGCCTAGGGCGCCGGCCACTGGAGGGTGGCATTTTGTGCCGCCCGGGTACCTGTCCTACTGCGCTGTCTATTTCAATCTGGCGGCGGAGGCAGCGGGGGTCCCTGCAGTCCATTAAAAATCACGAGCGCTATCCGCCGGGCTATGCGGAAGCGCGTCTAGTGTGAAAACTCTGGCAGCACGGCGCACACTGATCTCAGCCAATCAGCGTGCTGCCAGTGTTTTCACACTAGAAGCGCTTCCGCATAGCCCGGCGGATAGCGCTCGTGATATTTAATGGACTGCAGGGACCCCCGCTGCCTCCGCGCCAGATTGAAATAGACAGCGCCGAACGACAGGTACCCCCACCACCACCACCCCCCCCCCTCGGCACCGGGGCGCCCCCACCCCGACTCGCTTGGGGCGCTCCGGTGCCTTGCACCGGCCCTGACATGGCCTCATGTGATGCCGTGTCCTCAGGCCACGCCCTGTTTTGCGCTCATCTGCATGGCTGAAAAGATATTCCCTTCAGGCTAGGGCGACTCCCAACTGCCCCTCCCCCTACCCTGCAGGACACTGAGGGCTGTTTCACACAGTACGGTTCCTGCCGCACGGTGAAATCCCGTACGGTCAGGGAGCCGCGCCGCACTCAGAATTTTATAATGGCAGGGATGGCCACAGCCCGGCAGCCGTCCCTTCCAGTGGGGGGATCCGGCTGCAGCCGTGCGGCCGGGCCGTGGCCGTCCCGTGTGAATGGACACAATAGTGTCCATTCACAACTGCTGAGTGCGGCACGGCTCCCTGGCCGTACGAGATTTCACCGTGCGGCAGGAACCGTACTGTGTGAAACAGCCCTGACGGTCCTGGGCGGGATGCAGGAAGGTCCCCAAAAACCGGGACAACCCATTGAAAGTGGAACAGTTGGGAGGTATGTGTATTCCCTCTGGTTACAATGCTGCAGATTAATGACAGTGTTGTGTCCAGATCAGTGGTGGGCAATTATTTCAGCTGGGGGCCACTTAATACTTCCAGCAGATATTCGAGGGCCATACTCCAGAAATAGGGGGTGTGGTCACTCAAAAGGGGGTGTGTCTTTGAATGTATTGTAGCACACCATATACCCCTTTTACACATCATGCAACACAATAGTAGGCCCCTTATACTTGCCCCTTACATTAGTAATGCCACACATCGGACCCTCTTTAGATATTCCAAACACCTGCGTGCCAGCCTTGAAAAATGACACCGATTGCAGCCCCATGCAGTCACGGCGACTCTCCCATCCTCGGTGGCGGCTGTAGTGACATGAGGGGGGCGGGCAGCTCGGCACCGCTGTATGTGTGTCAGATGGCGGCTGTGTGTGTGCATGTTGTAGTCTTGCGGCATATCGCACAGGCTGAGCCTCGGCTACACAGGACGCACACACAGACGCCATTGGTCTGCGTCTCTCTTCTGCACGGATCACTAGCTCCCATTCACTATTACAGGACTTTCATTGGGCTGCTCCCACCCTATGGAATGCCCTTCCACGCATTGGCAGATTCAAGGGGGGGGGCACCCGGACACGTGTAGCTGATGACCAGGGCTTTCCAACGAGCCCAGCCCCGTGTCTCTAGCCCCCGGGACCCGGAGATATCGCCTGGCAAAGCGGTAATGTTTTCCCCCATAGGATAATATGGGACCCGTTAATTCCGACCCCCACCCGTTTCCGACGGCTGCCAGTTCCCCCCCAGGCATCACAGAAGGTTCAATTCCAAATCACTGGGCCTTCAATATGATACCAGGCTGGTCCATATCGGTCAATCGGTTCCAGAGATATTGCGTGTAAACCGATTTTTTTTATTTTTGAAATGTAATTTCATGGCTGTTCATGTTCTTTGAGGGCAGATTACTCTGGAACCAAACGTTCCAGTTTCCCTGGACCAAAATCATTCAAAGCCCATGCAAAAATTTTTTATATGATACTTGTCTCATGTAAATGGGTCAGTTGGTTCTGAAGATATAGCCGGTTAAATGAGATAACTGGTTAAAGAGGGGGAGGGGTGGTTTTCTCTTCCCCTCACACCAGAAAGTGCAGGGACTAGGCTGGTGTAAATGGGGCCAACCTGGGAATGCATTTTCTGGTGTGAAAGGGGTATTATTTCAAATAGCCGGGACCTGCAGTGCTCTGAATACAGCCAGGCTCTGCCACTGTCAGTGGCTATCACTTCTGCCTGGCGGCGGCTGTCCCCCATTTACCACGAGCATGTATTCCCCCTTGGCAATGAGCATGTAATCCCACATGGCAACAAGCATGGAACCTCTGGCAATGAGCATGGAACCCTTGGCAATGAGCATATAGATAAGCAGCACTTATGTAGCATAATTTTTAATAGGCATTATGGTGTTTGTCATAATACATAATGGACATAATGGCGTGTAACTTAACGTGTAATGGACATTATGGTGTAAATGTTTAATGCACGCCTTTGGTGGACAATGTCCCTGTTTATGAAGCGTATTATGAATTTTGGCTTAATCTGTGTGGCATTATGTGAATTATGGCTCAATCCGTGTAGCATTATGTGAATTTTGGCTCAATCCATGTGGCATTATGTGAATTTTGGCTCAATCCGTGTGGCATTATGCAAATTTTGACACAATCCATGTGGCATTATGTGAATTTTGGCTCAATCCATTTGGCATTATGTGAACTGTGGCTCAATCCTTATGGCATTTTTTGAATTTGGCTCAATCTGTGTGGCATTATGCAAATTTTTACACAATCCATGTGGCATTATTTGAATTTTGGCTCAATCCATGTGGCATTATGTGAATTTTAGCTCATTCCATTTGGCATCTTGTGTAAGGGGCAAGTATAATGGGGTCTAGTATTTTGTTGCATAATGTGTAGAAGTTGTATATGGTGTTGTACACTACACTTAATGACACGCCCCCTTTTGAGTGGCCACACCCCCTTTTCCGGAGCGCGCCTTCGGCGCGCACACAACTACTTCCTTCACTTTTGTCAGCATGGTGGGCCTGCATATTTTAAATGCCAGGGCCTGCTTTTAATCCCATGCCCACCCTCTCTTTGCCGCTCTCTTAGCATGTACACTGGCACCACTAACACCGCCCCTCCCCCACCTAAACCCTCTTTTATCATGGTGCCCCCCCTGTCATTTTCTCCTGGATCCGCCCCTGCTTCCATGCACAATATGACTCTCCACTAGCCTCCAAGCTTCCAAGTGTTCCCTGAAAACTCACCACGGTACTTGCGTATTATCACGGCGCCCACGAAATCGGCCGAAAATCGGCCGCAAATCGCATGGAAAAATCGGATGCAATTTTGCGGCCGATCTTTGGCCGATTTTCGACCGATTTTTCACTTTTTCCGGCCAATTTGCATGCTGTTCCATTATTGCACACCTTGTACACCCCCGATTTCCATCGTAGTGCATCACATGCAATATAGTGGCATGTGATGCATGCCATGCGATGCATGTGAAGCGATTCGATTTGTAATTGTACAATCACCCTGATGGGTGCTTACAATGTTAAATGCACCGCCATTGTTAACGCCACCCCCACTATCAACGCCAACCCGAAGCGTGGCGAGTGCAGCGAGCCCGCGAAGGGGGGCGGTACGCGTCCTCCGACCTTTTCATACCCCCACTATCCACGTCGGCGTGGAGTTGATTTTAGATAGTGTGGCGAGCGCAGTGAGCCACCGAGCCCGAAGCGTGGCGAGGGGACGCGGAATACATGTAAAGTAATCCGCGTCCCCTCGCCACGCTTCGGGCTCGGTGGCTCGCTGCGCTCGCCACACTATCTAAAATCAACTCCACGCCGACGTGGATAGTGGGGGTATGAAAAGGTCGGAGGACGCGTACCGCCCCCCTTCGCGGGCTCGCTGCACTCGCCACGCTTCGGGTTGGCGTTGATAGTGGGGGTGGCGTTAACAATGGGGGTGCATTTAACATTGCAAATCACATCGCATCGCTTGCTGGCATGCGTTGCTATGCGATATTTAATTGTACAATCAGGGGCATTTTCCCGAAAATCACATCGCATACCATCGCATAGTACCTGGGGGTGTGCAAGGATGGAATAACATGCAAATCATCAGGAAATGGCCGAAAATCGTCCGAAAATCGGACGCAAATCGGACGCAAAATCGCATCGCAGATCAAATCGGCCAAAAATCGGCAGAAAATCGGCCGCAAATCGGCCGAAAAATCGGATGCGATATCGGATGCGATTTGGATGAAATCGGGCGCCGTGATAATACACAAGTACCCTCAACACTTCAGGCAAACCTATTATAGATACATAGAAACAGAATTTGACGGCAGATAAGAACCACTTGGCCCATCTAGTCTGCCCCTTTTTATATTATATTTATATACCGCACACATGGGTGTGGTATGAGGTTCCGACAGTCGGGATCCCAACAGTCATTAGCCCGAAGTCGGGATCCCGACTGCCCAGACTCAGACAGCATGGCGAGCACAAAAAAGCCCCTTGCAGGCTCGCTGCGTTCGCCAAGCTGCGGGCACGGTAGCTCGCTACGCGAGCCAGCTAGTCTATTCTCCCTCTATGGGGGTCGTGACCCTCACGAGGGGAAAATAGTGGGTGACCATCGGGAACCCGGCTGTCTGCGTTTTGACAGTCAGAATCCCGACGTCAGGATAAATGACTGTCGGGATCCCGACTGTCGGGAACACGTCCGGCACCCGCACACATAACCCTCTGAGGCACTTATGTATTATATAGCTTCCCTTCTGGACCTACAAGCTATGCTATTACTGGTGCCTGTCCTTGTGTTTCCCTCCTATATCCCTATAGATTGTAAGCTTGCAGCAGGGCCCTCTTACCTCCAAGCCTGTCTGTTGTTAACCAGTTTGTTTTTATCACTGTCTATTATTGTAAAGCCCAATGGAATCTGCTGCGCTATATAAGATGCTGTAACGGAATCTGCTGCGCAATATAAGACACTGTACCAGAATTTGCTGCGCTATATAAGACGCTGTAACGGAATCTGCTGCTCTATATAAGACACTGTAACAGAATCTGCTGCACTATATAAGACGCTGTAACGGAATCTGCTGCGCTATATAAGAGGCTGTAACGGAATCTGCTGCGCTATATAAGACGCTCTAACAGAATCTGCTGCCGGTCTATGTAAGAGACTGTAACGGAATCTGCTGCGCTATATA
This sequence comes from Crinia signifera, assembly GCF_055691185.1. Taxonomy (NCBI): domain Eukaryota; kingdom Metazoa; phylum Chordata; class Amphibia; order Anura; family Myobatrachidae; genus Crinia; species Crinia signifera. Next base: position 1,340,856 of record NC_139219.1, read on the forward strand.
AGACACTGTAACGGGATGTGCTGCGCTATATAAGACGATGTAAAGGGATCTGCTGCGCTATATAAGACACTGTAACGGAATCTGCTGCGCTATATAAGACACTGTAACGGAATCTGCTGCGCTATATAACACGCTGTAACGGAATCTGCTGCGCTATATAACACACTGTAACGGAATCCGCTGCGCTATATAAGACGCTGTAACGGAATCTGCTGAGCTATATAATACACTGTAACGGAATCTGCTGCGCTATATAATACACTGTAACGGAATCTGCTGCGCTATATAAGACACTGTAACGGAATCTGCTGCGCTATATAAGACACTGTAACGGAATCTGCTGCGCTATATAAGATACTGTAACGGAATCTGCTGCGCTATATAAGACACTGTAACGGAATCTGCTGCGCTATATAAGATACTGTAACGGAATCTGCTGCGCTATATAAGACACTGTAACGGAATCTGCTGCGCTATATAAGACGCTGTAACGGAATCTGCTGCGCTATATAAGACACTGTAACGGAATCTGCTGCACTATATAACACACTGTAACGGAATCTGCTGCGCTATATAACACACTGTAACAGAATCTGCTGCGCTATATAAGACACTGTAACGGAATCTGCTGCGCTATATAAGACACTGTAACGGAATCTGCTGCGCTATATAAGACACTGTATAGGAATCTGCTGCGCTATATAAGACACTGTAACGGAATCTGCTGCGCTATATAATACACTGTAACGGAATCTGCTGCGCTATATAAGACACTGTAACGGAATCTGCTGCGCTATATAATACACTGTAACGGAATCTGCTGCGCTATATAAGACGCTGTAACGGAATCTACTGCGCTATATAAGACGCTGTAACGGAACCTGCTGCGCTATATAAGACACTGTAACGGAATCTGCTGCGCTATATAAGATACTGTAACGGAATCTGCTGCGCTATATAAGATACTGTAACGGAATCTGCTGCGCTATATAAGACACTGTAACGGAATCTGCTGCGCTATATAAGATACTGTAACGGAATCTGCTGCGCTATATAAGACACTGTAACGGAATCTGCTGCGCTATATAAGACGCTGTAACGGAATCTGCTGCGCTATATAAGACAATGTAACGGAATCTGCTGCGCTATATAACACACTGTAACGGAATCTGCTGCGCTATATAAGACACTGTAACAGAATCTGCTGCGCTATATAAGACACTGTAACGGAATCTGCTGCGCTATATAAGACACTGTAACGGAATCTGCTGCGCTATATAAGACACTGTATAGGAATCTGCTGCGCTATATAAGACACTGTAACGGAATCTGCTGCGCTATATAATACACTGTAACGGAATCTGCTGCTCTATATAAGACACTGTAACAGAATCTGCTGCACTATATAAGACGCTGTAACGGAATCTGCTGCGCTATATAAGAGGCTGTAACGGAATCTGCTGCGCTATATAAGACGCTCTAACAGAATCTGCTGCCGGTCTATGTAAGAGACTGTAACGGAATCTGCTGCGCTATATAAGACACTGTAACGGGATGTGCTGCGCTATATAAGACGATGTAAAGGGATCTGCTGCGCTATATAAGACACTGTAACGGAATCTGCTGCGCTATATAAGACACTGTAACGGAATCTGCTGCGCTATATAACACGCTGTAACGGAATCTGCTGCGCTATATAACACACTGTAACGGAATCCGCTGCGCTATATAAGACAATGTAACGGAATCTGCTGCTATATAAGACACTGTAACGGAATCTGCTGAGCTATATAATACACTGTAACGGAATCTGCTGCGCTATATAAGACACTGTAACGGAATCTGCTGCGCTATATAATACACTGTAACGGAATCTGCTGCGCTATATAAGACGCTGTAACGGAATCTACTGCGCTATATAAGACACTGTAACGGAACCTGCTGCGCTATATAAGACACTGTAACGGAATCTGCTGCGCTATATAAGATACTGTAACGGAATCTGCTGCGCTATATAAGATACTGTAACGGAATCTGCTGCGCTATATAAGACACTGTAACGGAATCTGCTGCGCTATATAAGATACTGTAACGGAATCTGCTGCGCTATATAAGACACTGTAACGGAATCTGCTGCGCTATATAAAACGCTGTAACGGAATCTGCTGCGCTATATAAGACGCTGTAACGGAATCTGCTGCGCTATATAAGACACTGTAACGGAATCTGCGGCGCTATATAAGACACTGTAACGGAATCTGCTGCGCTATATAAGACACTGTATAGGAATCTGCTGCGCTATATAAGACACTGTAACGGAATCTGCTGCGCTATATAATACACTGTAACGGAATCTGCTGCGCTATATAAGACGCTGTAACGGAATCTACTGCGCTATATAAGACACTGTAACGGAACCTGCTGCGCTATATAAGACACTGTAACGGAATCTGCTGCGCTATATAAGATACTGTAACGGAATCTGCTGCGCTATATAAGATACTGTAACGGAATCTGCTGCGCTATATAAGACACTGTAACAGAATCTGCTGCGCTATATAAGATGCTGTAACGGAATCTGCTGCGCTATATAAGACACTGTAACGGAATCTGCTGCGCTATATAAGACACTGTAACGGAATCTGCTGCGCTATATAAGACACTGTAACGGAATCTGCTGCGCTATATAAGACACTGTAACGGAATCTGCTGCGCTATATAAGACACTGTAACGGAATCTGCTGCGCTATATAAGAACCTGTAACGGAATCTGCTGTGCTATATAAGACAGTGTAACGGAATCTGCTGCGCTATATAAGACACTGTAACGGAATCTGCTGCGCTATATAATACACTGTAACGGAATCTGCTGCGCTATATAAGACACTGTAACGGAATCTGCTGCGCTATATAATACACTGTAACGGAATCTGCTGCGCTATATAAGACGCTGTAACGGAATCTACTGCGCTATATAAGACACTGTAACGGAACCTGCTGCGCTATATAAGACACTGTAACGGAATCTGCTGCGCTATATAAGATACTGTAACGGAATCTGCTGCGCTCTATAAGATACTGTAACGGAATCTGCTGCGCTATATAAGACGCTGTAACGGAATCTGCTGCGCTATATAAGATACTGTAACGGAATCTGCTGCGCTATATAAGACACTGTAACGGAATCTGCTGCGCTATATAAGATACTGTAACGGAATCTGCTGCGCTATATAAGACACTGTAACGGAATCTGCTGCGCTATATAAGAACCTGTAACGGAATCTGCTGTGCTATATAAGACACTGTAACGGAATCTGCTGCACTATATAAGAACCTGTAACGGAATCTGCTGTGCTATATAAGACAGTGTAACGGAATCTGCTGCGCTATATAAGACACTGTAACGGAATCTGCTGTACTATATAAGACACTGTAACAGAATCTGCTCCGCTATATAAGACACTGTAATGGAATCTGCTGTGCTATATAAGACACTGTAACGGTACCTGCTGCGCTATATAAGACACTGTAACGGAACCTGCTGCGCTATATAAGACACTGTAACGGAATCTGCTGCGCTATATAAGACACTGTAACGGAATCTGCTGCGCTATATAATACACTGTAACGGAATCTGCTGCACTATATAAGACACTGTAACGGAATCTGCTGCGCTATATAATACACTGTAACGGAATCTGCTGCGCTATATAAGATGCTGTAACGGAACCTGCTGCGCTATATAAGACATTGCAACGGAATCTGCTGCGCTATATAAGATACTGTAACGGAATCTGCTGCGCTATATAAGAACCTGTAATGGAATCCGCTGCGCTATATAAGACGCTGTAACGGAATCTGCTGCGCTATATAAGACACTGTAACGGAATCTGCTGCGCTATATAAGTAGTAGTAGTACGTTTATTTATAAGGCGCCGCAAAGTGTCCGCAGTGCCGTACATAGCAAACAAAAAAAAAAAAATTACAAGGTAACGTACAGGGTGTGTTGAAAAATACAGTATAAATAGGGGTATAGCTGGTAGAACTAAAATCAGCATCAGTTTAGAAGTAGGTGTGGAAATTGTCGAGGAGACTGAAGATGAAGTAGAGGAAGGGAAGAACAGGACAGGAGCACAGGTGAGGTAATGAGGTAGGGTGAGTACGTGAGGAAGGAGGACCCTACTCATAAGAGTTAACATACTAAAAATAGGTGGGTGGACGAACGAAATACAATAGGATAAGTAGGAACGGAGGGGAACGGAGGCAGGATAGGAGGATCAAAAGAGGTTAGGAGGAGGGATAGGCTAGTCGAAAAAAGTGGGTTTTGAGGGAGCGCTTGAAGGAGGTAAGGGAATCAGATAGCCTGATGGGTGGCGGGAGGTTGTTCCAGTGCAGGGGGGCAGCGCGAGAGGAGTCTTGGACACGGGAGTGGGAGGAGGTGATTAGGTGAGAGGTCAGTCGGCGGTCAGCGATGGAGCGAAGAGGACGGGAGGGAGTGTGGATAGAGATCAGTGAAGAGAGGTAGGGAGCTGTGGAGGAGGAGAGAGCCTTGTAGGTGGTGGTGAGGAGTTTAAAGAGAACTCGGAAAGGAATGGGGAGCCAGTGAAGTGATAGACAAAGGGGGGAGGCGGAGGTAGAGCGGCGGGAGAGGAAGATGAGCCTAGCAGCAGCGTTAAGAATGGATTGGAGAGGTGCGAGGCGGGTGAGAGGTAGCCCAGAAAGAAGGATGTTGCAGTAGTCAAGGCGGGAGATGAGAAGAGAGTGAATGAGAATTTTGGTCGGAGAATAAGATACTGTAACAGAATCCGCTGCGCTATATAAGAACCTGTAATGGAATCCGCTGCGCTATATAAGACGCTGTAACGGAATCTGCTGCGTTATATAAGACGCTGTAACGGAATCTGCTGCGCTATATAAGACACTGTAACGGAATCTGCTGCGCTATATAAGACACTGTAACTGATTCTGCTGCGCTATATAAGACACTGTAACGGAATCTGCTGCGCTATATAAGACGCTGTAACGGAATCTGCTGCGCTATATAAGACACTGTAACGGAATCTGCTCCGCTATATAAGACACTGTAACGGAATCTGCTGCGCTATATAAGATACTGTAACGGAATCTGCCGCGCTATATAAGACGCTGTAACGGAATCTGCTGCGCTATATAAGACACTGTAACGGAATCTGCTCCGCTATATAAGACACTGTAACGGAACCTGCTGCGCTATATAAGACACTGTAACGGAATCTGCTGCGCTATATAAGACGCTGTAACGGAATCTGCTGCGCTATATAAGACACTGTAACGGAATCTGCTCCGCTATATAAGACACTGTAACGGAACCTGCTGCGCTATATAAGACACTGTAACGGAATCTGCTGCGCTATATAAGACGCTGTAACGGAATCTGCTGCGCTATATAAGACGCTGTAACGGAATCTGCTGCGCTATATAAGACGCTGTAACGGAATCTGCTGCGCTATATAAGACGCTGTAACGGAATCTGCTGCGCTATATAAGACACTGTAACGGAATCTGCTGCGCTATATAATACACTGTAAATAAATAAATAATAAATATATAGCAGTGCCGAGCGGCGGGCTAGATCCACTTCAATTCTTTGACAAGGATGTGACATTTTTGCGAGGGTGGAAGTTGCAGTTGACCTCACAGCGTTTTTTTCATTTTATCTCTAATTTCCGTAGGTTTAGATGGATTGTACCCTCGCGAGCTCGCCACACTATTATATATTCCCTCCAGGTATACGTGGACCCAGGCATGATGGGAAATGTCAGAATACTGAAGTGGTTCCAGCCGCAAACTTAATTTGACAGAATGTTGCCCTGGACAAAGATGGCGGCGCATGGCCAGTGCCCGAATCCAACATGGCCGTACGCTGCCGGAAGTGTGGTGCCGGCTGAGCCGGAAGTGCCTGCTTTGCCTCATCTAGTCTGGAGTTTCGTGGCAGCCGGGCGCAAGAAGACGAACATGAGTGGGAGAGGAAGCGTGGCGGCGCTCAGCCTGACCGTGCCCAGCAGCTCGGCCCCGGGTAATGCCCCCTCCGCAGTGTGCCCGGCACCGTGTAATGCTACCCCAGCCTGTAGTGTACCAGGCTCCGGGCTATACCCCCGGTACAAGTGCCAGCATGCTACGGCTGATCCACTGTGACAGGTCAGGCTGGTATTTGTAGTACCGCAGTAAGCCGGCAGAGGCTGCTTATATACGGGTGATGTGACGGCACATGTTACCTCCTGATGTCATGTATGTGCTCGGAGACATCACACGTTATTCAGGAGCACAGTGCTTTGCTGACACTGACCTGTACACATGTAGTGTGGACCGCATGTTATCCCTACCTGTAGTTACATGAGATTGCATCATGCGGCCACACCCCCTCTGTCCTCGTCTGTGTGACATGGGAAGCCACATGCATGTAGTGGTTGGTCTGTGTGACATGGGAAGCCACATGTATGTAATGGTCAGTCTGTGTGACATAGTATGCTACACGCATGTAATGGTCCGTCTGTGTGAAATAGGAAGCTACATGTATGTAATGGTCGGTCTGTGTGACATGGGAAGCCACATGCATGTAGTGGTCGGTCTGTGTGACATGGGAAGCCACATGTATGTAATGGTCAGTCTGTGTGACATAGTATGCTACACGCATGTAATGGTCCGTCTGTGTGACATAGGAAGCCACATGTATGTAATGGTCAGTCTGTGTGACATAGTATGCTACACACATGTAATGGTCCGTCTGTGTGACATAGGAAGCCACATGTATGTAATGGTCAGTCTGTGTGACATAGTATGCTACACGCATGTAATGGTCCGTCTGTGTGACATAGGAAGCTACATGTATGTAATGGTCAGTCTGTGTGACATAGGAAGCCACATTTATGTAATGGTCGGTCTGTGTGACATGGGAAGCCACATGCATGTAATGGTTGGTCTGTGTGACATAGGAAGCTACATGCATGTAGTGTTAGGTCTGTGTGACATGGGAAGCTACATGCATGTAATGTTTGGTCTGTGTGACATAGGAAGCTACATGCATGTAGTGGTAGGTCTGTGTGACATGGGAAGCTACATGCATGTAATGGTTGGTCTGTGGGACATAGGAAGCTACATGCATGTAGTGGTAGGTCTGTGTGACATAGGAAGCTACATGCATGTAGTGGTATGTCTGTGTGACATAGGAAGCTACATGCATGTAATGGTTGGTCTGTGTGACGTGGGAAGCCACATGTATGTAATGGTTGGTCTGTGTGACGTGGGAAGCTACATGTATGTAATGGTTGGTCTGTGTGACGTGGGAAGCTACATGTATGTAATGGTTGGTCTGTGTGACGTGGGAAGCTACATGCATGTAATGGTTGGTCTGTGTGACGTGGGTAGCCACATGCATGTAATGGTTGGTCTGTGTGACGTGGGAAGCCACATGCATGTAATGGTTGGTCTGTGTGACGTGGGAAGCTACATGCATGTAATGGTCGGTCTGTGTAACTGGAAGCTACATGCATGTAATGGTCGGTCTGTGTGACATGGGAAGCCACATGCATGTAATGGTTGGTCTGTGTGGCATGGGAAGCCACATGTATGTAATGGTTGGTCTGTGTGACATGGGTAGCCACATGTATGTACTGTTCGGTATGTGTGACTGGAAGCCACATGCATGTAATGGTTGGTCTGTGTGACATAGGAAGCTACACGCATGTAATGGTTGTTCTTTGTGACATAGAATATTTAGGATATTAAACTATTTAGGACATGGGTCCTCAAACTACTGCCCGCGGGCCAGATGCGGCCCTCTGAGGACGTTTATGCGGCCCGCCGAGGATGTTTATGCGGCCCGTTGGGTTATGGCAAAATCAGACCAGAAGCAGCTCTGAAAGGAGTGCTGCGGGCCGTGGTCCCTCACCTTCTCCTCCACTGTCGGCGGCCATGTTCCTGTAGGCTTTTAAAACATGGCCGCGGCTACAGGAACATGGCCGCCGGCCTCCAGGTCTATGTGGAGGAGGTTCCCTCTGATGCCTCAAATGCTGGGTGTGGACGTCATGTTATTATGCAGGGGAAGCAGCCTGTGATGTCATGGCATTATTAATAATAATGCCATATAATAATACCATGACACCACAGGCCGCTGCAGGGGGCATTATTCTCCCTGTATAATATAAGTAATGCCATGACACCACAGGCTGCTCCCCCTGTATAATAATAATGCCATGACACCACAGGCCGCTACAGGGGGCATTATTCTCCCTGTATAATATAAGTAATGCCATGACACCACAGGCTGCTCCCCCTGTATAATAATAATGCCATGACACCACAGGCCGCTACAGGGGGCATTATTCTCCCTGTATAATATAAGTAATGCCATGACACCACAGGCTGCTCCCCCTGTATAATAATAATGCCATGACACCACAGGCCGCTACAGGGGGCATTATTCTCCCTGTATAATATAAGTAATGCCATGACACCACAGGCTGCTCCCCCTGTATAATAATAATGCCATGACACCACAGGCCGCTACAGGGGGCATTATTCTCCCTGTATAATATAAGTAATGCCATGACACCACAGCCTGTGGTGTCATGGCATTATTATTATTATACAGGGGGAGCAGCCTGTGGTGTCCTGTTATACAGGGGAGCAGCCTGTGTGGGTCCTGTTATACAGGGGGGAGCAGCCTGTGGGGTCCCGTTATTATACGGGGGATTTAACTTTACTTCCTTTTAAATATTGTGTTTGTTCCCATTTTGTTTCTTCACTTTAAAATAAGATATATGCAGCGTGCATAGGAATTTGTTCATAGTTTCTGTTTTTACTATAGTCCGGCCCTCCAACAGTCTGAGGGACAGTGAACTGGCCCCCTATATAAAAAGTTTGAGGACCCCTGATTTAGGACATAGGATCTCTGTCTACAGTGTACACTGTGAGATATAACTTCCCGTCAGCCAGACATTGCCTTATGCCGTGAGCTATAACTTACCGTCAGCCAGACATTGCCTTATGCCGTGACCTAGAACTTCCCGTCAGCCAGACATTGCCTTATGCCGTGAGATATAACTTACCGTCAGCCAGACATTGCCTTATGCCGTGACCTAGAACTTACCGTCAGCCAGACATTGCCTTATGCCGTGAGCTAGAACTTCCCGTCAGCCAGACATTGCCTTATGCCGTGAGATATAACTTCCTGTCAGCCAGACATTGCCTTATGCTGTGAGATATAATTTCCCGTCCGCCAGACATTGCCTTATTCCGTGAGATATAATTTCCCGTCAGCCAGACATTGCCTTATTCCGTGAGATATAACTTCCTGTCAGCCAGACATTGCCTTATGCCGTGAGATATAACTTCCCGTCAGCCAGACATTGCCTTATGCCGTGACCTAGAACTTCCCGTCAGCCAGACATTGCCTTATGCCGTGAGCTAGAACTTCCCGTCAGCCAGACATTGCCTTATGCCGTGAGCTAGAACTTCCCGTCAGCCAGACATTGCCTTATGCCGTGACCTAGAACTTCCCGTCAGCCAGACATTGCCTTATGCCGTGACCTAGAACTTCCCGTCAGCCAGACATTGCCTTATGCCGTGACCTAGAACTTCCCGTCAGCCAGACATTGCCTTATGCCGTGACCTAGAACTTCCCGTCAGCCAGACATTGCCTTATGCCGTGACCTAGAACTTCCCGTCAGCCAGACATTGCCTTATGCCGTGACCTAGAACTTCCCGTCAGCCAGACATTGCCTTATGCCGTGACCTAGAACTTCCCGTCAGCCAGACATTGCCTTATGCCGTGACCTAGAACTTCCCGTCAGCCAGACATTGCCTTATGCCGTGACCTAGAACTTCCCGTCAGCCAGACATTGCCTTATGCCGTGACCTAGAACTTCCCGTCAGCCAGACATTGCCTTATGCCGTGACCTAGAACTTCCCGTCAGCCAGACATTGCCTTATGCCGTGACCTAGAACTTCCCGTCAGCCAGACATTGCCTTATGCCGTGAGATATAACTTCCCGTCAGCCAGACATTGCCTTATGCTGTGACCTAGAACTTCCCGTCAGCCAGACATTGCCTTATGCCGTGAGATAGAACTTCCCGTCAGCCAGACATTGCCTTATGCCGTGACCTAGAACTTCCCGTCAGCCAGACATTGCCTTATGCCGTGAGATATAACTTCCCGTCAGCCAGACATTGCCTTATGCCGTGAGATATAACTTCCCGTCAGCCAGACATTGCCTTATGCCGTGACCTAGAACTTCCCGTCAGCCAGACATTGCCTTATGCCGTGACCTAGAACTTCCCGTCAGCCAGACATTGCCTTATGCCGTGACCTAGAACTTCCCGTCAGCCAGACATTGCTGTACACTGAGGTTCAATGTAACCACAGGATCAGAGTTAGGGTGCCCACACACTAGAAAGATCTGCGATCGTAAGATGTGCGCATAAATTAGCCTTGAAATCTTTTTTCCGTCCTGGACAAAAGATTTCAGGCAAGCGCACATCTTTACCACAGATTTTTCTTAAGATCCCGTGTGCGTTCCTATGGATCTTTTGCTAAATCTTCTGATCTTTTGTGCAGCACGTAAGATCAGAAGATTCAGCTAGAGATCCACGGGAGCGCGCTTCGGACCAAAATCGGCCGATTTTTGACCGATTATCGGTAAACATCGGACAATATATCGGCCGATTTATCGGAAATCGGCCAATCGGCCCAAAAATCGTTCTAGTGTGTGGGCACCTTAATAGTTATTGCATCTGTTGGGGGATGCTTTAAGATCTGTCACGCATGCTGATGGGGGTATAGCAATTCAATTACAGTCAAAAAATTGGAACTTAGATTGAATAGGCTGAATGTAAATTTGACCTAAAGTTCTGGGAACATCGGCTCAGATTGAATTCCCCCCTCAGTGATTATTGATGCTCTGGGTAATGACCAGACGATAGTCAGATAATTGCACAGTATAGCATTGCCTTTTATATCTTATGGTTATACTGATATTTTCAATGTAAGATAATTATTTGCGGGTTTTACCTTTTCAAGCTTTATTTCTCTGTATTGTGCTGTGGTCTGTACGTTCTTAGCTATGAGGGAACGGTGTCTGCAGCCTGGGCAGGTGCTGTATTCTGTACGTTCTTAGCTATGAGGGAACGGTGTCTGCAGCCTGGGCACGTGCTGTGGTCTGTACATTCTTAGCTATGAGGGAACGGTGTCTGCAGCCTGGGCAGGTGCTGTGGTCTGTACATTCTTAGCTATGAGTGAATGGTGTCTGCAGCCTGGGCAGGTGCTGTGGTCTGTACGCTCTTAGCTATGAGTGAATGGTGTCTGCAGCCTGGGCAGGTGCTGTGGTCTGTACATTCTTAGCTATGAGGGAACGGTGTCTGCAACCTGGGCAGGTGCTGTGGTCAGTACATTCTTAGCTATGAGGGAACGGTGTCTGCAACCTGGGCAGGTGCTGTGGTCAGTACGTTCTTAGCTATGAGGGAACGGTGTCTGCAGCCTGGGCAAGTGCTGTATTCTGTACGTTATTAGCAATGAGGGAATGGTGTCAGCAGCCTGGGCAGGTGCTGTGGTCTGTACGTTCTTAGCTATGAGGGAACGGTGTCTGCAGCTTGGGCAGGTGCTGTATTCTGTACGTTCTTAGCTATGAGGGAACGGTGTCTGCAGCCTGGGCACGTGCTGTGGTCTGTACGTTCTTAGCTATGAGGGAACGGTGTCTGCAGCCTGGGCACGTGCTGTGGTCTGTACGTTCTTAGCTATGAGGGAACGGTGTCTGCAGCCTGGGCACGTGCTGTGGTCTGTACGTTCTTAGCTATGAGGGAACGGTGTCTGCAGCCTGGGCACGTGCTGTGGTCTGTACGTTCTTAGCTATGAGGGAACAGTGTCTGCAACCTGGGCCGGGGCTGTGGTCTGTACGTTCTTAGCTATGAGGGAGCGGTGTCTGCAGCCTGGGCAGGTGCTGTGGTCTGTATGTTCTTAGCTATGAGGGAACGGTGTCTGCAGCCTGGGAAGGTGCTGTGGTCTGTACGTTCTTAGCTATGAGGGAACTTTGTCGGCAGGTGCTGTATTCTGTATGTTCTTAGCTATGAGGGAACGGTGTCTGCAGCCTGGGCAGGTGATGTGGTCTGTACGTTCTTAGCTATGAGGGAACGGTGTCTGCAGCCTGAGCATGTGCTGTATTCTGTACATTCTTAGCTATGAGGGAACGGTGTCGGTAGCCTGGGTAGGTGCTGTGGTCTGTATGTTCTTAGCTATGAGGGAACGGTGTCTGCAGCCTGGGCAGGTGCTGTGGTCTGTACGTTCATAGCTATGAGGGAACGGTGTCTGCATCCTGGGCAGGTGCTGTGGTCTGTACGTTCTTAGCTATGAGGGAGCGGTGTCTGCAGCCTGGGCAGGTGCTGTGGTCTGTATGTTCTTAGCTATGAGGGAATGGTGTCTGCAGACTGGGCAGGTGCTGTGGTCTGTACGTTCTTAGCTATGAGGGAACAGTGTCTGCAGCCTGGGCAGGTGCTGTATTCTGTACGTTCTTTGCTATGAGGGAGCGGTATCTGCAGACTGGGCAGGTGCTGTGGTCTGTAGATTCTTAGCTATGAGGGAACGGTGTCTGCAGCCTGGGCAGGTGATGTGGTCTGTACGTTCTTAGCTATGAGGGAACGGTGTATGCAGACTGGGCAGGTGCTGTGGTCTGTACGTTCTTAGCTATGAGGGAACGGTGTCTGCAGACTGGGCAGGTGCTGTGGTCAGTACGTTCTTAGCTATGAGGGAACGGTGTCTGCAGACTGGGCAGGTGCTGTGGTCTGTACGTTCTTAGCTATGAGGGAACGGTGTCTGCAGCCTGGGCAGGTGCTGTGGTCAGTACGTTCTTAGCTATGAGGGAACGGTGTCTGCAGCCTGGGCAGGTGCTGTGGTCTGTACGTTCTTAGCTATGAGGGAACGTTGTCTGCAACCTGGGCAGGTGCTGTGGTCTGTACGTTCTTAGCTATGAGGGAACGGTGTCTGCAGCCTGGGCAGGTGATGTGGTCTGTACGTTCTTAGCTATGAGGGAACGGTGTCTGCAGTCTGGGCAGGTGCTGTGGTCTGTACGTTCTTAGCTATGAGGGAACGGTGTCTGCAGCCTGGGCCGGGGCTGTGGTCTGTACGTTCTTAGCTATGAGGGAACGGTGTCTGCAGCCTGGGCAGGTGCTGTGGTCTGTACGTTCTTAGCTATGAGGGAACGGTGTCTGCAGCCTGGGCAGGTGCTGTGGTCTGTACGTTCTTAGCTATGAGGGAATGGTGTCGGCAGAGTGGACAGGTGCTGTGGTCTGTACGTTCTTAGCTATGAGGGAATGGTGTCGGCAGAGTGGGCAGGTGCTGTGGTCTGTACGTTCTTAGCTATGAGGGAATGGTGTCGGCAGAGTGGGCAGGTGCTGTGGTCTGTATGTTCTTAGCTATGAGGGAGCGGTGTCTGCAGCCTGGGCAGGTGCTGTGGTCTGTACGTTCTTAGCTATGAGGGAACCGTGTCTGCAGCCTGGGCAGGTGCTGTGGTCTTCACGTTCTTAGCTATGAGGGAACGGTGTCTGCAGCCTGGGCCGGGGCTGTGGTCTGTACATTCTTAGCTATGAGGGAACGGTGTCTGCAGCCTGGGCAGGTGATGTGGTCTGTACGTTCTTAGCTATGAGGGAATGGTGTCGGCAGAGTGGACAGGTGCTGTGGTCTGTACGTTCTTAGCTATGAGGGAATGGTGTTGGCAGACTGGGCAGGTGCTGTGGTCGGTACGTTCTTATCTTCCCACTGTGTTTGCACTTGCAGTGATTAGTGATGGCACTGAGGATATAATGACAAACTTAGAGACCGATACTCGGCATTTGGGGATGTAATGGGGGTGGCTAGAAGAATATGGCCGTGCTGTGACTATTTTCTCAGTGCTGCGTAGTCAGCCACTTCCAATTCATTTGTACCTGGATAGGCTTCTTTTTAAGCGCATTTTTTTCAGGTCTCACAGAATCACAAGTGAAATAATTCGCTCCACCTCTGGATCTTTTAAAATGTGTCAGTGAGTAATGAGTACACCTGTGAGGTGACCTGGAAAACATGAACTGTGTGGGGTCCTGAGGACCGAGTTTGGGAACCACTGATTTAAGTGATCGGGGAACATATTTCTCAAGGTCCATGAAATTGCATCTGCGTATGAGCGGTGTGTTCTGATTCATGCCCGCCTCCATAACTCCTACCTGGTGGTACCTGCGTCTCCCCCGATGTTCCTCCTCTCCCACATTGGCCGCCTTAGTGGTTGCGGTTATTTCCTTTCTACTGAATGTAGATTGAACCACGTGACCAATGGAACATACCATGTGGCAGTGGCACAACAATGAATCTATCCACACCACCATCTGTTCCTTCTAGAAGTTGGTGGTGAGCGTACAGTTCGTATGTCCTGTTGCCTACTTTCAGGCTCCCCCTCACCTGTGGGGCGATATGGTATGTCCCACCAGCCGGAAACATTTACTGTCGAGGATATAGATCCAACCCCTCCTCAGCCAGGTGTTACACTCCAAGTCACTGCCCTCTGCTGGCCCCTGCCCTCCTGTCATTGCCCTCTGCTGGCCCCTGCCCTCCTGTCACTGCCCTCTAGTGGCCTCTGACCCCCCATTACTGCCTGCTAATGGCCTCTGACCCCCCCCCCCCCTGCTTCCCTTTTATACCTTACCCCACATTTAATTGGTCTCCAAATCATGTTACTTGCAACTAAAAATCATATCCAAAACACAACTGTATCTCACACAAGACACTACTAAATCTCTTATCCATGCACTCATTATATCCAGCACTAATTATTGCAATAGTCTCCTAACTGGTCTTCCCAAGAACAGACTCTCACCACTGCAATCCATGCTAAATGCTGCTGCTAGGCTGATCTTCCTAGCAAGACGCTCATCGTCTGCTGATCCGCTCTGCCAGTCCCTCCATTGGTTGCCTGTATATTACCATATTCAATATAAAACACTTCTACCCGCATATAAAGCTATTAACCATACTGCACCAGCATATATCTCCTCACTTATCACAAAATATCTCCCATCTCGACCACTCCGCTCTGCACAAGATTTGCGTCTCTCTTCTGCACGGATCACTAGCTCCCATTCACTATTACAGGACTTTCATCAGGCTGCTCCCATCCTATGGAATGCCCTTCCATGCACATTAAGACTCTCCGCTAGCCTCCAAACTTTCATGTGTTCCCTGAAAACTCACTTCTTCAGGCAAGCCTATCATATTTATATACCGCACCCATAACCCTCTGAGGCACTTATGTATTATATAGCTCCCCTGTGCCTGTCCATGTAGTTTCCTCCTATGTTCCTATATATTGTAAGCTTGCAGCAGGGCCCTCCTACCTCCAAGTCTGTCTGTCTGTTACCCAGTTTGTTTTATCACTGTCTACAATTGTAAAGCGCAACGGAATATGCTGCGCTATATAAGACACTGTAACAGAATCTGCTGCGCTATATAAGACATTGTAACGGAATCTGCTGCGCTATATAAGACATTGTAACGGAATCTGCTGCGCTATATAAGACACTGTAACAGAATCTGCTGCGCTATATAAGACACTGTAACGGAATCTGCTGCGCTATATAAGACATTGTAACGGAATCTGCTGCGCTATATAAGACATTGTAACGGAATCTGCTGCGCTATATAAGACATTGTAACGGAATCTGCTGCGCTATATAAGACACTGTAACGGAATCTGCTGCGCTATATAAGACACTGTAACGGAATCTGCTGCGCTATATAAGACACTGTAACGGAATCTGCTGCGCTATATAAGACACTGTAACGGAATCTGCTGCGCTATATAAGACACTGTAACGGAATCTGCTGCGCTATATAAGACACTGTAACGGAATCTGCTGCGCTATATAAGACACTGTAACGGAATCTGCTGCTCTATATAAGACACTGTAACTGAATCTGCTGCGCTATATAAGACACTGTAATGGAATCTGCTGCACTATATAAGACGCTGTAACGGGATCTGCTGCTCTATATAAGACTCTGATGCGCTATATAAGACGCTGTAACGGAATCTGCTGCGCTATATAAGACACTGTAACGGAATCTGCTGCGCTATATAAGACACTGTAACGGAATCTGCTGCGCTATATAAGATACTGTAACGGAATCTGCTGCGCTATATAATACACTGTAACGGAATCTGCTGCGCTATATAAGACACTAACGGAATCTGCTGCGCTATATAAGACGCTGTAACAGAATCTGCTGCGATATATAAGACCCTGTAACGGAATCTGCTGCGCTATATAAGACTCTGTAACGGAATCTGCTGCGCTATATAAGACACTGTAACGGAATCTGCTGCACTATATAAGACGCTGTAACGGAATCTGCTGCGCTATATAAGACATTGTAACGGAATCTGCTGCGCTATATAAGACATTGTAACGGAATCTGCTGCGCTATATAATACACTGTAACGGAATCTGCTGCGCTATATAAGACGCTGTAACAGAATCTGCTGCGCTATATAATACACTGTAACGGAATCTGCTGCGCTATATAAGACTCTGTAACGGAATCTGCTGCGCTATATAAGACTCTGTAACGGAATCTGCTGCGCTATATAAGACGCTGTAACGGAATCTGCTGCGATATATAAGACACTGTAACGGAATCTGCTGCGCTATATAGGATGCTGTAACGGAATCTGCTGCGCTATATAAGACACTGTAACGGAATCTGCTGCGCTATATAAGACACTGTAACGGAATCTGCTGCGCTATATAAGACACTGTAACGGAATCTGCTGCGCTATATAAGACACTGTAACGGAATCTGCTGCACTATATAAGACACTGTAACGGAATCTGCTGCGCTATATAAGACACTGTAACGGAATCTGCTGTGCTATATAAGACACTGTAACGGAATCTGCTGCGCTATATAAGACGCTGTAACGGAATCTGCTGCGCTATATAAGACGCTGTAACGGAATCTGCTGCGCTATATAAGACACTGTAACGGAATCTGCTGCGCTATATAAGACGCTGTAACGGAATCTGCTGCGATATATAAGACGCTGTAACGGAATCTGCTGCGCTATGTAAGACACTGTAACGGAATCTGCTGCGCTATATAGGATGCTGTAACGGAATCTGCTGCGCTATATAAGACACTGTAACGGAATCTGCTGCGCTATATAAGACGCTGTAACGGAATCTGCTGCTATATAAGACGCTGTAACAGTATCTGCTGCACTATATAAGACGCTGTAACGGAATCCGCTGCGCTATATAAGAACCTGTAACGGAATCTGCTACGCTATATAAGACGCTGTAACGGAATCTGCTGCGCTATATAAGACACTATAACAGAATCTGCTGCGCTATATAAGACACTGTAATGGAATCTGCTGCGCTATATAAGACGCTGTAACGGAATCTGCTGCGCTATATAAGACACTGTAACGGAATCTGCTGCGCTATATAGGACACTGTAACGGAATCTGCTGCGCTATATAGGACACTGTAACGGAATCTGTTGCGCTATATAAGACACTGTAACGGAATCTGCTGCACTATATAAGACGCTGTAACGGAATCTGCTGCGCTATATAAGACACTGTAACGGAATCTGCTGCGCTATATAACACACCGTAACGGAATCTGCTGTGCTATATAAGACGCTGTAACAGAATCTGCTGCGCTATGTAAGACGCTGTAAATAAATAATAAAATAAATGTCCCCATATTGGTCTGTAAGCACTAGATATAATTCTGTAATAGGATGTTTCACAGCTAGTACAGCTAACCAGTAGTAGGACCTCATAGCCGCATGCAGATGTCCTCATAAAGGGGCAGATGTCCTCAGTACTGGAAGCTGTGCTCCTTTTCCTTGTTCTGCACCATTCCCCCATATACACTGACTCTGCATCACGGATGATCCCGTCCTCATATAGGGGCAGGGGCCAGTACTGGAGGCTGTGCTCCTTATCCTTGTTCTACACCTTTCCCCCATATACACTGACTCTGCATCACGGATGATCCCGTCCTCATATAGGGGCAGGGGCCAGTACTGGAAGCTGTGCTCCTTTTCCTTGTTCTGCACCATTCCCCCATATACACTGACTCTGCATCACGGATGATCCCGTCCTCATATAGGGCCAGGGGCCAGTACGGGAAGCTGTGCTCCTTATCCTTGTTCTACACCTTTCCCCCATATACACTGACTCTGCATCACAGATGATCCCGTCCTCATATAGGGGCAGGGGCCAGTACTGGAAGCTGTGCTCCTTATCCTTGTTCTACACCTTTCCCCCATATACACTGACTCTGCATCACGAATGATCCTGTCCTCATATAGGGGCAGGGGCCAGTACGGGAAGCTGTGCTCCTTTTCCTTGTTCTGCACCATTCCCCCATATACACTGACTCTGCATCACGGATGATCCCGTCCTCATATAGGGGCAGGGGCCAGTACTGGAAGCTGTGCTCCTTATCCTTGTTCTACACCTTTCCCCCATATACACTGACTGCATCACAGATGATCCCGTCCTCATATAGGGGCAGGGGCCAGTACTGGAAGCTGTGCTCCTTATCCTTGTTCTACACCTTTCCCCCATATACACTGACTCTGCATCACGGATGATCCCGTCCTCCCTCAGCCAGGTGTTACACTCCAAGTCACTTCCCTCTAATGGCCTCGCCCCCCCCCTTCACTGCCCCCTAATCGCCTCTGCCCCCCCACCCCCCCCGCCACTGCCCTCTAATGGCCTCTCCCTATCACCCTCTCCTGCTGCTGCCCGCTAATGGCCTCTGCCTCTGTCCCCGTCACTGCCCTCTAATGGCATCTACCCCTCCATCATTGCCATCTAATGCCTCCCCCCCCCCCCCGCTCTGCTTTTATACCCTTACCCCACAGTAGCATACCTCCCAACATGGCCCATTCCAGGAGGGACAAGATGCTCTGTTGCTGCAGTACAGTCCAAAATTCATATCCTCATATAAGGGCAGACATTGCTGGGATACAATCTATGTATGGAAGGAGGTGATCGCACCATTATTGATAAGGAGAACGGGAGTATAGTATATAGAAGGAATAGATATACGGACGTATCCTACTGGTTCTATGTTGCTGCATGTTGTCTGAACCTGAGGAAGGTCCTTAAGGGGACCGAAACGTTGTACTTAACACCATCCCTGGAGAATAAAATACTGCTTTGACTTAAGACCTGGTGAGTGCCCCTTCAGTATTTCTATAAATTGGATTTCTCTCTGGGGTCATCGAGGGTGACACCCCAGCATTTGCAGATACTGTTGGATGAGAGTGCGACCATACACTGAATATATCTATATGACACAGGGATCCTATGCAGAGAGTTATCGTACACTACAGGGAATACTGCTTCCCTCAGACATTGATCTCAGGCGAGTAATGGACGGGGTTATGCATAATGTATGTCTTTTTACAGCGCTGTATGAGGGAGGTAATGGGTGATTCAGCTGCTGGCATCTTCTACTCGTTCCTATAATAATCTTACTGGATATTAGCAGCTCAACTATAAATGATTCATGTGACAAGATGGCCGCCTCCACTGTGTGTGAGCTGTAATATGTGTATATGAGCCGGTGTACTTACATAGAATCCTAGTTACCAGCCGGAACTACATAATGGTATTGTCAGTGCATGCATTCACTTGAATTGCTCCGCTGGGTGCCATCTAGTTATTGTGAGGTCTGGAAATACAATGACTAGTCGCCCATCGTTGTGGTGGTGACTGATTTGTGGTGTATCGGGGCGTTGGTCCTGTTGTGATCTGGCGGTTACATCAGGTGTGACTTTACCACCGTTCACACCGTGGGGCTGGGTCTTATTTATCATTTTGTACATGGGTGTAACCCAGGTGAGACCCTTTTCAGATAAGCCACCAAGCCAGGCTTATTGCCTGGTTGATGATGTCACCACAGACACTTGCCAAGGTGAGATCATCTCTCTGGTTCCTATGCTGAAAATGGGTCCCGGGTCGCATTGACCTGTCTTACCCGTTCACACTGCACCGTGTGCATCCACTTTACCCATTCTGGCAGCATCTTCACTCAAAGACAAATCTCAAATCTAGTTATTCTTCTGCAGAAGCCTCTGTGGGTAGGGATCATTAGGTCACCAGCATTATGGTCAACATGGTCATTAGGTCGACATTGAAAAAGTTGTCAACACCGTCAATAAGCACTGAAACGTGGTACCGCTACGCTCGTCACACTCTTTTATTCTCCCACCACGCCCTAGTGGATGGTAGGGCAGGAAATACCGCCTGTGAAATGACCCATGTCGCCCTAATGGCCCATGTCGCCCTAATGACCCTGTCTCGCCTCTGCTTGGGTTGCCATGGCTATTGAAGCCTGGGAAAATTGCTCTAGGGCAGCGGTTCTCAAACTGTGGGTCCCGACCACCTCAGCATGGGGTCGCGACTCTATGTTGCTGACCATCAGGCTAATGTGTCTGTGAAGGGGTGACAGGGTATAACTCATTAAGTAAACACCCACTGCTTCCCACTTCCCCCCCATTATCCACTGCCGCCCTATCACAATAGTGGTCACTTCACTGATCACACATGGCGCCATTCAGTAGTAACTTGCTGGGGTCCTGTAATAATTGTTATTGTCTGACGGGGGCCCCATAGCAAAATAGTTTGAGCACCACTGCTCTAAAGAAAAGCGTGTCCACTGAGGAGCCGCGATCTTACATTCTGGTTATTAGACATGATGTGTCCTACTTGGGAGAGGCAGCAGTGGATATTGGCCAACAAGGCTCTAGTAGACCTGCCCTTTGCAGGAGGAACCTTGTTGTGGCTTCTAAATCACCTTTCCTGCCTTCTATTCCAACAACTACACCACAGGCGTCCTTTCGCTCTTCCCGTGTCCATGTGGTCTCCCTCGGTCACCCCATTACCTTCCGGAGACTCCCCCTCGACGGTTATTTGTCACAGGCCTTTCTTCATATAATATGGGAAACACAGATGGTGTAGTGGTTAGCATTACTTGTAGGTTAATTGGTTCCCAACAAATTAACCCTAGAATGTCTGTGTCCGTGTACATGTGGTAGGGAATATAGATCGTAAGCTCCACTTGCTTAGGGACTGATGTGAATGTTCTAATATTCTATGTACAGCGCTGCGGAATATGTGTGCGCTACATAAGATACTGTTAGTAAAATGGCAAAGCAGGGACATTGAGGCCCTCAGTGCAGACTTTTCTGACCGCAGTGGTCATTATTCCTGTCGCCTCAACGCTATGAGGCTTGATTTACGATCTACTCTCTTCATAGTGTTGAAACTAGTGTTGAAACCCAAAGGGTCTCATTGACCTATCCACAATCTCAAATCCCTGAAAAAGTTAATCTGTGCACTCAAGTTCCACATAAAATCTCTCGGGTCCATAATTTCGGTCTTGGAACCTGAAATTTTTTTGCATCTTTGGACGTACAGGATGCCTACCTGCATGTCCCTATAGCACTGGATCATCAACGTTTTCTCTGGTTTGCCATTATGCAGGAATTTCTATGGCACCGAGAGTGCACAAAAATGATTGCGGTATTGGCAGATCAGCTCCGCCACAAGGAATTCTGTTATTGTCTATTCTAGCTCAGTCCAGGGAGAACCTACAACACCACCTTCAGATGACCATTTCTCTTTCAATGGTCCTGGTGACACAGCTCAACACTGGGATGTAGGAGGGTCCGAAGGAGCCAGGCACCTATCCTAAAGTTTTAGAGGGTAGGCTCCTCCCCTACTGCATCCCTGGACTCTCCAGTTCGTGTTAGGTGCCCACTGGAGTGGGTGCTATTCTAAAGGGCTGCAGGAGCAGCCGAAGAATTAGAGTAGTTAGGGGATTTTTATTGTTTTATTAACTTTTACCCTAGCTAGGTAGGCACAGTGTGAGGATTCTCATAGTGAATCCTCACACTGCTAGCGCAGCAGGAGCTGACAGAAGCGCGTCCTGTCAGCTCACTGTGCACAGGGGAGACACTGTCTGGTCTCCCTGTGCAGCGCTTATAGCCTTTTCTAAGAGGCTGCCTGGGCTCCGGAGTACCCTGAAACCGGCTCCACATTTAGGTGGGGATCATGGGGGACAGGCGCTCCGTGATGGCGGCGGCCATTTTATGCGGAGCTTACACGCTGAGCTCCTAGATGAGAGGACAGCAGCGTTGTGACAGGCATGTTCCAAGTGATCCCCAGTTGAGGGGGAGACACTGGAACTAGGAAATCCTACCTAAGGAGCGGCTGGCTGGGGGTGGTTGGCGCCAAAAGGTCACGGACCCCGCAGCAGCAGGGACCTGTGGTCTCTTCCTTCACTCTGACTTTGGCGCCTTTCAGAACGCTTGCAGCGGAGCTGAGCTGGCTTACTGATCCTGGCAGAGTGACTTGGATTTCCTGGGCATCGCTTCCCCGCAGTTGAAACCAACAGACAGATAAGTGACTGGGTGCATTGCCTCTGTATAAACGCTTGTACATTGTTTGCACTGTGTATACTGATAGATATACATTTATCACTTGCATCATGTCTGAGCATCAGGCTGTGGTTTTGGGGGAGGGAGCCCTTAGTGCACTGAGCGCGTGCAATGTTTGCACACAAAAGTTTGTCCCTGAGCAGATGGCCAAGGGGGGCTTATGTATTACTTGCGCTGATGTGAGACCCATGGGCAGTGATCCCCATAGGGCAGAGCATATGGAACCTGCGTGGGCCAGGGCCCTAGGCAGGTCAGTAAACGCTTTGGTGCAGCTTCTGGACAGGCAGAGTGATGTGCTGGTAGAATCACAGAGACCTATGCCATCATCTCAGCAGTCGTCTGGCTCCTTGCCTCTTACCCAGGCAGATCCTGCGCTGATTCAGGTGATGCAGGATACTGCTAAAGGGATCAACAGGTTCAGTGAAACGCTGGACAAAATGGATGATGTGGCAGGGACCCCTAGAAGGTCTTATGCTTTGACTACTGTGGTAGATGAGGAGGAAGGAGAGTATACTGACATCCCCTGGGATCAGGGTGATGATTTGGAAGAGAACTCTGCTGCTGGTATAGAGGATCTCATTGTAGCTGTGAAGCAGGCTTTAAAACTGTCTGTGGAGGATAAGACTCCTGTTAAAGGTGTTTTTAAGCGACAGCGGAAGGAGGCTGTTACTTTTCCTTCAGATGAGGGGTTACAGGAATTGTTAGAAGGGGCTTGGAAAACTCCTGATAAGAGGCTTCAGATGCCTAAGCGATTCCTTAGTCTGTACCCCATGCCAGAGTCTCATGCGGAGCTCTGGGAAAAGGTCCCGGTTGTGGACGCTTCAGTGGCACGGTTGTCCAAGGCTACTGTATTACCAGTACAAGGCGGTGCAGCTTTTAAAGATTCTGTGGATAAAAAGCTGGAGGGAAACCTCAAGGCTATATTTGAAGGGGTGGGGTTTACCTTACGGCCCCTTATTGCTTCAGCCTGGGTCTCTAAGGCCATGATAGAGTGGGCTGGTGAATTATGCACCATGCTGCAGGCTGACCCTGGTGCGTTACTGCTTGCAGAAAAGATTAAGGCAGCTGCGAAATATGCAGTGGAAGCAGAGGAGGAAGCTATTAAAATGGCAACCAGAGTGTCCACAGTCTCCATTAATGCCAGGAGAGTGCTTTGGCTTAAAGCCTGGGAAGCAGACAATGAGTCCAAGAAGGCTCTGGAAACATTAGCCTTCAAAGGAAAGGTACTCTTTGGTACCGAATTAGAGGAGATTATAAAACAGGCCACGGGCGGCAAAAGTACATTCCTGCCGGCCTCCTCAGCAAAGCAGACGTCCAGATTTTCTGCTTTTAAGCCGTCCTTTCGGCCCTCCCCTAGAGGTGGTGCGTCCTTTCGAGGACAGTCTTTCAGGGGAAGGTTTCAGTCCTCTAGAGGCAAGACACAAAAGTCAAAATTTGGCTCTTTTCACAAGAAGCCTGCCACAAAAGGAGAGGACAAACCCTCTGCATGACTGTCAGGGGCTTCGCCCGACAGTGACAAAAGTGGGGGGGCGTCTCACACTCTTCAGGGACGCTTGGGCTTCTCTAAGCCAGGATGCCTGGGTGTTAGATATTATAACACAGGGTTACAAAATCCCTTTCAGAGGGCCGCCTCCGAAAAGGTTCATTCCCACATCCTTACCAAAGGAGGCACGGCTTCGTACAGCTCTTGTGAGAGCAGCTCACTCCCTTTTGGAAAAAGGGGTGGTTACACTAGTCCCCAGGGCAGAGTGGAAGAAAGGCTTTTACTCCACGCTGTTCCTGGTGCCCAAACCAGACGGGTATTTCAGACCAATACTAAATTTGAAGTCTCTAAATGTTCATTTATGGGTAGACCATTTCAAAATGGAGTCCCTACGGTCAGTACTCCTGAGTCTGGACCAGGGAGAATTTTTGGCGTCCATGGATGTCCAGGACGCATATCTGCACGTCCCTATACACCCGGAGCATCAGACCTTGTTGAGGTTTGCCATAGGAGACCTGCATTTACAATTCCGGGCGTTACCCTTTGGGCTAGCAACCGCGCCAAGGGTATTCACAAAGATAATGTCAGTGATGGCGGCGGTGCTGAGGCTCAGGGGAATCACAGTAATACCCTATTTGGACGATCTCCTGTTCAAAGCAGAGTCAGCAGCCATGCTGCAGAGTCACTTGGCAGAGGCCATCAGTTTTTTGCAGGCTCACGGCTGGATTTTAAATTTGCAAAAATCTCAGTTGGTACCGTCACAAAGGCTCCAATTCTTGGGAGTCATACTGGACACCCATCTTCATCGGGTTTTCCTCCCGGAGGTAAAGGCCAGGGATCTGGTCACCCTAGTCCAGGAGATTCTCAGGGCTCAGAGCATTTCAGTATGGAGGTGCCTCAAGCTCCTGGGGAAAATGGTGGCGTCATTCGAGACGCTTCAATTTGCCAGGTTCCACTCTCGGAGGTTCCAATGGAACATTTTGTCAGCCTGGTCAGGAAACACTTTGACCATGAAATCCGAGATGATAGTGCTGTCTTCGGACACTCGGGAATCCTTGAAATGGTGGACAGAAGTAGATTCCCTTCAGTGGGGTCGGTCATTACAGACCTGGGACTGGTTGGTAGTAACTACCGACGCCAGTCTCAGGGGCTGGGGGGCAGTAGTCCTGGATCTCAGGCTTCAGGGCCTGTGGACGGCAGAGGAATCAGCGTTACCAATCAACATCTTGGAGCTGAGAGCTGTCTGGAAAGTGATTTCCTTGGCGGGAGACAGGTTACAGAACCTCCCTTTGAGGATTCAGACCGACAATGCCACAGCTGTGGCGTATCTGAATCACCAGGGAGGTACACGCAGCAAATTGGCCATGTGGGAGGTGTCCAGAATCTTCCTATGGGCGGAACAGAATGTTCCAGCTGTATCGGCTATATTCATTCCAGGAATAGAGAATATAGAAGCCGACTTCCTGAGCAGGGAGGAGCTCAAGGAAGGGGAATGGAGCTTACACCCTCAGGTGTTTCACCAGATCACTTCGATGTGGGGAACTCCGGATGTGGACCTGATGGCATCCAGGGTCAACCGTCAAGTGCCCAGGTTCTATGCCAGAACGAGGGATCCACTAGCGGAGGCAGTGGATGCCATGACTATTCACTGGCAGGGAGATCTCCTTTATGCATTCCCACCAGTACCAATGTTACCGAGACTTCTGAAGAAAATACAGGGGCAGAAGGTTCCAGTGATCTTAGTGGCCCCAGATTGGCCAAGGAGGTCCTGGTACTCAAGGCTTCAGAGGTTGTCTGTGGACTCATGGCGTCTACCTCTGAGACCAGACCTTCTAAGACAAGGCCCATTCAATCACCTGGATTCCGATCGATTGATTTTGACGGCCTGGCTATTGAAACCACCATTTTGAAAAGGAAAGGGTTTTCTGAGGCAGTAGTACAGACAATGATAAAAGCCAGAAAAGCTGTATCTTCGGCAAATTATTATAGAGTCTGGAAGACTTACATTCGATGGTGTGAGAGAAGAAAGGCTCATACATCTCATTTTAAGCTATCAAGAATGATGGAATTCTTACAAGATGGTTTTTCATCGGGTCTAAGCCTTCAGTCACTGAAGGTGCAGATTTCGGCCTTGTCCATCTATTTCCAGAAAAAGATAGCCATTTTGCCGGAAATTCAAACCTTTTTACAAGGAGTATCTAGGTTGAAACCTCCATACAAGCAACCAGTAGCACCTTGGGATCTATCACTGGTTTTGGAATGCCTTCAGAAGGCACCATTTGAACCTTTAAGGTCGGCTGACTTTAAGTTTCTCACGTGGAAGCTAGTGTTTTTGTTAGCAGTAGCATCTGCTAAAAGAGTTTCAGAGTTGGGAGCCTTGTCATGTAAATCTCCCTTCTTAATTTTTCATGATGACAGGGCTGTTTTGAGAACAGTGCCTCAGTTTTTACCGAAGGTGGTATCTACCTTCCATTTAAATCAGGAGATAGTTCTACCTGTGTTTCAACCCCCAGAGGGTTCTAAGAAAAGGGACAAGTTGAGAACTTTGGATGTTGTGCGTGCTTTACGCATATATGTGGACAGAATGAAGAGTGTCAGGAAGACTGACACGTTGTTGGTATTGTATGACGTACACAAAATTGGTTGGCCTGCATCTAAGCAGACTATTGCTAGGTGGTTGCGGTCTGTGATAGCCTTTGCATACACTAAAGTGGGTAGACCGGTACCGGCCAAAATAAATGCGCATACCACCAGGTCAGTTGCCACCTCTTGGGCGGTTCGACATGGGGCCACAGCTGAGCAGGTTTGCAGAGCTGCCACTTGGTCATCTGTTCACACATTTGCCAAATTCTATAGATTCCATGAGTTCGCGTCGGAGGACGCATCATTCGGGCGAGCAGTGCTGAGAGCTGCAGACCTGAGCGTACCCTCCCAAAGGACCGGCTCTGGAACGTCCCAGTGTTGAGCTGTGTCACCAGGACCATTGAAAGAGAAAAAGGGATTTTTGTAAGAACTTACCGTTCGAATCCCTTTCTCTGATATGGTCCTGGTGACACAGCGATCCCTCCCTTACGCTCAGTAAGTATGCCAGAAGTTTCATGGTGTTCATGTTAAAATGGTTAAAAGTTAACAGTTTCTGTTATAAAATGTGCATATAATATGTGCAGGCGTTTGTACTGAGTTAATGTATTCCAGTGGCTTTGAAAGATTGAACTGAAGAGTCCAGGGATGCAGTAGGGGAGGAGCCTACCCTCTAAAACTTTAGGATAGGTGCCTGGCTCCTTCGGACCCTCCTACATCCCAGTGTTGAGCTGTGTCACCAGGACCATATCAGAGAAAGGGATTCGAACGGTAAGTTCTTACAAAAATCCCTTTTTCCTTACTTCAAGATTACAGTTGGCTGATTAATTGGAAAAAGTCCCTCCTTCATCTGTCTCTGAGATTTTGCATCTGGGGGTGTTGCTGGACTCCGCCTCTAGACAAAATCGCAACAATTCAACAGTGGATTCATTTGTTGTTGCACAGACCGAGTGTGTCGATTCCTCACACAATGAAAGTGCTGGGGTCCATGGAATAGACTTGCGAAATGGTTGAGTTTCACTTGCTGCCCCTGCAGTGGCTGATTCTTTCCAGATAATAAAGGACAACATTACTTAATGAAGGTTCATATGTATATCCCTGCTATAGTAGTTACACCAGTCCAACCTGAACAATGGCTAGGCTTACTGGATTCAAACTGGGTACTGTTCACCACAGATGCAAGTCTCCAAGGTTGGGATGCTGGAACTGGTCAGCATACCTGTTACGATGAAAATGGCCTTTCCATCAACGTGTTGGAGCTCTGTGCCATCTTCAGAGCACTCGTGTTGTCAAAGGACGTTCTCCATGGCAGTCCAGTACAGATGCAATTGAACAATGCCACTGCAGTGGCCTACCTCAATCACCAAGGCGGAACGCGCAGTCAGGTTGCGGTGAGAGATGTGGCTTGCATTCTCAGGTTGGTGGAATTACATCATCTGGCCATCTCTCCTATTTTCATCCTAGGAGCACTGATTTGGTCGGCAGACGCACTCAGCAGGAATGACGTTTACGCGGAACAATTTACTTTTTATTTTGTGGTCTTTCAGAAGTAGACCTCATTGCCTTACATCACAATAAGGCTCCCATCTTCGGTGCCAGACAAGAGACCACGAAGTAGCCTTCGTGGATGCTCTAGCAGTGAACTTCGGGCCTGCATATCTTTCCTTTTGTACTCTTTTTACCCAGTCATCTGAAAATTCAAACAGGATGGAGGACTGATGATTCTCATTTCGCTGGCTTGGCCCAGGTGTCATTGGGTTTGCAGATCTGGACCTGGCTTCACTGTGGCTATTAAATCATCCGTCCTAAGGTTTAAGGGTTTATCTCCAGTCGTCTTTGGACAATGATTATGGCAAGAAAACCTGTTTCTTCCCGCATTTACTTTCGTACATGGCATACTTAATTCCTGTGGTGCATTGCTAGAACATACAATACTCGTGTTTTTAAAGTTTCAAGAATTTTCTGTCCGGTATTGCGTTTGGCCTCCCTAAAAGTGCAGGTTTTCCATTTGGTTCCAACGTTGGTTCGCCTCTTGTCTGGATGTGCGCACTTTCTACTATTATTACTATTCACAGTTTCTTATATAGCGCACACATATTCCACAGCGCTTTACAGAGAATATTTGAACATTCACATCAGTCCCTGCCCAGTGGAGCTTACAATCTATATTCCCTACCACATGTACACGCACACACACATTCTAGGGTTCATTTTGTTGGCAGCCAATTAACCTACCAGTAGCGCTCTTTTTCTACCATATGAAGTTTCTCAATTAATTAGAGCAGCTTCTTTACAGCACAGAACCACTAGAAATCTATAGCTAACCTACCAGTATATTTTTGGATTGTGGGAGGAAACCCATGCATGCACAGGGAGAATATACAAACTCCGCACAGTAGGACCATAGTGGGAATGGAACCCATGACCTCAGCGCTGTGAGGCAGTAATACTAACCATTACACCGTCCGTACTTCCCCGTGTATAAATAACACATGGTGGGGATAGAACCCATGACCTCAGGGCTGTGAGGTAGTAATGCTAACCATTACACCATCCGTACTGCCCCGTATATATAACACATTGTGCTGTGAGGCAGTAATACCTCATGGTGTAATGGTTACATTACTACCTCACAGCACTGAGGTCATGGGTTCTATTCCCACCATGTGTTATATATACGGGGCAGTACGGATGGTGTAATGGTTACATTACTGCCTCACAGCACGGAGGTCATGGGTTCTATCCCCACCATGTGTTATATATACGGGGCAGTACGGATGGTGTAATGGTTACATTACTGCCTCACAGCACTGAGGTCATGGGTTCTATCCCCACCATGTGTTATATATACGGGGCAGTACGGACGGTGTAATGGTTAGCATTACTGCCTCACAGCGCTGAGGTCATGGGTTCTATCCCCACCATGTGTTATATATACGGGGCAGTACGGATGGTGTAATGGTTACATTACTGCCTCACAGCACTGAGGTCATGGGTTCTATCCCCACCATGTGTTATATATACGGGCAGTACGGATGGTGTAATGGTTACATTACTGCCTCACAGCACTGAGGTCATGGGTTCTATCCACACCATGTGTTATATATATGGGGCAGTACGGATGGTGCAATGGTTACATTACTGCCTCACAGCGCTGAGGTCATGGGTTCTATTCCCACCATGTGTTATATATTCCCACCATGTGTACACCATTACACCGTCCATACTGCCCTGTATATATAGCACATGGTGGGGATACTCGCTACGCTCGGCACACTAATTTATTCTCCCTCCGAGGGTGTCATGGACACCCACGGGGGGAGAAAGTGTCGGGATTTCGGCGTTCGGTATTCCGGCGTCGGGATTTTGAACGCCGGGATCCCGACCGCCAGGATTTAAACTGCATCCCTGTGGGCTATATATACAGTTGCAGCCAGTAACTGAGCACTTGGGTAACACCATGCTGCGCTGCAGGGGGGCAGATGTAACATGTGGGAGAAGCTTGGCCTACTCCAGAGCTACATTACTGTGTGATAACACTTCCCAGCATGTGTGGGCTATATATACAGTTGCAGCCAGTAACTGAGCACTTGGGTAACACCATGCTGCGCTGCAGGGGGGGCAGATGTAACATTTGTGAGTGGTGAATCCTAGCCCAGAGCTCCATTACTGTGTGATAACACTTCCCAGCATGTGATGTCCACGATCGCTGTGTCTGTGTAGCAGGTAGTCCCCAGTGATAGCATACGCCCGGCATTCTAAGTGTCAGTTATGTTACAGTACTTCTTCTCTCTGGTTTTACAGCAATCTTGTGGACTGTGGAGCATCTAAAAGACCAAGTGGCGGTCAGCGTGGAGGATGGAAAGGAGACTGTCCTGCGGGTGTCAGAGTGAGTGTTCTGGTTCTATATACAGGTCCGAGAGTAGCCGTGTCCGTACCATGGGCTGCACTACTACAGATGTGCCCATGTACACCTATCCCTGAATAGCTGTTACCCAGGCTGAAGGAAATGTAGGCGGGCTACGGTAAAAGGCCGGACTGATAGGTGTGACCGCACTGCCAAGATGTCCGATGCTCCTGTATCCTACAGAGGGATCTCTATACACCGTCCCCAGCAGTATATATCTCCCTAATAATGTACAGACACAATATCACACCTAATAGTAGCTGTACCATATCAATATATGAAGCAGACCGATGTCCGATGCTCCTGTATCCTACAGAGGGATCTCTATACACCGTCCACAGCAGTATATATCTCCCTAATAATGTACATACACAATATCACACCTAATGGTAGCTGTACTGTATCAATATATGAAGCAGACTTCTGTCCGATGCTCCTGTATCCTACAGAGGGGTCTCTATACACCGTCCACAGCAGTATATATCTCCCAAATGTACAGACACAATATCACACCTAATAGTAGCTGTACCATATCAATATATGAAGCAGACCGATGTCCGATGCTCCTGTATCCTACAGAGGGGTCTCTATACACCGTCCACAGCAGTATATATCTCCCTAATAATGTGCAGACACAACCATCACACCTAATAGTAGTGGTACTGTATCAGTATATGAAGCACATCGATGTTACAGATGTCCGATGCTCCTGTATCTTACAGAGGGATCTCTATACACCGTCCCCAGCAGTATACAGTATATCTCCCAAATAATGTACAGACACAACCATCACACCTAATAGTAGTGGTACTGTATCAGTATATGAAGCACATCGATGTTACAGATGTCCGATGCTCCTGTATCTTAGAGGGATCTCTATACACTGTCCCCAGCAGTATATATCTCCCAAATAATGTACAGACATAACCATCACACCTAATAGTAGCGGTACTGTATCAGTATATGAAGCAGACAGATGTTACAGATGTCCGATGCTCCTGTATCTTACAGAGGAGTCTCTATACACTGTCCCCAGCAGTATATATCTCCCAAATAATGTACAGACATAACCATCACACCTAATAGTAGCGGTACTGTATCAGTATATGAAGCAGACAGATGTTACAGATGTCCGATGCTCCTGTATCTTACAGAGGAGTCTCTATACACCGTCCCCAGCAGTATACAGTATATCTCCCAAATAATGTACAGACACAACCATCACACCTAATAGTAGCGGTACTGTATCAGTATATGAAGCACATCGATGTTACAGATGTCCGATGCTCCTGTATCTTAGAGGGATCTCTATACACCGTCCCTAGCAGTATACAGTATATCTGACCAAATAATGTACAGACACAACCATCACACCTAATAGTAGCGATACTGTATCATCACACCTAATAGTAGCGGTACTGTATCAGTATATGAAGCACATCGATGTTACAGATGTCCGATGCTCCTGTATCTTACAGAGGAGTCTCTATACACTGTCCCCAGCAGTATACAGTATATCTCCCAAATAATGTACAGACACAACCATCACACCTAATAGTAGCGGTACTGTATCAGTATATGAAGCAGACAGATGTTACAGATGTCCGATGCTCCTGTATCTTACAGAGGGATCTCTATACACTGTCCCCAGCAGTATATATCTCCCAAATAATGTACAGACACAACCATCACACCTAATAGTAGCGGTACTGTATCAGTATATGAAGCACATCGATGTTACAGATGTCCGATGCTCCTGTATCTTACAGAGGGATCTCTATACACTGTCCCCAGCAGTATATATCTCCCAAATAATGTACAGACATAACCATCACACCTAATAGTAGCGGTACTGTATCAGTATATGAAGCACATCGATGTTACAGATGTCCGATGCTCCTGTATCTTACAGAGGGATCTCTATACACTGTCCCCAGCAGTATATATCTCCCAAATAATGTACAGACACAACCATCACACCTAATAGTAGCGGTACTGTATCAGTATATGAAGCACATCGATGTTACAGATGTCCGATGCTCCTGTATCTTACAGAGGGATCTCTATACACTGTCCCCAGCAGTATATATCTCCCAAATAATGTACAGACACAACCATCACACCTAATAGTAGCGGTACTGTATCAGTATATTAAGCAGACAGATGTTACAGATGTCCGATGCTCCTGCATCTTACAGAGGGATCTCTATACACTGTCCCCAGCAGTATATATCTCCCAAATAATGTACAGACACAACCATCACACCTAATAGTAGCGGTACTGTATCAATATATGAAGCAGACAGATGTTACAGATGTTCAATGCTCCTGTATCTTACAGAGGGATCTCTATACACTGTCCCCAGCAGTATATATCTCCCAAATAATGTACATACACAACCATCACACCTAATAGTAGTGGTACTGTATCAGTATATGACGCACATCGATGTTACAGATGTCCGATGCTCCTGTATCTTACAGAGGGATCTCTATACACTGTCCCCAGCAGTATATATCTCCCAAATAATGTACAGACACAACCATCACACCTAATAGTAGCGGTACTGTATCAGTATATGAAGCACATCGATGTTACAGATGTCCGATGCTCCTGTATCTTACAGAGGGATCTCTATACACTGTCCCCAGCAGTATATATCTCCCAAATAATGTACATACACAATATCACACCTAATGGTAGCTGTACTGTATCAGTATATGAAGCAGACAGATGTCCGATGCTCCTGCATCTTACAGAAGGATCTCTATACACTGTCCCCAGCAGTATATATCTCCCAAATAATGTACAGACACAACCATCACACCTAATAGTAGCGGTACTGTATCAATATATGAAGCAGACAGATGTTACAGATGTTCAATGCTCCTGTATCTTACAGAGGGGTCTCTTTCACTGATGTGAACTCCATCATCCGATACTTGGCCAGACTCGCCCCACAGACTGGATTGTATGGCTCAAATCTATTGGAGCAGACAGAGGTAAGAGAGTCTGAATGTTACGTGGTAGACAGGGAGTTTAATGGGATCGTAAGAACAAATCCACCCAAATAAAGAAAAAATCTAATTTCCATCAATAAAATATTTTTTCAGTGTCTCTTAAATATGTGACATGTCTGTAATACGGCTGCGTCGTCATTGTGACCGATTCTGAATAAGACCCCATGTGTCTGGAAGGAATGCACCCACCTGTGCCCCTGGTCTGGGGTCTGATCTAGTGACCTATGTAAGAGGTGCAATATCTCAGCCCCAGCATGCATCTGTCCCAGCAGCATATGGCTGTTGCTCACTATCCGTGGGATATACAGCTGCTCCTGCCACGTCTGCTGCTGGCTGTGTAACTGGATCTCTCTGGCAGGTCCCTCACCAATGCAATGTGTCCCCAGAAGCCCTTGGCTGGGTCTCTGTGTATATTTATAGAACGTATTGTATGAGCACACATGGATGAATATCACTGTATGTGACCGATTAGAGAACACTTATCAGAGCAGTACAATGCTGCACTCGTCTAGACCTGTTCCTGTATGTTAGTGATGGGGGCGAGAGCCGGTGTTTGATCTGCTGAGGTGATCTTGTCGGAACTGCTTTATGCCCTGCTACCACTGGGCCGACTGCTCTGTGCTGTACAATACTTTCAGTACCACTCGCTCCTTTGCTCTTCAGTGCTCAACTCCTACTCATATTGGGGAAGCGCCAACAAACCTCCAGGAGCCCACCACCTCAAAATCTGCACCCTCCACTTCAGGGGGACTCCCTGATCAGGCTGACTGACACCTCTCAGGTCTCTAACATTGTCCCTCCAACCCCAGCTAATCTGCAACAGGTCCCGGAGGCTAGCCGTGAGAAACGGTCCAATGTGACATCTCCCCGATACGCCAGGATGTACAACCTATAAGAGAGTGGGAGAGGTGGAGACTCGCATTTCAGCCGTTGAAGAGTCTTCATTGTCTCTGTCCAGAGGAACTAGACAGGGATGTCCACTTTCCCCAGCCCTATTTGCCGTGGGGATAGAGCCCCAGATAGTGTGGGACTTCAGATCGGTCAGAGGATGGACACCGTTGCATTATATGCGGACAACCTCCTACTTTTCCTTCAGGATTATGGGCACGCTATGCCAGTGGTTCTAAGGGTTATAGAAACTTTTGGTAGATTTTCGGGGCTTGAGATCATCTGGACCAAATACTTCATTATGCCACTGAGGGGCTCTCCACCTGTAATCCCGAAATTCCCCTCCCACTATGATTTAGGCATTATCATAACTAATGTTCATACAGATTTCCTCCTAACGAATCTTCTCCCCGATCTCCAAGATAGAACTAAAACCTGGTGTAAACTTCCACTTAGTTACAGGAAGAGTCAATCTAATTAAAATGGTGGTACAGCCGAAAATTCTGTGTGGTGCTGCAATCCCCGCTTTATATCCCTTATAGTTTTTTTCGGAAATTGATTAGTTTGGTCTCCTCTTCAATATGGGCGAACAAACGCCCCAAAATTCTGTTTGATGAGCTTACGAGAACTAGAATGGATGGGGGCCTCGCTTTTCCTAATCTTAAGTGTTTTTGCTTCCCAACTGTCACCTATTCCACTATGGCTGCAGGTAGTCTGCTGATCCTTTGTGATTGGCCTTTATACAGCATACCGCGTCCGGTAGAACCCCGTCTAAGTGGTGAAACCTTTATCCGAGGTTCCCCCATTCTTACACAGGTGCTTAGAATCTAGAGAGACGTCCAGGCCTTGTACAAATATACAAAGAGTATTTCTATGGCCTACTCCTTTCTCCTCTTGAAACATCGTAGTACAGGTTGAGTATCCCGTATCCGAGTATCCGTTATCCGAATTATTCCGAAAACCATACATTCCAGAAAGTGAAAAAAAAATATTTTTTTTGCTAAAAACTCACTGGGGACATTTGTAACAGCATCACTGGGGACATGATATGTAACTGGCACTATATATGTGCAAGACAATGAATGCTTGGCATTCAAATTCTATATCTGAGATAGTACACAAATTTTGTTTCATGTTTTGAAACCTTGTTTTTCGAACAAATAAAATATATTTGTGTGTATTTTATGTGGTAATAAAATATATTTGTGTGTATTTTATGTGTTTATACAGCATACATGCAAGATGCTTCAAAATACATAATTGAAATATTAAAATATTCCAAATTACGGAATAATCCGTTATCCAAAATTCTCCTGGTCCCGAGCATTTTGGATACGGGATACTCAACCTGTAGTACGTTTATTTATAGTAGTCATACAGACTAGTAAAACTAAAAATCACATCCGGATGTGTTTTATTACTAATGATCACCAAACAAATAGACCAGGTTCTGACTGGCGAATTTGTCTGAAACATGCACAGATCATTGTGATCTGTGCATGGTTCTGGTGTAAAAAGAGTTAACGCACACAAAAAACAAACAAAAAAAAAACGGCGTGGGGTCCCCCCTCCTGGGCATAACCAGCACCGGGCTGAAAGAGCTGGTCCTGATTTTGTAAAATCACACGGCAAAACAAATAGGGGTCCCCAGGATTTTATAAAACCAACACCAGGCTCAAGGGCTGGTCCTGGTTCCTAAAATACGGGGGACAAAATGAGTAGGGGTCCCCTGTATTTCAAGAACCAGCACTGGGCCCAACCAGCCAGCAGGGTAGTACCACAGCTGGGGTTTTTTCCTGGACCATGATTGGCTGGCGAGGCTAAGTCCCGGTCTGGGGTGGAGCTCCAGATGTAAACAAACCCGCCCCCAGATACCAGACAGCATTGCTGTGGTCCGGAGAACCCCCGAAGATCAGCGTGGTGAGTATAATTTGCTTCCACAGGTACAGCCCCGTGGATTCTGCTGGACAAGGGGACCGATCTTCAATCAACAAAAGGTGAGTTTGAATGTATAGGCTCTGTATGCAATAATAAATAAGGAAAGATGTAACTCCCCTGTTAATGGGCTTATGTCTGAGTCAACATCTGTTGTAGATCTGGTTGTCGAATATGAAAGACAAAAAAACAAAGTGCTCTGAAAGCACTCACACTATTGAGAGATTATTGCAGTAACATCAAACGACCCTCTTATTCTGTATGGATATTTGATAGAATCGGGGATTCCCCCTTTCAGATTACTCACTCTCTTTTGACTTGAAAGAAGGGATTCAGTATGAAATCCCGGCGTTCAAAATCCTGACGCCAAAATCCTGACAAGGGGGGGGACGTGGATCGCCCCCCCCCCTTGCGGGCTCGCTGCGCTCGCCACGCTAATTTATTCTCCCTCCAGGGGTGTCGTGGACACCCACGGAGGGAGAAACTGTCGGGATTCCGGCGTCGGGATCCCGACCGCCGGGATTTAAACTGCATTCCGAAAGAAGCGTATCGGGTGGTCTTTTCTCTGGAAAATGAAGCCAAGACTGTCAAAAATAAAATATATATGGATCCTTTATTGAATACTTGTAAAACTAAAAACATGAGCTCAATATCCAATCTCAGGCTAGCTGACGCTCCAGGGGTCCAGATGGTGAATTCAATGGGGCCCCGTGAATGGTCCCTCTGGTAGCTGTCAGTTCACCCAGATAAGAAATGCTGCTCCTAAAAAGGCCCTGCCAACGCGTTTTGACCTCCAGTGTGAGGTCTTTTTCAAGATACCAGTGACTTCTCAGGACCAGGTTTAAATAGCCCTCCTATTAACACCATTCCCGTCACCTGCGGGCTAATTGGTCATCTGTATAGAAAATATGTGCTCCTATTGTCCTCATAACTTTCTACTGGATATACATATTCCCGGGTGCGGGGTTCCGCCCACCACCGGAAGTGTCACATCGGGCTGATGATATGCGGCTCTGCGGTTTCTTCCCCTCCCGGAAGCGATGTGGGTTCCGTTAAAGTTCCTGGCCATCTTGGTACACCTTCTTCAGTTGTATAATTCTCCATCTTGCTCCTCTCGGTTCTTCTGATTAGTGTATCTCTGTTCGGGTTCCTGTCGGCTGCCATCTTGCGTATAGAAAGTCTTTCCCCAGCTGTGGCATTACCCTGCTGGCTGGTTGGGCCCGGTGCTGGTTCTTGAAATACTCATTTTGTCCCCAGTATTTGGGGAACCAGGACCGGCCCTTGAGCCTGGTGCTGGTTTTATAAAATCCTGGGGACCCCTATTTGTTTTGCTCTGTAACTTTATGAAACCAGGACCGGCTCTTTGAGCCCTGGGCTGGTTATGCTCAGGAGGGGGGACCATTATTGCCATTATTTACATTTTTTCTCCCGCCAAAATCACACATGACAGAAAATCACAGATCATGTGACATGACGCTGTGCGGGTATCCGGGCTCTGTCACCGTGGTTACATCCCAGTAAATGTTTAGATGTTATGTGTGATAACGGAGGGGAGTGTTCTCTTTCAGATCAGCCACTGGATGGAGTTTAGCCAAACCCGGCTACTAGACCAGACCACGTTTTCTGCTGCGCTCCAAGAGCTGAACCACGGCCTCTCCTTGCGGACCTACTTGGTGGGAGATTCCCTGACCCTCGCAGACATCAGTGTCGTCTCCACCTTGGCAGGTACAATGTTCCCAGGGTGTAAACCCACCTGTATGTCATCACTTACACAATGTGCACCACACGTGTAATATGCTTGTGTTACTCTATGCGGGTTCATAGGAACATTAAATAAAACACCTCATTTTACTTTGCCTGTTATTTCCTAAATGAACTGAATTAAATAAATACAAATAATAATGTATATGGTAACTATATTCAGTATATCCTCATGCTGAAACCCCTAGCTTGCACTGAAGAGCCCCCAGCAGGCAGAATACGTTCATTGACTAAAGGCCCATATACACTTGGGCGATTTTCCATAGCAGGACGCTATAGAAAGTCCCCCCCCCCCCCCCCCCCTCCCTGTCGCTCATGTGCTGGTAATACCAGACAAAGTTGTACACACTGGGCTCAAACGGCAAAACTGAACTGCTGTTAGCTCAGAATCGCCAGTGTGTATGGGCCTAACAGGCGGCTATACCAGGTATTCTAGTCCTAGTTCTGTCCCATAAGTGACTTGTTCCCTGGAACGATCCCTGTGTCTGTGGCATCGGGGCAGTGACTGTCTCTTGTTCCCTGGTACGATCCCTGTGGCATCGGGGCAGTGACTGTCTCTTGTTCCCTGGTACAATCACTGTATCGGTGGTATCAGGGCAGTGAGGGTCTCTTGTTCCCTGGTATGACCCCTGTGTTGGTGGTATCGGGGCAGTGACTGTCTCTAGTTCCCTGGTACGATCCCTGTGGCTGTGGTATCGGGGCAGTGACTGTCTTTTGTTCCCTGTGGCATCGGGGCAGTGACGGTCTCTTGTTCCCTGGTACGATCCCTGTGGCTGTGGTATCGGGGCAGTGACTGTCTTTTGTTCCCTGTGGCATCGGGGCAGTGACTGTCTCTTGTTCCCTGGTACGATCACTGTGGTATCGGAGCAGTGACTGTCTCTTGTTCCCTGTACAATCCCTGTATCGGTGGTATCGGGGCAGTGAGGGTCTCTTGTTCCCTGGTATGATCCCTGTATCGGTGGTATCGGGGCAGTGAGGGTCTCTTGTTCCCTGGTATGATCCCTGTGTCGGTGGTATCGGGGCAGTGACGGCCTCTTGTTCTCTGGTACGATCCCTGTGGCTGTGGTATCGGGGCAGTGACTGTCTCTTGTTCCCTGGTACGATCCCTGTGGCATCGGGGCAGTGACTGTCTCTTGTTCCCTGGTATGATCCCTGTGTCTGTGGCATCGGGGCACTGACTGTCTCGTCTCCTCCTGCAGTAAGCAACACCTGGCAGACACAGCTGAAAACCAACAAAGCTGCTGTCAATGTCCGTCGCTGGTACACGTTCCTGGAGCCCAGTGTCCCTGCCCGGAGGGGAGAGCTAAGCATCGCAGCGGTGAGTTACTTATTCAGCCTTAAATCCTCTGTTCTGCTCATACTGCTAAGCCTTTACATAGGGAGCATATGCAGGATGCAATATTGTGGACGATTATAATGATTTAGTTCAGTACAATATTGTATAATGTTTCACCATTAATCCTACATGCAGGCAGGGCTGGCGCCACCCTTAGGCAGCTTTAGGCAATTGCCTGGAGGACAGCAGAACACACAGCAGATAAAAGGGTCCTTTGCTCTTTCCTTATTTTAACTCTGCTCCTCCCCTGCCTTAAGCTGATTAACAAAGAGAGATGCCATGGTCGCTTATCTGCCCACGAAGTAAGTAAGTGTTTAGAAAGTTAGGAAATGCTCTAAAACAGGTGGCAACCACTGTAACTTTTTCAGAAGTATTGCCAGTACACCAAGGGGAAGATAGAAATCAGAGTGTCAGAAACTTCAATGTTTGGCTAAGGAATTGGTGCAATGAGCAGAGATTTGGATATTTAGGTCAAAGTCAAGCTACCTGGCAAGACAGAGCCTTATATAAAAGTGATGGCCTGCATCCACCTTCAAGGGGAATGAGATTATTAAGTGAGAAGTTTGGAAGCTTCATCAGCAACTATTTAAACTAACAGACGGGGGCAGTGAACCAAATAAGAATAAATACAACTGCACTCCCCACCAACCTAGAGGTATTGTCTCTGCAGGCAAATGGAACAGGAAGCCTATCCACTGCAGCAGAAGATAATGCCGATAGACAAAACCGAATAGATATAGGCAGAAAGAAGAACATAGCTAGCACCAGGAGAAGCACAAACATAACTGTAAGAGCTATGTATGCAAATGCTAGGATCTTAGGAAATAAAATCCCAGAACTAATTGCAATAATGACAAGGGATGAACTGGATATTGGGGCTATTACAGAGTCATGGTGCAATGAAAATCATGACTGGGACATAGCTATACCAGGATATACTTTATTTAGGAAGGACAGAATGGGAAGAATTGGAGGAGTGGTTGCAATATGTGAAAAAAAGCAAAAAGACTACCTTAATACAAAGTATTGAAACGGAGGCCCTTTGGGTGACCATAGAAACAGGGGAGAAGGCGATTCTTCGTATAGGGTGATCTACAGACCACCAGGTCAGGAAGAGGAACTAGACAAGAGCCTATTGTAGGACATCAATAAAATGGAATTAAAAGGAGAGGTGATAATCATGGGAGACTTTAATCTACCTGATGTAAACTGGGAGCTGCCTGTTGCAAGTTCCACCAGAAGTAGGGACATGCTGAATTCCTTGCAAGGAAGGACAAAGGTGTATCTTGTTAATTAGAAGGAGGCTAAGAAGGTAATCAGATGTGCAAAAGCACAGGCTGAAGAGAAAATGGCCCAGTCAGGGGGTAAAGGGGGGAAAACTTTTTTTTAGGTATATTAGTGAAAGGAGAAAAACAAAAAGTGGAATAAGACTAAAGACAGAAAGTGAAAGTTTTCTTGAGGGGGACACTGTAATAGCAGATAATATTAATAATTATTTCTGCTCAGTATTCACTGCTGAAAGAGAGGGCAAGGGGCCACAGTTAAATTGCAAGTATAGTCAGAAAACTGAGGGAGAAACAAGTACATTTACAGAGGATAAAGTCCTCACAGAATTCTCAAAACTGAAAGTGGATAAATCAATGGGGCCAAATGGGATACATCCAAGGATACTAAAAGAGCTTAAAGGGGAGCTGGTAAAACCAATAACAGAATTATTCAACCAGTCACTAGCTACTGGAGTAATCCCAGAGGACTGGAAAACATTGAATGTAGTCCCACTGCACAAAAGTGGAAGCAAGGAAGAGGTAAGCAACTATCGACCAGTGAGCCTTACATCAGTAATAGGGAAATTTATTAAAACACTATTAATACAAAGAGTTGTAGAATATCTCAAAACCAGGAATGTACAGGATCCAAAACAGCATGGGTTTACTGGGGGAAGATCATGTCAAACAAATCTTATTGACTTTTTTGACTGGGTGACTAAAGTAATAGATCAAGGTGGGGCTGTAGATGTAGCTTATCTAGACTTTAGTAAGGCTTTTGACACTGTCCCACATCGCAGACTGTTAAATAAACTTGAAAGCTTGGGATTGGATTTTAGGATAGTTGAATGGATAAGAGCGTGGTTGCAGGACAGAAAACAGAGTTGTAGTAAATGGAGTACAGTCAAAGGAGGGAAAGGTGGAGTACCCCAGGGATCTGTACTTGGACCAGTGCTTTTTAATATCTTTATTGGTGATATTGCAAATGGAATTGAGGGTAAAATGTGCCTTTTTGCAGATGACACAAAGGTGTGCAACAGGGTAGACACACCAGGAGGGGTAAAACAAATGATTGAGGATCTAGGTAGATTAGAGGAATGGTCAAGGGCACAGCAACTACAGTTTAATGCCAAAAAATGCAAAATCATGCACTTGGGTCTCAGAAATCCAAAGACTAAATATAATATAAATGGCACTATAATGGAAACTACTGAGGAAGAGAGGGATCTAGGTGTCACTAATTCAGGAGACCTAAAGGCAGGTAGGCAATGTAACAAAGCAATGAAGAAGGCAAGTCCGATGCTTGGTTGTATAGGGAGAGGTATCCGCAGTAGAAAGAAAGAAGTAATAATGCCACTGTATAGGTCATTGGTACGACCTCACCTAGAGTATTGTGTTCAGTTCTGGAGGCCATATCTCCAGAAGGATATAAATACATTAGAGACTGTACAAAGAAGGGCAACTAAAATGGTGCAAGGCCTACATCACAAAACATACCAGGAAAGACTAAAATACTAATATGTATACTATAAAGCAGAGAAGGGAA
Source organism: Crinia signifera (assembly GCF_055691185.1). Taxonomy (NCBI): domain Eukaryota; kingdom Metazoa; phylum Chordata; class Amphibia; order Anura; family Myobatrachidae; genus Crinia; species Crinia signifera. The sequence continues at coordinate 1,383,097 of NC_139219.1, forward strand.
AGAGGGGACATGATAGAAACTTTCAAATATATCAAGGGCTTTAACAAGGTACAGGTGGGAGACATTCTTCACAGGAAGAGGAGCAGCAGAACAGGAGGACATGCACTGACACTAGAGGGAGGAAGGTACAGGTGGGAGACATTCTTCACAGGAAGAGGAGCAACAGAACACGAGGACATGCACTGACACTAGAGGGAGGAAGGTACAGGTGGGAGACATTCTTCACAGGAAGAGGAGCAGCAGAACACGAGGACATGCACTGAAACGAGAGAGAGGAAGATTCAGGGGAAATTTGAGGAAGAATTACTTCACAGAAAGAGTAGTAGATAAGTGGAATAGCCAACCATCAGAGGTGGTAGAGGCAAATACAGTAGTACAATGTAAACATGCTTGGGATAGGCATATTGATATCCTTACAAAAAAATAAGGATCAAATATGGTTTGAGGTAACATGTTTAAAAAAGGGGCAGACTAGATGGGCCAAGTGGTTCTTATCTGCCGTCACAGAAGTGTGACGTGCTGTTAAGTTGGCACCCGTTCTGTACTGCCATGGGCCCTTTTCTCTTTGCAGTTCCCCTGGTACCTGGGATATTCCTGGGATTCATCGCACACGTTACCCTCCTCCCTATAACCGTTGGGTTAACAGTTTGCCTTGGGTGCTGAGAAACCTTGCACCGGCCCTGCATGCATATGTCTCAGAAGTTGTACAGGAGTGCGCATTTATTATTTATTTATTAGCAGTTTCTTATATAGCGCGCACAGATTCCGCAGCGCTTTACAGAGGATATTTGACCATTCACATCAGTCCCTGTGGAGCTTACAATCTATATTCCCTACCACATGTACACGTACACACAGACATTCTAGGGTTAATTTTTTGGGAGCCAATTAACCTACCAGTATATTTTTGGATTGTGGGAGGAAACCGGAGTACCCGGAGGAAACCCACGCAAGTACGGGGAGAATATACAAACTCTGCACAGTTTGGGCCATGGTGGGTATTGAACCCATGACCTCAGGGCTGTGAGGCAGTAATGCTAACCATTACACCGTCCGTACTGCATCTTACCGCACATAGTGTGTACACGTTATACAATATTGTACTGTAGTAAATCGTTACAATCATGTACAATTTTGCATACTGAGAATGGGCCCTAAGCAGCATATCCTATTTCTCTATCATCCATATGGGATACTGGGATTCTCAATACATTGTGGAACAAGAGGTCCTCCGCAGGAGACAGGCACATAAAACTTCATAGTGGGTGTATTGGCTCCTCCCCTCTACTTCCTCTCTCTAAAGTCAGTTTAGAAAAATGTCCCTTTGGAGAGGCTGCACTTCATGGAAGCTCCAGAGAGAGTTTTTCTTCATTTATTTTGTTTATTATTTTGGGGAGCCTGTTTTGGGCTTTAACAGCTCCCTGCTTTGTGGGAAGCCTGGGGAGCAGTACAGTTGCAGGCCTTTCAAGGTACCGAACTGTCCCAGTTGCGGGACTGTCCTGAGAGAATGCTTGTTGTGGGGGGTATGACGCTGCAGCGCTTCACACCCCCAGCTTGCCACACACCTCTGGCTCAGTCCAAAGATGTCAGTGGTGAGTGTTACCAGGAGTCCCATCAGTGGGGTACCCCGGTTTATTCTGCGGCAAGATGGCGGTGTCCTTGCACAAGACGCGCTCACACTGGATGCTGTACACTGCCACTGGACCACCAGGGTATGTGTTAAGTTTTGCTACTTATAGCAACAGCGCCAGTATAAAGATTAGTAAAAGCACCAGCGCCATTGTAAGGGGAGGGGCTTACTCAGAGCGGGGACCCAGCTCTCTGGGCGTGAATTTCCTGCTTCTCCCTGCATTATGTGGGCGCCATTATACAGCAGCAGACACTCCTCAGCGGTGCTGACTGTCTCTAGACAGAGTGGAAGAGACCTGCAGCAGAGACCGCAAGTGAAATAGCGCTGAAAAAGGTTAATTTGGGTGTTTTAGCTGTTGCACATACTTGTATAGATGTATACTCTGTGTATAGATATCTATTATGGTACTAATGTGTTAGCAGGGCGCCCGGCTACGCTACGCTGACAACGTACCTTAGGCTAGGTTGACTTACTTGCGGCGGGCGGCAGAGCTTCATCGGCAGGCGGAGGGGTGAGATCCTGGCGGGCTGAAAGGCTGGCGGCGGAGCTTCATCGGCGCCCGGGCAGAGGGGGGAGATCCCGGCGGGTGGGCGGAGGAGACGCGTCCTGGGGCGGCAGCAATGTATGTAATTCAGTGTACTGCCGCTGGGGGAGCATCACATGGTTTCCCTGCTCCCCCAGCAGCACTACACTAATTGCATACATTGCTGCCGCCGGGGACTGTCATGGCGGACGCAAGTGCAGGGAGCCGAGTGCTGGAGGAGGGAACGCTGGCGCCTGGGGCATCATAGAGGTAAGTATAATGCACTGCACACACACAACACCCACTAACACAATCATATCCCACTATCCACATGATACCCCCATTATCCACGTGGGCGTGGAGTTAATTTTATAAAGTGTGGCGAGCCACCGAGCCCCGTGAGGGGATGCGTGTCTGTGGGGATATGAACCATTATGTATTAGCACAGCTGTAGTTTCCGTAGCCAGCGTAGTGTTGTATTGGTATTCTCTACGTAATGGTAATACAGAAGTACCTCTATTACTGATAACCAGCTCCTCAATCTGGGGGCTAAGGTTAAGAGTGTGCTGGTCCCCTCAGTATCTCTGGGTCCTTTCCCCACTTGCTTGTTAAGCTTCTCGGGCACACATTATAAATAATGCACATAGCTTCTATACACTTCACACTGACTCTCCCTGGTGGTTTGTGTGTGTGTTGTGGGGTGGTTACAATCCTAAGATGTTAGAAAGTTATGTGTATGATTTGCAGCACGAAGTTTGCTCCTGCATCTACTGCACAAGTCACTTGTGTCACCACAGCTTATTGGGGGTCACCACAGCTTGTATTCCCACACAACTGTGTGGAGGATCGCAGGGGGATTCCAATGCCAAAAGAGGCACGCGTGTAAAGTTCAGAAAGGTTAGGTCCTCTGCACCTTCTGACCGCAGCTCCAGCGCAGCTTCCTAAAAACCCTTTGCTTTACTGGTTACACCCACCACAAGATCTACTTGCGGTGGGAGCATGGCTGTCACACTTCAACCACGTGTGGGAGGCCTCCTGCCGCAGTCCATGGGTCGGGACTTATTTTTCATGGCTACAGGCTGTAGTTCGACAGGTTGCCGCCGCAGAGGTACTTTCGGTCCGGGCTCCCGGCAGTGGCGGGGATCAGCTTACCCTCAGGCAAGCAGTGCAAAAGCTGATGGATTCTCAGGTGATATTACCAGTTCCAGTACTGTCCAGACGTTTCCAGTTCTTGGGGATGATTCTGGATACAATGGAACAGAAAGTGTTCCTGCCGGAGGACAAGGCGGTAGCCATTCTACTGCTGGTAGTGGCGGTCCTTACACCGGTTCTGGTTTCAGTACATCATTGCATCCACCTGCTGAGAAAAATGGTGGCCTTTTTTGAGGCGATCCAATTCAGGAGATTCCACTCCCGGGTGTTCCAGTTGGACCTTTTGACCAAGTGGTCTGAGTCACACCTTCAGATGCACAGGCGGATAAGTCTATCATCACAGGCAAGGCTGTCCTTGCAATGGTGGCAGCACCCTCAAAACCTTTTGGCATGCAGACGGTTCGGGATCCGGGATTGGGTCCTTCTGACGATTTACGCCAGTCTCCTCGGCTGGGGAGCGGTAATACAAGGAAGGAAAATGGTCTCCGTTGGGAGTCATAACTGCACATCAACTGTTTGGAAGCAGTTTATTATGTGCTCCTGCAGGCTGTCCCTCTGTTGCCAAACCTTGCGATTCAGATTCACTCGGACAATGTGACGACGGTTGCTTGAATCAACCGGCAGGGGGCGACAGAGCAGGACCTGCACGACAAATTGTAGTACAACCTGGTGTAATTGTTTCCTTCTATTCCCTTGCTAGGTTGGGTGTTAAAAGGTTTAGAAGCTAAGGAGTGGACGCATGACCTCGAAGGGTGTGGAACGCGGATCTTCAGGCCATGGTCTTAGAGACCCCTTGGGGTCTACCTCTCGTGGTCGACTCGCTCGCTCACTCACTCACTCAAGGGCCCTTTGTTTACCAGGACTTAGGGCAGCTTCGCTTGACGGCCTGGAGTTTGAGGCAGATTTTAGCCTGGAAGGGTCTTCATGCTTCTGTCATTACCACCATGACCCAGTCAAAGAAACCAGTGATGGCTTCCCATTACCATAAGATCTGGAAAAGGTATGTGGCCTGGTGTGAAACTAATTCCTTTCGCTCTGCGGATTTTAAAATGGACCGTTTTCTGCAATTCCTGCTTGGACCTGGGCCTACGTCTGGGCTCCTTTTAAGGTATGGATTTTGGTGCTTTCCATTTTCTTTCAAAGAAAATTGGCAGGCATTCTGAAAGTACAAACCCTTTCTCCAAGCGGTTCTAATGATTCAACCCCCCTTTGTGATGCCTACAGCACCCTGGGACCTAGATGTGGTCTTTTAGTTTCTGCAGTCGTCTTGGTTTGAACCGCTTGCGTCGACTGAATTAAAGTACCTCACGTGGAAGACAGTGGTGCTTCTGGCATCGGCTAGGCGGGTGTCCGAGTTGGGTCCTTTATCTTGCTGGACTCCTTATCTGGTGTTTCATGCAGATGGGGCTGAACTGAGAACAACAAAGCAATTTTTGCCAAAGGTTGTTTCGGCTTTCCATCTGAACCCAGGCTATTGTGGTTATGTCAAGTGTAGGTCACTGGGATTCCTGAATCCTTAGATGTGGTTTGGGTGCATTGATCCTACGTCGGTAGAATGGCAAGGCTGTGCAAGACTGAATGTCTTTTTGTGCTGATGATGCCCAGAATAAAGGGTTGCCGGCCTTGAAGCAATCGATTGCACGTTAGATCTGTGCTACAATTCGTCAGGCTTATGGAGTGGCCAGCCTACCGGTTCTGCTTTCTGTGAAGGCACATTCTGTGCGGCTGCTTGTGGTGTGTCGGCTATTTGGTCGGCTCCACACACGTATGCAAAGTTTTACAAATTTGACGCTCTGGCCAAAGAGGATACCGGTAAATACTTTTCTCGAAGTCCATATGGGATACTGGGCGCCCGGAGTTCAATACTGCGTTTGGTTGTCCCTAATATGTTGTAACGTTTTGGCTTGTTGCATATGTTGTCACTTATGTGATATTTACTTGTTGTGTTCAAAAAATTGTTAACAGTATTGTTACCAGTTATTGTTGTTTGAGGGTATGAATCTCACCACACTTAAATATACTCATATCCTACCTCACATACATTCTCCTCGGGCACAGTTTTTCCTTAACTGGCTTGTGGGAGGGTTTATGTGCCTGTCTCCTGTGGAGGACCTTTTTCCCCAATGTATTGAGAATCCCAATATCCCATATGGACTTCTAGAAAAGGATTTATTGGTAGGTAATTAAAATCCTCATTATCCCTGGAGCTAGTTTGGCTGATAGAGGCGGCTAGTGCGATAAATGACTGATGGTTGTTATCACAGTATCATATTAGAGGCCATTTTTATCGCCTGGAAACACATGGGGTCTTGGATAAGTCCCTGACTGCTTATCACTGATGATGCTTTGTGTGCCTCAGGCATGTGGGATTGCTCTTTGTTAACAATATAAATGATAAGCAGACGGTCGTTATCGTGCATAGCATATAATATATTGTCTAGTCAGTGTCCGCTCCTTACTCCCACAGTCAGATTGAGTGTCCCATTGTTATAGGGTGCTCTCTACATCATCTGCACCACATCTTACTAGTTATTATAAGTGCTAACAAATAAGTCTCATTGTCACACTTTGTACTGCCTGCAGTACCACTGATCAGCCAGGGGTGGTGCTCTTATCAGTCTGCTGCAGCTAGATTGTCTGCCACATGTTATATGCTACACCAGCGGTGGCCAACCCGCGGCTCTCGAGCCGCATGCGGCTCTCCCCCTTCTAAAGTGCGCTCCTGCTCGCACTGCTGCCCAACGCGGCGCCCACCGTCCGTCCCCTATCACCCGCTGCCGGTTCCCGAGGGCAGGAGAGCGCGCATCGCGCATCTCTCCTATCCCTCACTATGCATCCTTGTGACTTGGCCACACGCCAATCACAGCTTGCGGGCCGGCAGCCAATCAGGAGCCGGCCCGCGAGATTTGGCAGATTGGTGGACAGCCCAGTCACAGGGAAGTGAGAGGGGAAGGAGACGCGCGGTGTGCTCTCCTCCCCTCGGCGACTTGACTGCAGGGGGACGCCAGACTGTCCTCTCCCCGCCCGGCAGCAGCAGCAACAACGGTGAGTGCTGCTGCTGGGAAATTATCAGTGGGGGCATAACTGGCACTGTAGGGGGGCATATGTGGCATTGTGGTAACCAATCTGGCACTGGGCACATAACTAGCACTGTGGGGGCATATGTGTGTCATTGTGGGGACATACCTGGCACTGGGCACATAACTAGCACTGTGGGGGCATATGTGTGGCACTGTGGGGGCATATCTGACACCGTGGGGCATATATGTGTGGCACTGTGGGGGCATATCTGGCACCGTGGGGCATATATGTGTGGCACTGTGGGGGCATATCTGGCACCGGGGGGCATATATGTGTGGCACTGGGGGCATATCTGGCACCGTGGGGCATATATGTGTAGCACTGGGGGCATACCTAGCACTGTGGGGGGCATAAAGTTTTGTCATGTAGCCACTTCCCCTTGTGCCATATGACCACTCCCCTGACCACACCCCTTTTCGCCGTGCGCATGATGTCGGCTCTTTGGCTTGATTGCCGATATTTTTCGGCTCTTTACCTTGGACCGGTTGGCCACCCCTGTACTACACTGTCAGCCACAATGTACATTCAGGATATGTTTCCTCTGTAATTAGGAGCGGTATTTGGCTGGATACTACAGTATATTGCTTACTGTGGCGTCATTCTACAACAGGGTATCTCTGTGTATGTAGAGGTCACCTAAGCATTCCATGACTTGGTCTTCTGCCCTGTGACCGCGCTCGATGTCCCTACAGCTGTGTCGTTATCCCCATACATTTATTCTTTCAGGCTCCAGAGAAGAAGCAAGATGTTGGGAAGTTTGTTGAGCTGCCTGGTGCAGAAATGGGGAAGGTGGTCGTGAGATTCCCCCCTGAGGCCAGTGGGTAAGTCGGCACCTGAGCTGGTAATGGAGGTATATTGTCTGGCTGTATGGATGGAGATGGGGAAGGTGGTAGTGAGATGCCCCCTGAGGCCAGCGGGTAAGTCGGCAGCTGAGCTGGTAATGGAGGTATCTGCCTGGCTGTATGGATGGAGATGGGGAAGGTGGTAGTGAGATGCCCCCTGAGGCCAGCGGGTAAGTCGGCAGCTGAGCTGGGTAATGGAGGTATCTGCCTGGCTGTATGGATGGAGATGGAGATGGGGAAGGTGGTAGTGAGATTCCCCCCTGAGGCCAGCGGGTAAGTCGGCAGCTGAGCTGGGTAATGGCGGTATCTGCCTGGCTGTATGGATGGGGAAGGTGGTAGTGAGATGCCCCCTTAGGCCAGCGGGTAAGTCGGCAGCTGATTTGGGTAATGGCGGTATCTGCCTGGCTGTATGGATGGAGATGGGAAGGTGGTAGTGAGATGCCCCCTGAGGCCAGCGGGTAAGTCAGCAGCTGAGCTGGGTAATGGAGGTATCTGCCTGGCTGTATGGATGGAGATGGGGAAGGTGGTAGTGAGATGCCCCCTGAGGCCAGCAGGTAAGTCGGCAGCTGAGCTGGGTAATGGAGGTATCTGCCTGGCTGTATGTATGGAGATGGGGAAGGTGGTAGTGAGATGCCCCCTGAGGCCAGCGGGTAAGTCGGCAGCTGAGCTGGGTAATGGAGGTATCTGCCTGGCTGTATGGATGGAGATGGGGAAGGTGGTAGTGAGATGCCCCCTGAGGCCAGCAGGTAAGTCGGCAGCTGAGCTGGGTAATGGAGGTATCTGCCTGGCTGTATGGATGGAGATGGGGAAGGTGGTAGTGAGATGCCCCCTGAGGCCAGCGGGTAAGTCGGCAGCTGAGCAGGGTAATGGAGGTATCTGCCTGGCTGTATGGATGGAGATGGGGAAGGTGGTAGTGAGATGCCCCCTGAGGCCAGTGTGTAAGTCGGCAGCTGAGCTGGGTAATGGAGGTATCTGCCTGGCTGTATGGATGGAGATGGGGAAGGTGGTAGTGAGATGCCCCCTGAGGCCAGCGGGTAAGTCGGCAGCTGAGCTGGGTAATGGAGGTATCTGCCTGGCTGTATGGATGGAGATGGGGAAGGTGGTAGTGAGATGCCCCCTGAGGCCAGTGTGTAAGTCGGCAGCTGAGCTGGGTAATGGAGGTATCTGCCTGGCTGTATGGATGGAGATGGGGAAGGTGGTAGTGAGATGCCCCCTGAGGCCAGTGGGTAAGTCGGCAGCTGATCTGGGTAATGGAGGTATCTGCCTGGCTGTATGGATGGAGATGGGGAAGGTGGTAGTGAGATGCCCCCTGAGGCCAGTGGGTAAGTCGGCAGCTGCGCTGGGTAATGGAGGTATCTGCCTGGCTGTATGGATGGAGATGGGGAAGGTGGTAGTGAGATGCCCCCTGAGGCCAGCGGGTAAGTTGGCAGCTGAGCTGGGTAATGGAGGTATCTGCCTGGCTGTATGGATGGAGATGGGGAAGGTGGTAGTGAGATGCCCCCTGAGGCCAGTGTGTAAGTCGGCAGCTGAGCTGGGTAATGGCGGTATCTGCCTGGCTGTATGGATGGAGATGGGGAAGGTGGTAGTGAGATGCCCCCTGAGGCCAGCGGGTAAGTCGGCAGCTGAGCTGGGTAATGGAGGTATCTGCCTGGCTGTATGGATGGAGATGGGGAAGGTGGTAGTGAGATGCCCCCTGAGGCCAGCGGTTAAGTCGGCAGCTGAGCTGGTAATGGAGGTATCTGTCTGGCTGTATGGATGGAGATGGGGAAGGTGGTAGTGAGATGCCCCCTGAGGCCAGCGGGTAAGTCGGCAGCTGAGCTGGGTAATGGGAGGTATCTGCCTGGCTGTATGGATGGGGAAGGTGGTAGTGAGATGCCCCCTGAGGCCAGCGGGTAAGTCGGCAGCTGAGCTGGGTAATGGAGGTATATTGTCTGGCTGTATGGATGGAGATGGGGAAGGTGGTCGTGAGATGCCCCCTGAGGCCAGCGGGTAAGTCGGCAGCTGAGCTGGGTAATGGAGGTATCTGCCTGGCTGTATGGATGGAGATGGGGAAGGTGGTAGTGAGATGCCCCCTTAGGCCAGCGGGTAAGTCGGCAGCTGAGCTGGGTAATGGAGGTATCTGCCTGGCTGTATGTATGAAGATGGGGAAGGTGGTAGTGAGATGCCCCCTGAGGCCAGCGGGTAAGTCGGCAGCTGAGCTGGGTAATGGAGGTATCTGCCTGGCTGTATGGATGGAGATGGGGAAGGTGGTAGTGAGATGCCCCCTGAGGCCACTGTGTAAGTCGGCAGCTGAGCTGGGTAATGGAGGTATATTGTCTGGCTGTATGGATGGAGATGGGGAAGGTGGTAGTGAGATGCCCCCTGAGGCCAGCAGGTAAGTCGGCAGCTGAGCTGGGTAATGGAGGTATCTGCCTGGCTGTATGTATGGAGATGGGGAAGGTGGTAGTGAGATGCCCCCTGAGGCCAGTGTGTAAGTCGGCAGCTGAGCTGGGTAATGGCGGTATCTGCCTGGCTGTATGGATGGAGATGGGGAAGGTGGTAGTGAGATGCCCCCTGAGGCCAGCGGGTAAGTCGGCAGCTGAGCTGGGTAATGGAGGTATCTGCCTGGTTGTATGGATGGAGATGGGGAAGGTGGTAGTGAGATGCCCCCTGAGGCCAGTGTGTAAGTCGGCAGCTGAGCTGGGTAATGGCGGTGTCTGCCTGGCTGTATGGATGGAGATGGGGAAGGTGGTAGTGAGATTCCCCCTGAGGCCAGCGGGTAAAACGGCAGCTGAGCTGGTAATGGAGGTATCTGTCTGGCTGTATGGATGGAGATGGGGAAGGTGGTAGTGAGATGCCCCCTGAGGCCAGCGGGTAAGTCGGCAGCTGAGCTGGGTAATGGAGGTATATTGTCTGGCTGTATGGATGGAGATGGGGAAGGTGGTCGTGAGATGCCCCCTGAGGCCAGCGGGTAAGTCGGCAGCTGAGCTGGGTAATGGAGGTATCTGCCTGGCTGTATGGATGGAGATGGGGAAGGTGGTAGTGAGATGCCCCCTTAGGCCAGCGGGTAAGTCGGCAGCTGAGCTGGGTAATGGAGGTATCTGCCTGGCTGTATGTATGAAGATGGGGAAGGTGGTAGTGAGATGCCCCCTGAGGCCAGCGGGTAAGTCGGCAGCTGAGCTGGGTAATGGAGGTATCTGCCTGGCTGTATGGATGGAGATGGGGAAGGTGGTAGTGAGATGCCCCCTGAGGCCACTGTGTAAGTCGGCAGCTGAGCTGGGTAATGGAGGTATATTGTCTGGCTGTATGGATGGAGATGGGGAAGGTGGTAGTGAGATGCCCCCTGAGGCCAGCGGGTAAGTCGGCAGCTGAGCTGGTAATGGAGGTATCTGTCTGGCTGTATGGATGGAGATGGGGAAGGTGGTAGTGAGATGCCCCCTGAGACCAGCGGGTAAGTCGGCAGCTGAGCTGGGTAATGGAGGTATCTGCCTGGCTGTATGGATGGAGATGGGGAAGGTGGTAGTGAGATGCCCCCTGAGGCCAGTGTGTAAGTCGGCAGCTGAGCTGGTAATGGAGGTATCTGCCTGGCTGTATGGATGGAGATGGGGAAGGTGGTAGTGAGATGCCCCCTGAGGCCAGTGGGTAAGTCGGCAGCTGAGCTGGTAATGGAGGTATCTGCCTGGCTGTATGGATGGAGATGGGGAAGGTGGTAGTGAGATGCCCCCTGAGGCCAGCGGGTAAGTCGGCAGCTGAGCTGGTAATGGAGGTATCTGCCTGGCTGTATTGATGGAGATGGGGAAGGTGGTAGTGAGATGCCCCCTGAGGCCAGTGGGTAAGTCGGCAGCTGAGCTGGTAATGGAGGTATCTGCCTGGCTGTATGGATGGAGATGGGGAAGGTGGTAGTGAGATGCCCCCTGAGGCCAGCGGGTAAGTCGGCAGCTGAGCTGGTAATGGAGGTATCTGCCTGGCTGTATGGATGGAGATGGGGAAGGTGGTAGTGAGATGCCCCCTGAGGCCAGCGGGTAAGTCGGCAGCTGAGCTGGGTAATGGAGGTATCTGCCTGGCTGTATGGATGGAGATGGGGAAGGTGGTAGTGAGATGCCCCCTGAGGCCAGCGGGTAAGTCGGCAGCTGAGCTGGGTAATGGATGTATCTGCCTGGCTGTATGGGTGGAGATGGGGAAGGTGGTAGTGAGATGCCCCCTGAGGCCAGTGTGTAAGTCAGCAGCTGAGCTGGTAATGGCGGTATCTGCCTGGCTGTATGGATGGAGATGGGGAAGGTGGTAGTGAGATGCCCCCTGAGGCCAGTGTGTAAGTCGGCAGCTGAGCTGGGTAATGGAGGTATCTGCCTGGCTGTATGGATGGAGATGGGGATGGTGGTAGTGAGATGCCCCCTGAGGCCAGTGTGTAAGTCGGCAGCTGAGCTGGTAATGGAGGCATCTGCCTGGCTGTATGGATGGAGATGGGGATGGTGGTAGTGAGATGCCCCCTGAGGCCAGTGTGTAAGTCGGCAGCTGAGCTGGGTAATGGAGGTATCTGCCTGGCTGTATGGATGGAGATGGGGAAGGTGGTAGTGAGATGCCCCCTGAGGCCAGCGGGTAAGTCGGCAGCTGAGCTGGGTAATGGAGGTATCTGCCTGGCTGTATGGATGGAGATGGGGAAGGTGGTAGTGAGATGCCCCCTGAGGCCAGTGGGTAAGTCGGCAGCTGATCTGGGTAATGGAGGTATCTGCCTGGCTGTATGGATGGAGATGGGGAAGGTGGTAGTGAGATGCCCCCTGAGGCCAGCGGGTAAGTCGGCAGCTGAGCTGGGTAATGGCGGTATCTGCCTGGCTGTATGGATGGAGATGGGGAAGGTGGTAGTGAGATGCCCCCTGAGGCCAGCGGGTAAGTCGGCAGCTGAGCTGGGTAATGGAGGTATCTGCCTGGCTGTATGTATGGAGATGGGGAAGGTGGTAGTGAGATGCCCCCTTAGGCCAGTGTGTAAGTCGGCAGCTGAGCTGGGTAATGGAGGTATCTGCCTGGCTGTATGGATGGAGATGGGGAAGGTGGTAGTGAGATGCCCCCTGAGGCCAGTGGGTAAGTCGGCAGCTGATCTGGGTAATGGAGGTATCTGCCTGGCTGTATGGATGGAGATGGGGAAGGTGGTAGTGAGATGCCCCCTGAGGCCAGTGGGTAAGTCGGCAGCTGAGCTGGCAATGGAGGTATCTGCCTGGCTGTATGGATGGAGATGGGGAAGGTGGTAGTGAGATGCCCCCTGAGGCCAGTGTGTAAGTCGGCAGCTGAGCTGGGTAATGGAGGTATCTGCCTGGCTGTATGGATGGAGATGGGGAAGGTGGTAGTGAGATGCCCCCTGAGGCCAGCGGGTAAGTCGGCAGCTGAGCTGGGTAATGGAGGTATCTGCCTGGCTGTATGTATGGAGATGGGGAAGGTGGTATTGAGATGCCCCCTGAGGCCAGTGTGTAAGTCGGCAGCTGAGCTGGGTAATGGCGGTATCTGCCTGGCTGTATGGATGGAGATGGGGAAGGTGGTAGTGAGATGCCCCCTGAGGCCAGCGGGTAAGTCGGCAGCTGAGCTGGTAGTGGAGGTATATTGTCTGGCTGTATGTATGGAGATGGGGAAGGTGGTAGTGAGATGCCCCCTGAGGCCAGTGTGTAAGTCGGCAGCTGAGCTGGGTAATGGAGGTATCTGCCTAGCTGTATGGATGGGGAAGGTGGTAGTGAGATGCCCCCTGAGGCCAGTGTGTAAGTCGGCAGCTGAGCTGGGTAATGGAGGTATCTGCCTGGCTGTATGTATGGAGATGGGGAAGGTGGTAGTGAGATGCCCCCTGAGGCCAGCGGGTAAGTCGGCAGCTGAGCTGGTAATGGAGGTATCTGCCTGGCTGTATGGATGGAGATGGGGAAGGTGGTAGTGAGATGCCCCCTGAGGCCAGTGTGTAAGTCGGCAGCTGAGCTGGTAATGGAGGTATCTGCCTGGCTGTATGGATGGAGATGGGGAAGGTGGTAGTGAGATGCCCCCTGAGGCCAGTGTGTAAGTCGGCAGCTGAGCTGGGTAATGGAGGTATCTGCCTGGCTGTATGGATGGAGATGGGGAAGGTGGTAGTGAGATGCCCCCTGAGGCCAGCGGGTAAGTCGGCAGCTGAGCTGGGTAATGGAGGTATCTGCCTGGCTGTATGGATGGAGATGGGGAAGGTGGTAGTGAGATGCCCCCTGAGGCCAGCGGGTAAGTCGGCAGCTGAGCTGGGTAATGGCGGTATCTGCCTGGCTGTATGGATGGAGATGGGGAAGGTGGTAGTGAGATGCCCCCTGAGGCCAGCGGGTAAGTCGGCAGCTGAGCTGGTAATGGAGGTATCTGCCTGGCTGTATGGATGGAGATGGGGAAGGTGGTAGTGAGATGCCCCCTGAGGCCAGCGGGTAAGTCGGCAGCTGAGCTGGGTAATGGAGGTATCTGCCTGGCTGTATGGATGGAGATGGGGAAGGTGGTAGTGAGATGCCCCCTGAGGCCAGCGGGTAAGTCGGCAGCTGAGCTGGGTAATGGAGGTATATTGTCTGGCTGTATGGATGGAGATGGGGAAGGTGGTAGTGAGATGCCCCCTTAGGCCAGCGGGTAAGTCGGCAGCTGATCTGGGTAATGGCGGTATCTGCCTGGCTGTATGGATGGAGATGGGGAAGGTGGTAGTGAGATGCCCCCTGAGGCCAGCGGGTAAGTCGGCAGCTGAGCTGGGTAATGGAGGTATCTGCCTGGCTGTATGGATGGAGATGGGGAAGGTGGTAGTGAGATGCCCCCTGAGGCCAGCGGGTAAGTCGGCAGCTGAGCTGGGTAATGGCGGTATCTGCCTGGCTGTATGGATGGAGATGGGGAAGGTGGTAGTGAGATGCCCCCTGAGGCCAGCGGGTAAGTCGGCAGCTGAGCTGGTAATGGAGGTATCTGCCTGGCTGTATGGATGGAGATGGGGAAGGTGGTAGTGAGATGCCCCCTGAGGCCAGCGGGTAAGTCGGCAGCTGAGCTGGGTAATGGAGGTATCTGCCTGGCTGTATGTATGGAGATGGGGAAGGTGGTAGTGAGATGCCCCCTGAGGCCAGCGGGTAAGTCGGCAGCTGAGCTGGGTAATGGAGGTATCTGCCTGGCGGTATGGATGGAGATGGGGAAGGTGGTAGTGAGATGCCCCCTGAGGCCAGCGGGTAAGTCGGCAGCTGAGCTGGGTAATGGAGGTATATTGTCTGGCTGTATGGATGGAGATGGGGAAGGTGGTAGTGAGATGCCCCCTTAGGCCAGCGGGTAAGTCGGCAGCTGATCTGGGTAATGGCGGTATCTGCCTGGCTGTATGGATGGAGATGGGGAAGGTGGTAGTGAGATGCCCCCTGAGGCCAGCGGGTAAGTCGGCAACTGAGCTGGGTAATGGAGGTATCTGCCTGGCTGTATGGATGGAGATGGGGAAGGTGGTAGTGAGATGCCCCCTGAGGCCAGCGGGTAAGTCGGCAGCTGAGCTGGGTAATGGCGGTATCTGCCTGGCTGTATGGATGGAGATGGGGAAGGTGGTAGTGAGATGCCCCCTGAGGCCAGTGTGTAAGTCGGCAGCTGAGCTGGGTAATGGAGGTATCTGCCTGGCTGTATGGATGGAGATGGGGAAGGTGGTAGTGAGATGCCCCCTGAGGCCAGCGGGTAAGTCGGCACCTGAGCTGGGTAATGGCGGTATCTGCCTGGCTGTATGGATGGAGATGGGGAAGGTGGTAGTGAGATGCCCCCTGAGGCCAGCGGGTAAGTCGGCAGCTGAGCTGGGTAATGGAGGTATCTGCCTGGCTGTATGGATGGAGATGGGGAAGGTGGTAGTGAGATGCCCCCTGAGGCCAGTGTGTAAGTCGGCAGCTGAGCTGGGTAATGGAGGTATATTGTCTGGCTGTATGGATGGAGATGGGGAAGGTGGTAGTGAGATGCCCCCTGAGGCCAGTGTGTAAGTCGGCAGCTGAGCTGGGTAATGGAGGTATCTGCCTGGCTGTATGGATGGAGATGGGGAAGGTGGTAGTGAGATGCCCCCTGAGGCCAGCGGGTAAGTCGGCAGCTGAGCTGGGTAATGGCGGTATCTGCCTGGCTGTATGGATGGAGATGGGGAAGGTGGTAGTGAGATGCCCCCTGAGGCCAGCGGGTAAGTCGGCAGCTGAGCTGGGTAATGGAGGTATATTGTCTGGCTGTATGGATGGAGATGGGGAAGGTGGTAGTGAGATGCCCCCTGAGGCCAGTGTGTAAGTCGGCAGCTGATCTGGGTAATGGAGGTATCTGCCTGGCTGTATGGATGGAGATGGGGAAGGTGGTAGTGAGATGCCCCCTGAGGCCAGCGGGTAAGTCGGCAGCTGAGCTGGGTAATGGAGGTATCTGCCTGGCTGTATGTATGGAGATGGGGAAGGTGGTAGTGAGATGCCCCCTGAGGCCAGTGTGTAAGTCGGCAGCTGATCTGGGTAATGGCGGTATCTGCCTGGCTGTATGTATGGAGATGGGGAAGGTGGTAGTGAGATGCCCCCTGAGGCCAGCGGGTAAGTCGGCAGCTGAGCTGGGTAATGGCGGTATCTGCCTGGCTGTATGGATGGAGATGGGGAAGGTGGTAGTGAGATGCCCCCTGAGGCCAGCGGGTAAGTCGGCAGCTGAGCTGGGTAATGGAGGTATCTGCCTGGCTGTATGGATGGAGATGGGGAAGGTGGTAGTGAGATGCCCCCTGAGGCCAGCGGGTAAGTCGGCACCTGAGCTGGTAATGGAGGTATCTGCCTGGCTGTATGGATGGGGAAGGTGGTAGTGAGATGCCCCCTGAGGCCAGCGGGTAAGTCGGCAGCTGAGCTGGGTAATGGCGGTATATTGTCTGGCTGTATGGATGGAGATGGGGAAGGTGGTAGTGAGATGCCCCCTGAGGCCAGCGGGTAAGTCGGCAGCTGAGCTGGGTAATGGAGGTATCTGCCTGGCTGTATGTATGGAGAAGGTGGTAGTGAGATGCCCCCTGAGGCCATTGTGTAAGTCGGCACCTGAGCTGGTAATGGAGGTATCTGTCTGGCTGTATGGATGGAGATGGGGAAGGTGGTAGTGAGATGCCCCCTGAGGCCAGCGGGTAAGTCGGCAGCTGAGCTGGGTAATGGCGGTATCTGCCTGGCTGTATGTATGGAGATGGGGAAGGTGGTAGTGAGATGCCCACTGAGGCCAGCGGGTAAGTCGGCAGCTGATCTGGGTAATGGCGGTATCTGCCTGGCTGTAAGGATGGGGAAGGTGGTAGTGAGATGCCCCCTGAGGCCAGCGGGTAAGTCGGCAGCTGAGCTGGTAATGGAGGTATCTGCCTGGCTGTATGGATGGGGAAGGTGGTAGTGAGATGCCCCCTTAGGCCAGCGGGTAAGTCGGCAGCTGATCTGGGTAATGGCGGTATCTGCCTGGCTGTATGGATGGAGATGGGGAAGGTGGTAGTGAGATGCCCCCTGAGGCCAGTGGGTAAGTCGGCAGCTGATCTGGGTAATGGAGGCATATTGTCTGGCTGTATGGATGGAGATGGGGAAGGTGGTAGTGAGATGCCCCCTTAGGCCAGCGGGTAAGTCGGCAGCTGATCTGGGTAATGGCGGTATCTGCCTGGCTGTATGGATGGAGATGGGGAAGGTGGTAGTGAGATGCCCCCTTAGGCCAGCGGGTAAGTCGGCAGCTGATCTGGGTAATGGCGGTATCTGCCTGGCTGTATGGATGGAGATGGGGAAGGTGGTAGTGAGATGCCCCCTGAGGCCAGCGGGTAAGTCGGCAGCTGAGCTGGGTAATGGCGGTATCTGCCTGGCTGTATGGATGGAGATGGGGAAGGTGGTAGTGAGATGCCCCCTGAGGCCAGCGGGTAAGTCGGCAGCTGAGCTGGGTAATGGAGGTATCTGCCTGGCTGTATGGATGGAGATGGGGAAGGTGGTTGTGAGATGCCCCCTGAGGCCAGCGGGTAAGTCGGCAGCTGAGCTGGGTAATGGAGGTATCTGCCTGGCTGTATGGATGGAGATGGGGAAGGTGGTTGTGAGATGCCCCCTGAGGCCAGCGGGTAAGTCGGCACCTGAGCTGGTAATGGAGGTATCTGCCTGGCTGTATGGATGGGGAAGGTGGTAGTGAGATGCCCCCTTAGGCCAGCGGGTAAGTCGGCAGCTGAGCTGGGTAATGGCGGTATCTGCCTGGCTGTATGGATGGAGATGGGGAAGGTGGTAGTGAGATGCCCCCTGAGGCCAGCGGGTAAGTCGGCAGCTGAGCTGGTAATGGAGGTATCTGCCTGGCTGTATGGATGGGGAAGGTGGTAGTGAGATGCCCCCTTAGGCCAGCGGGTAAGTCGGCAGCTGATCTGGGTAATGGCGGTATCTGCCTGGCTGTATGGATGGAGATGGGGAAGGTGGTAGTGAGATGCCCCCTGAGGCCAGTGGGTAAGTCGGCAGCTGATCTGGGTAATGGAGGCATATTGTCTGGCTGTATGGATGGAGATGGGGAAGGTGGTAGTGAGATGCCCCCTGAGGCCAGCGGGTAAGTCGGCAGCTGATCTGGGTAATGGCGGTATCTGCCTGGCTGTATGGATGGAGATGGGGAAGGTGGTAGTGAGATGCCCCCTTAGGCCAGCGGGTAAGTCGGCAGCTGATCTGGGTAATGGCGGTATCTGCCTGGCTGTATGGATGGAGATGGGGAAGGTGGTAGTGAGATGCCCCCTGAGGCCAGCAGGTAAGTCGGCAGCTGATCTGGGTAATGGCGGTATCTGCCTGGCTGTATGGATGGAGATGGGGAAGGTGGTAGTGAGATGCCCCCTGAGGCCAGCAGGTAAGTCGGCACCTGAGCTGGGTAATGGCGGTATCTGCCTGGCTGTATGTATGGATGGGGAAGGTGGTAGTGAGATGCCCCCTGAGGCCTGCAGGTAAGTCGGCACCTGAGCTGGGTAATGGCGGTATCTGCCTGGCTGTATGGATGGAGATGGGGAAGGTGGTAGTGAGATGCCCCCTTAGGCCAGCGGGTAAGTCGGCAGCTGATCTGGGTAATGGCGGTATCTGCCTGGCTGTATGTATGGATGGGGAAGGTGGTAGTGAGATGCCCCCTGAGGCCTGCAGGTAAGTCGGCACCTGAGCTGGGTAATGGCGGTATCTGCCTGGCTGTATGGATGGAGATGGGGAAGGTGGTAGTGAGATGCCCCCTGAGGCCAGCGGGTAAGTCGGCAGCTGATCTGGGTAATGGCGGTATCTGCCTGGCTGTATGGATGGAGATGGGGAAGGTGGTAGTGAGATGCCCCCTGAGGCCAGTGTGTAAGTCGGCAGCTGAGCTGGTAATGGCGGTATCTGCCTGGCTGTATGGATGGAGATGGGGAAGGTGGTAGTGAGATGCCCCCTGAGGCCAGTGTGTGTCCCATTAGGACAGCTCAGTAAGGGAGAATATATGAGTTGACCATGTCCAATCCTTACACCTTCAGTACATACCTCAGTGACGCGTTTTATAGGTCCTGTGTCTGTCATTCCCCAGGTACCTGCATATCGGACATGCAAAGGCCGCTCTACTCAACCAGCACTACCAGGTCACCTTCAAGGGGAAACTCATCATGAGATTCGATGACACCAACCCTGAGAAAGAAAAGGAAGATTTTGAGAAGGTAAATGGGGGGCAGCACCTAGAACCCAGTAATCTGCAAATGATAGTCCAGCAGGAGATGCCTGACCTGTCCTGTGTATTGCATAAGGCAGCAGTAGCCACAGTCTGAGAGTTATATAGTGGGAGGAGCAGGGTCCCAGCAGCACAGAGTATATCAGGAGATGAGTGATGGGTCAGTGAGGACAGGGCTGTATGTGACAGGGGCAGTGACATGATGTGAGGAGGGGAATGGAGGCAACAGGAAGCCACAGGCTGAGAGTTATATAGTGGGAGGAGCAGGGCCCCAGCAGCACAGAGTATATCAGGAGATGAGGCATGTGTCAGTGAGGACAGGGCTGCATGTGACAGGGGCAGTGACATGATGTGAGGAGGGGAATGGGGGCAGCAGGAAGCCACAGACTGAGAGTTATACAGTGGGAGGAGCAGGGTCCCTAGCAGCACAGAGTATATCAGGAGATTAATGATGTGTCAGTGAGGACAGGGCTGCATGTGACAGGGGCAGTGACAGGATGTGAGGAAGGGAATGGAGGCAGCAGGAAGTCACAGACTGAGAGATATATAGTGGGAGGAGCAGGGTCCCCAGCAGCACAGAGTATATCAGGAGATGAGGGATGTGTCAGTGAGGACAGGGCTGCATGTGACAGGGGCAGTGACATGATGTGAGGAGGGGAATGGAGGCAGCAGGAAGCCAAAGACTGATAGTTATATAGTGGGAGGGGCAGGGTCCCCAGCAGCACAGAGTAGATCAGGAGATGTGTGATGTGTCAGTGAGGACAGGGCTGCATGTGACAGGGGCAGTGACATGATGTGAGGAGGGGAATGGCGGCAGCAGGAAGCCACAGTCTGAGAGATATATAGTGGGAGGAGCAGGGTCCCCAGCAGCACAGAGTATATCAGGAGATGAGTGATGTGTCAGTGAGGACAGGGCTGCATGTGACAGGGGCAGTGACATGATGTGAGGAGGGGAATGGAGGCAGCAGTAGCCACAGTCTGAGAGTTATATAGTGGGAGGAGCAGGGTCCCAGCAGCACAGAGTATATCAGGAGATGAGTGATGGGTCAGTGAGGACAGGGCTGTATGTGACAGGGGCAGTGACATGATGTGAGGAGGGGAATGGGGGCAGCAGGAAGCCACAGTCTGAGAGATATATAGTGGGAGGAGCAGGGTCCCAGCAGCACAGAGGTCCTGTTAGTGTGAAGAATGAGGTTCTCTGTGTACTGCTACGGGATAGAAAGGCGTTTATCTCTCATTGTTCTTTCTGTGACATTAGTATTTCAGCAGCGGTTTGGAGTTTATCTGGTTACAGTACATACAAGAAGCTCCCTTTATATTCCCTTTCTCCGCTCATCGACTGTAGGTTTTTCTCACCGCACTTTCCTGGTATTAGTTAGATTCACTGTAATTTCTTTGGATTATTGTGGAGAGAAGGAAAACGATACATTTCTGTAAACCTTATTGTATAAGCAATCAGAAAAACAATGTTTCCATTTGCCTTGATACATACATGGCCACCATCTTGGAATTTACAAAATGGCTGCCGGAAACAATGTTTTTGTCTAACGGTTTCTAACTAATATAGAAATTGGATTTTCACAGCTGAACTTCCATTTCCAGGGCCAATCAAATGGTACCAAAGTAGATTCAACCACAAACCTATTAGACTGATATTTTCCATTTCATTAAGTGTTGTACAAGCAATCATACATGAACGTTGCACTAAGGAAGTGACCATTAACCCGGTGGGTTTTACTGGAGCAGGACAAACCTACCAGGGCAGCAGTTTGTCCTGCCCCAGCAAAACCCACCACCGATCGTAGGAGCCCCCCATACCTTCGCTCCAGCGTTTGTATGCCAGAGGCTGAGCTGCCCTGCCGCAGCTGGCCCAGCCACCAGTTACAGCAGTGACCACAGGCGGCAGGCTCGGGTATGTTTGCAGCGGCTCGGGAGGAATTGGGCCGCTGAACTCCTGAGCGCTCCCGAGTCCCCCCCCCCCCCCCTTCCAGAGCCACTCGGAACATCCCCGAGCCTGCCGCCTTCGTCACTGCTGTAAAGGGAATGGCGGCTGGGGAAGAGAAAGGGTTCAGGGGAGCTCCGGCGTACGATCGCCGGAGCGGAGGTGATGGGGAGTTGCACAAGCACTACCAACAAACAAATAACACACACTTACTGGCATTATAAACCACTTATTGGAATATATTCACACTGGCATTAAATCAGACAATATATATCTGCATTAAAGCTGAATAAAATACCATAAACCAACAAACATAGGAACGGATTGCAGAGACCTATTTTAATCTTTAAAAACTTTTCTTTTTCTTAATCTATTATCTTGTTTTAATATTTTCGCTACTCCTATCCATGACACAGGGAAACTTACTACCAGGCCAATAGATAATTAATAAAAATGTACAATTGCCAATATTAAGTGATAGCCTGTGATCTTTTAAACTTGTGATATTTATAAGAACACTAATAAAGGTATAACACACTGATATTTTATAAATAAGTCATTTGGAGACGTGGTGGATGAGGAGTGCATCTGATTAAACGGATGTAATGTATGGTCTGCAGACCAGGTACTAGAGGTTCTGATGCACAGACTGGAATGGACTAGAGCTACCCTGTCAGTCTCCTGTGGATGTAATGTATGCTCTGCAGACCAGGTACTAGAGGTTCTGATGCACAGACTGGGAATGGACTAGTGCTCCCCTCTCAGTCTCCTGTGTATGTAATGTATGGTCTGCAGACCAGGTACTAGAGGTTCTGATGCACAGACTGGGAATGGACTGGTGCTCCCCTGTCAGTCTCTTGTGTATGTAATGTATGGTCTGCAGACCAGGTACTAGAGGTTCTGATGCACAGACTGGGAATGGACCGGTGCTCCCCTGTCAGTCTCCTGTGTATGTAATGTATGGTCTGCAGATCAGGTACTAGAGGTTCTAGTGCACAGACTGGGAATGGACTAGTGCTCCCCCCGTCAGTCTCCTGTGTATGTAATGTATGGTCTGCAGTCCAGGTACTAGAGGTTCTGATGCACAGACTGGAATGGACTGGTGCTCCCATGTCAGTCTCCTGTGGATGTAATGTATGCTCTGCAGACCAGGTACTAGAGGTTCTGATGCACAGACTGGGAATGGACTGGTGCTCCCCTGTCAGTCTCCTGTGGATGTAATGTTTGGTCTGCAGTCCAGGTACTAGAGGTTCTGATGCAGACTGGGAATGGACTAGTGCTCCCCTGTCAGTCTCCTGTGTATGTAATGTATGGTCTGCAGACCAGGTACTAGATGTTCTGATGCACAGACTGGAATGGACTAGTGCTCCCCTGTCAGTCTCCTGTGTATGTAATGTATGCTCTGCAGACCAGGTACTAGATGTTCTGATGCACAGACTGGAATGGACTAGTGCTCCCATGTCAGTCTCCTGTGGATGTAATGTATGGTCTGCAGACCAGGTACTAGAGGTTCTAGTGCACAGACTGGGAATGGACTAGTGCTCCCCTGTCAGTCTCCTGTGGATGTAATGCATGCTTTGCAGACCAGGTACTAGAGGTTCTGATGCACAGACTGGAATGGACTGGTCCTCCCCTGTCAGTATCCTGTGGATATAATGTATGGTCTGCAGACCAGGTACTAGAGGTTCTAGTGCACAGACTGGGAATGGACTAGTGCTCCCCTGTCAGTCTCCTGTGGATGTAATGTTTGGTCTGCAGTCCAGGTACTAGAGGTTCTGATGCACAGACTGGAATGGACTGGTGCTCCCCTGTCAGTCTCCTGTGGATGTAATGTATGGTCTGCAGATCAGGTACTAGAGGTTCTAGTGCACAGACTGGGAATGGACTGGTGCTCCCCTGTCAGTCTCCTGTGTATGTAATGTATAGTCTGCAGACCAGGTACTAGAGGTTCTAGTGCACAGACTGGGAATGGACTAGTGCTCCCTCGTCAGTCTCCTGTGGATGTAATGTTTGGTCTGCAGTCCAGGTACTAGAGGTTCTGATGCACAGACTGGAATGGACTGGTGCTCCCCTGTCAGTCTCCTGTGGATGTAATGTATGGTCTGCAGACCAGGTTCTAGAGGTTCTCATGCACAGACTGGGAATGGACTTGGTGCTCCCCTGTCAGTCTCCTGTGGATGTAATGTATGGTCTGCAGACCAGGTTCTAGAGGTTCTAGTGCACAGACTGGGAATGGACTGGTGCTCCCCTGTCAGTCTCCTGTGGATGTAATGTTTGGTCTGCAGTCCAGGTACTAGAGGTTCTGATGCACAGACTGGAATGGACTGGTGCTCCCCTGTCAGTCTCCTGTGGATGTAATGTATGGTCTGCAGACCAGGTTCTAGAGGTTCTCATGCACAGACTGGGAATGGACTTGGTGCTCCCCTGTCAGTCTCCTGTGGATGTAATGTATGGTCTGCAGACCAGGTTCTAGAGGTTCTAGTGCACAGACTGGGAATGGACTGGTGCTCCCCTGTCAGTCTCCTGTGGATGTAATGTATGGTCTGCAGATCAGGTTCTAGAGGTTCTAGTGCACAGACTGGGAATGGACTGGTGCTCCCCTGTCAGTCTCCTGTGGATGTAATGTATGGTCTGCAGATCAGGTACTAGAGGTTCTAGTGCACAGACTGGGAATGGACTAGTGCTCCCCCGTCAGTCTCCTGTGGATGTAATGTTTGGTCTGCAGTCCAGGTACTAGAGGTTCTGATGCACAGACTGGAATGGACTGGTGCTCCCCTGTCAGTCTCCTGTGGATGTAATGTATGCTCTGCAGACCAGGTACTAGATGTTCTGATGCACAGACTGGAATGGACTAGTGCTCCCATGTCAGTCTCCTGTGTATGTAATGTATGCTCTGCAGACCAGGTACTAGATGTTCTGATGCACAGACTGGAATGGACCGGTGCTCCCCTGTCAGTCTCCTGTGGATGTAATGTATGGTCTGCAGACCAGGTACTAGAGGTTCTAGTGCACAGACTGGGAATGGACTAGTGCTCCCCTGTCAGTCTCCTGTGGATGTAATGCATGCTTTGCAGACCAGGTACTAGAGGTTCTGATGCACAGACTGGAATGGACTGGTCCTCCCCTGTCAGTATCCTGTGGATATAATGTATGCTCTGCAGACCAGGTACTAGAGGTTCTAGTGCACAGACTGGAATGGACCGGTGCTCCCCGGTCAGTCTCCTTTGTATGTAATGGATTCAGTATGAAATCCCGGCGGTCGGGATCCCGGCGTTCAAAATCCCGATGCCGAAATCCCGACAAGGGGGGGACGTGGATCGCCCCCCCTTGCGGGCCCGGTGCCTCGCTACGCTCGGCACGCTAATTTATTCTCCCTCCAGGGGTGTCGTGGACACCCACGGAGGGAGAAAGTGTCTGGATTTTGGCGGTCGGGATTCCAGCGTCGGGATTCTGAACGCCGGGATCCCGACTGCCGGGATTTAAACTGCATCACGTATGTAATGTATGCTCTGCAGACCAGGTACTAGATGTTCTGATGCACAGACTGGAATGGACTGGTGCTCCCCTGTCAGTCTCCTGTGTATGTAATGTATGGTCTGCAGACCAGGTACTAGAGGTTCTTATTCACAGACAGGGAATGGACCGGTGCTCCCCTGTCAGTCTCCTTTGTGTGTAATGGATTCAGTATGAAATCCCGGCGGTCGGGATCCCGGCGTTCGAAATCCCGACAAGGGGGGAACGTGTATCGCCCCCCCTTGCGGGCCCGGTGCCTCGCTACGCTCGTCACGCTTATTTATTCTCCCTCCAGGGGTGTCGTGGACACCCACGGAGTGAGAAAGTGTCGGGATTCTGAACGCCGGGATCTCGACCGCCGGGATTTAAACTGCATCCCGTATGTAATGTATGCTCCGCAGACCAGGTACTAGAGGTTCTGATGCAGACTGGGAATGGACTGGTGCTCCCCTGTCAGTCTCCTGTGTATGTAATGTATGGTCTGCAGGACAGGTTCTAGAGGTTCTGATGCACAGACTGGGAATGGACTGGTGCTACCCCGTCAGTCTCCTGTGTATGTAATGTATGGTCTGCAGACCAGGTACTAGAGGTTCTGATGCACAGACTGGGAATGGACTGGTGCTACCCCGTCAGTCTCCTGTGGATGTAATGTATGGCCTGCAGACCAGGTTCTAGAGGTTCTGATGCACAGACTGGGAATGGACTGGTGCTACCCCGTCAGTCTCCTGTGTATGTAATGTATGCTCTGCAATCCAGGTTCTAGAGGTTCTGATGCACAGACTGGGAATGGACTAATGCTCCCCTGTCAGTCTCCTGTGTATGTAATGTGTGGTCTGCAGACCAGGTACTAGAGGTTCTGATGCACAAATAGGGAATGGACTAGTGCTCCCCCGTCAGTCTCCTGTGGATGTAATGTATGGTCTGCAGTCCAGGTACTAGAGGTTCTGATGCATGGACTGGTGCTCCCCTGTCAGTCTCCTGTGTATGTAATGTATGCTCTGCAGACCAGGTACTAGAGGTTCTGATGCACAGACTGGAATGGACTAGTGCTACCCTGTCAGTCTCCTGTGGATGTAATGTATGCTCTGCAGACCAGGTACTAGAGGTTCTGATGCACAGACTGGAATGGACTGGTGCTCCCCTGTCAGTCTCCTGTGGATGTAATGTATGGTCTGCAGACCAGGTACTAGAGGTTCTAGTGCACAGACTGGGAATGGACTGGTGCTCCCCTGTCAGTCTCCTGTGGATGTAATGTT
This sequence comes from Crinia signifera, assembly GCF_055691185.1. Lineage (NCBI taxonomy): Eukaryota > Metazoa > Chordata > Amphibia > Anura > Myobatrachidae > Crinia > Crinia signifera. The sequence continues at coordinate 1,408,634 of NC_139219.1, forward strand.
TGACCTGCAGTCCAGGTACTAGAGGTTCTGATGCACAGACTGGAATGGACTGGTGCTCCCCTGTCAGTCTCCTGTGGATGTAATGTATGGTCTGCAGATCAGGTTCTAGAGGTTCTAGTGCACAGACTGGGAATGGACTAGTGCTCCCCCGTCAGTCTCCTGTGGATGTAATGTTTGGTCTGCAGTCCAGGTACTAGAGGTTCTGATGCACAGACTGGAATGGACTGGTGCTCCCCTGTCAGTCTCCTGTGGATGTAATGTATGGTCTGCAGACCAGGTTCTAGAGGTTCTCATGCACAGACTGGGAATGGACTTGGTGCTCCCCTGTCAGTCTCCTGTGGATGTAATGTATGGTCTGCAGACCAGGTTCTAGAGGTTCTAGTGCACAGACTGGGAATGGACTAGTGCTCCCCCGTCAGTCTCCTGTGGATGTAATGTTTGGTCTGCAGTCCAGGTACTAGAGGTTCTGATGCACAGACTGGAATGGACTGGTGCTCCCCTGTCAGTCTCCTGTGGATGTAATGTATGGTCTGCAGACCAGGTTCTAGAGGTTCTCATGCACAGACTGGGAATGGACTTGGTGCTCCCCTGTCAGTCTCCTGTGGATGTAATGTATGGTCTGCAGACCAGGTTCTAGAGGTTCTAGTGCACAGACTGGGAATGGACTGGTGCTCCCCTGTCAGTCTCCTGTGGATGTAATGTATGGTCTGCAGATCAGGTTCTAGTGCACAGACTGGGAATGGACTGGTGCTCCCCTGTCAGTCTCCTGTGGATGTAATGTATGGTCTGCAGATCAGGTACTAGAGGTTCTAGTGCACAGACTGGGAATGGACTAGTGCTCCCCCGTCAGTCTCCTGTGGATGTAATGTTTGGTCTGCAGTCCAGGTACTAGAGGTTCTGATGCACAGACTGGAATGGACTGGTGCTCCCCTGTCAGTCTCCTGTGGATGTAATGTATGCTCTGCAGACCAGGTACTAGATGTTCTGATGCACAGACTGGAATGGACTAGTGCTCCCATGTCAGTCTCCTGTGTATGTAATGTATGCTCTGCAGACCAGGTACTAGATGTTCTGATGCACAGACTGGAATGGACCGGTGCTCCCCTGTCAGTCTCCTGTGGATGTAATGTATGGTCTGCAGACCAGGTACTAGAGGTTCTAGTGCACAGACTGGGAATGGACTAGTGCTCCCCTGTCAGTCTCCTGTGGATGTAATGCATGCTTTGCAGACCAGGTACTAGAGGTTCTGATGCACAGACTGGAATGGACTGGTCCTCCCCTGTCAGTATCCTGTGGATATAATGTATGCTCTGCAGACCAGGTACTAGATGTTCTGATGCACAGACTGGAATGGACCGGTGCTCCCCGGTCAGTCTCCTTTGTATGTAATGGATTCAGTATGAAATCCCGGCGGTCGGGATCCCGGCGTTCAAAATCCCGATGCCGAAATCCCGACAAGGGGGGGACGTGGATCGCCCCTCCTTGCGGGCCCGGTGCCTCGCTACGCTCGGCACGCTAATTTATTCTCCCTCCAGGGGTGTCGTGGACACCCACGGAGGGAGAAAGTGTCTGGATTTTGGCGGTCGGGATTCCAGCGTCGGGATTCTGAACGCCGGGATCCCGACTGCCGGGATTTAAACTGCATCACGTATGTAATGTATGCTCTGCAGACCAGGTACTAGATGTTCTGATGCACAGACTGGAATGGACTGGTGCTCCCCTGTCAGTCTCCTGTGTATGTAATGTATGGTCTGCAGACCAGGTACTAGAGGTTCTTATTCACAGACAGGGAATGGACCGGTGCTCCCCGGTCAGTCTCCTTTGTATGTAATGGATTCAGTATGAAATCCCGGCGGTCGGGATCCCGGCGTTCAAAATCCCGGCGCCGAAATCCCGACAAGGGGGGAACGTGTATCGCCCCCCCTTGCGGGCCCGGTGCCTCGCTACGCTCGTCACGCTTATTTATTCTCCCTCCAGGGGTGTCGTGGACACCCACGGAGGGAGAAAGTGTCGGGATTTTGGCTGTCGGGATTCTGAACGCCGGGATCTCGACCGCCGGGATTTAAACTGCATCCCGTATGTAATGTATGCTCCGCAGACCAGGTACTAGAGGTTCTGATGCAGACTGGGAATGGACTAGTGCTCCCCTGTCAGTCTCCTGTGGATGTAATGTATGGTCTGCAGACCAGGTTCTAGAGGTTCTGATGCAGACTGGGAATGGACTAGTGCTCCCCTTTCAGTCTCCTGTGTATGTAATGTATGCTCTGCAGACCAGGTACTAGAGGTTCTGATGCACAGACTGGGAATGGACTGGTGCTCCCCTGTCAGTCTCCTGTGTATGTAATGTATGCTCTGCAGTCCAGGTACTAGAGGTTCTGATGCACAGACTGGGAATGGACTAGAGCTACCCTGTCAGTCTCCTGTGTATGTAATGCATGCTCTGCAGACCAGGTACTAGATGTTCTGATGCACAGACTGGAATGGACTAGTGCTCCCCCTTCAGTCTCCTGTGTATGTAATGTATGGTCTGCAGACCAGGTACTAGAGGTTCTGATGCACAGACTGGGAATGGACTAGAGCTACCCCGTCAGTCTCCTGTGTATGTAATGTATGGTCTGCAGGACAGGTTCTAGAGGTTCTGATGCACAGACTGGGAATGGACTGGTGCTACCCCGTCAGTCTCCTGTGTATGTAATGTATGGTCTGCAGACCAGGTACTAGAGGTTCTGATGCACAGACTGGGAATGGACTAGTGCTCCCCCGTCAGTCTCCTGTGGATGTAATGTATGGCCTGCAGACCAGGTTCTAGAGGTTCTGATGCACAGACTGGGAATGGACTAATGCTCCCCTGTCAGTCTCCTGTGTATGTAATGTGTGGTCTGCAGACCAGGTACTAGAGGTTCTGATGCACAAATAGGGAATGGACTAGTGCTCCCCCGTCAGTCTCCTGTGGATGTAATGTATGGTCTGCAGTCCAGGTACTAGAGGTTCTGATGCATGGACTGGTGCTCCCCTGTCAGTCTCCTGTGTATGTAATGTATGCTCTGCAGACCAGGTACTAGAGGTTCTGATGCACAGACTGGAATGGACTAGTGCTACCCTGTCAGTCTCCTGTGGATGTAATGTATGCTCTGCAGACCAGGTACTAGAGGTTCTGATGCACAGACTGGAATGGACTGGTGCTCCCCTGTCAGTCTCCTGTGGATGTAATGTATGGTCTGCAGACCAGGTACTAGAGGTTCTAGTGCACAGACTGGGAATGGACTGGTGCTCCCCTGTCAGTCTCCTGTGGATGTAATGTTTGGTCTGCAGTCCAGGTACTAGAGGTTCTGATGCACAGACTGGAATGGACTGGTGCTCCCCTGTCAGTCTCCTGTGGATGTAATGTATGGTCTGCAGATCAGGTACTAGAGGTTCTAGTGCACAGACTGGGAATGGACTAGTGCTCCCCCGTCAGTCTCCTGTGGATGTAATGTTTGGTCTGCAGTCCAGGTACTAGAGGTTCTGATGCACAGACTGGAATGGACTGGTGCTCCCCTGTCAGTCTCCTGTGGATGTAATGTATGGTCTGCAGACCAGGTTCTAGAGGTTCTCATGCACAGACTGGGAATGGACTTGGTGCTCCCCTGTCAGTCTCCTGTGGATGTAATGTATGGTCTGCAGATCAGGTACTAGAGGTTCTAGTGCACAGACTGGGAATGGACTAGTGCTCTCCCGTCAGTCTCCTGTGGATGTAATGTTTGGTCTGCAGTCCAGGTACTAGAGGTTCTGATGCACAGACTGGAATGGACTGGTGCTCCCCTGTCAGTCTCCTGTGGATGTAATGTATGGTCTGCAGACCAGGTTCTAGAGGTTCTCATGCACAGACTGGGAATGGACTTGGTGCTCCCCTGTCAGTCTCCTGTGGATGTAATGTATGGTCTGCAGATCAGGTACTAGAGGTTCTAGTGCACAGACTGGGAATGGACTAGTGCTCCCCCGTCAGTCTCCTGTGGATGTAATGTTTGGTCTGCAGTCCAGGTACTAGAGGTTCTGATGCACAGACTGGAATGGACTGGTGCTCCCCTGTCAGTCTCCTGTGGATGTAATGTATGGTCTGCAGACCAGGTTCTAGAGGTTCTAGTGCACAGACTGGGAATGGACTGGTGCTCCCCTGTCAGTCTCCTGTGGATGTAATGTATGGTCTGCAGATCAGGTTCTAGTGCACAGACTGGGAATGGACTGGTGCTCCCCTGTCAGTCTCCTGTGGATGTAATGTATGGTCTGCAGATCAGGTACTAGAGGTTCTAGTGCACAGACTGGGAATGGACTAGTGCTCCCCCGTCAGTCTCCTGTGGATGTAATGTTTGGTCTGCAGTCCAGGTACTAGAGGTTCTGATGCACAGACTGGAATGGACTGGTGCTCCCCTGTCAGTCTCCTGTGGATGTAATGTATGCTCTGCAGACCAGGTACTAGATGTTCTGATGCACAGACTGGAATGGACTAGTGCTCCCATGTCAGTCTCCTGTGTATGTAATGTATGCTCTGCAGACCAGGTACTAGATGTTCTGATGCACAGACTGGAATGGACCGGTGCTCCCCTGTCAGTCTCCTGTGGATGTAATGTATGGTCTGCAGATCAGGTTCTAGTGCACAGACTGGGAATGGACTAGTGCTCCCCTGTCAGTCTCCTGTGGATGTAATGCATGCTTTGCAGACCAGGTACTAGAGGTTCTGATGCACAGACTGGGAATGGACTGGTGCTCCCCTGTCAGTCTCCTGTGGATGTAATGTATGGTCTGCAGATCAGGTTCTAGTGCACAGACTGGAATGGACTAGTGCTCCCCCGTCAGTCTCCTGTGTATGTAATGTATGGTCTGCAGACCAGGTACTAGAGGTTCTGATGCACAGACTGGGAATGGACAAGAGCTACCCTGTCAGTCTCCTGTGGATGTAATGTTTGGTCTGCAGTCCAGGTACTAGAGGTTCTGATGCAGACTGGGAATGGACTGGTGCTCCTCTGTCAGTCTCCTGTGGATGTAATGTATGGTCTGCAGACCAGGTACTAGAGGTTCTGATGCACAGACTGGGAATGGACTAGTGCTCCCCCATCAGTCTCCTGTGGATGTAATGTATGGTCTGCAGACCAGGTACTAGAGATTCTGATGCAGACTGGGAATGGACTAGAGCTCCCCTGTCAGTCTCCTGTGGATGTAATGTGTGGTCTGCAGACCAGGTACTAGAGGTTCTGATGCACAGACTGGGAATGGACTGGTGCTCCCCTGTCAGTCTCCTGTGGATGTAATGTTTGGTCTGCAGTCCAGGTACTAGAGGTTCTGATGCAGACTGGGAATGGACTAGTGCTCACCTGTCAGTCTCCTGTGGATGTAATGTTTGGTCTGCAGTCCAGGTACTAGAGGTTCTGATGCAGACTGGGAATGGACTAGTGCTCCCCTTTCAGTCTCCTGTGGATGTAATGTATGGTCTGCAGTCCAGGTACTAGAGGTTCTGATGCACAGACTGGGAATGGACTGGTGCTACCCCGTCAGTCTCCTGTGGATGTAATGTATGCTCTGCAGTCCAGGTTCTAGAGGTTCTGATGCACAGACTGGGAATGGACTGGTGCTCCCCCGTCAGTCTCCTGTGTATGTAATGTATGCTCTGCAGACCAGGTACTAGATGTTCTGATGCACAGACTGGGAATGGACTAGTGCTCCCCTGTCAGTCTCCTGTGGATGTAATGAATGGTCTGCAGACCAGGTACTAGAGGTTCTGATGCACAGACTGGGAATGGACTAGAGCTACCCTGTCAGTCTCCTGTGGATGTAATGTATGCTCTGCAGACCAGGTACTAGAGGTTCTGATGCAGACTGGGAATGGACTGGTGCTCCCCCGTCAGTCTCCTGTGGATGTAATGTATGGTCTGCAGACCAGGTACTAGAGGTTCTGATGCACAGACTGGGAATGGACTAATGCTCCCCTGTCAGTCTCCTGTGGATGTAATGTATGCTCTGCAGACCAGGTACTAGAGGTTCTGATGCACAGACTCGAATGGACTGGTGCTCCCCTGTCAGTCTCCTGTGTATGTAATGTGTGGTCTGCAGACCAGGTACTAGAGGTTCTGATGCACAGACTGGGAATGGACTAATGCTCCCCTGTCAGTCTCCTGTGGATGTAATGTATGCTCTGCAGACCAGGTACTAGAGGTTCTGATGCACAGACTCGAATGGACTGGTGCTCCCCTGTCAGTCTCCTGTGTATGTAATGTGTGGTCTGCAGTCCAGATACTAGAGATTCTGATGCACAGACTGGGAATGGACTAGTCCTCCCCTGTCAGTCTCCTGTGGATGTAATGTATGGCCTGCAGACCAGGTTCTAGATGTTCTGATGCACAGACTGGGAATGGACTGGTGCTCCCCTGTCAGTCTCCTGTGTATGTAATGTATGGTCTGCAGTCCAGGTACTAGAGATTCTGATGCAGACTGGGAATGGACTAGTGCTCCCCTGTCAGTCTCCTGTGGATGTAATGTATGCTCTGCAGACCAGGTACTAGAGGTTCTGATGCACAGACTGGGAATGGACTGGTGCTACCCTGTCAGTCTCCTGTGGATGTAATGTGTGGCCTGCAGACCAGGTTCTAGAGGTTCTGGTGCACAGACTATAAGGGTGTATGTCACGGAGGGTGACTCTTTCTTGTGCTCTTTCAGGTTATCCTGGAGGATGTGTCCATGCTGCAAATAAAGCCGGATCAGTTCACCTACACCTCTGACCACTTTGAGAAGATAATTCAGTACGCGGAGAAGCTGATGGCGGAGGGAAAGGCGTACGTGGATGACACTCCTGCGGAACAGATGAAATCAGAACGTGAACAGAGGACGGAGTCTAAACACCGGAATAACGGTAAGAACATGGTAACCGCTATCTGCGTAACTCTGGTAATATATGTGGCATTGTTTTCCATATGAGCAAAGTGCCAGATTGCACCCCAGTTATTATTTCACACTTTAGGTTTACAGTTGTCTCCTCACTATCATCCAATAATGGATGGTTTGTGGTATTGCAAAATCTACAACCCATCCTATGTGCCGTGTGGGCTGTTACTGGGGTGCCAGGCTTAGGGGTTCAGGATCAAATCAAACTAATTATATATAGATAGATATAGATAGTTATATATAGATATATAGATAGATATATATATAGATATAGCGTGGGTGCCTTCCTGAAATAAATATACAGAAATAAATGTGATAGACAAAACCGGTGCAGGTAGCTGCCATTCATAAATACATTTTACCAGCAGAAGCACAGTCCTGTCCACACCGCGTAACTGGTCCTAAGGGTGACATACGCAGCGTCCTGTCCCCTCCACGTAACTGGTCCTAAGGGTGACATACGCAGCGTCCTGTCCCCACCGCGTAACTGGTCCTAAGGGTGACGTACGCAGCGTCCTGTTCTCACCGCGTAACTGGTCCTAAGGGTGACGTACGCAGCGTCCTGTCTCCACCGCGTAACTGGTCCTAAGGGTGACATACGCAGCGTCCTGTCCCCACCGCGTAACTGGTCCTAAGGGTGACGTACGCAGCGTCCTGTCTCCACCGCGTAACTGGTCCTAAGGGTGACATACTGTACGCAGCGTCCTGTCCCCACCGCGTAACTGGTCCTAAGGGTGACATACGCAGCGTCCTGTCCCCACCACATAACTGGTCCTAAGGGTGACATACGCAGCGTCCTGTCCCCGCCACATAACTGGTCCTAAGGGTGACATACGCAGCGTCCTGTCCTCGCCACGTAACTGGTACTAAGGGTGACATATACGCAGCATCCTGTCTCCACCGCATAACTGGTCCTAAGGGTGACATACGCAGCGTCCTGTCCTCACCGCGTAACTGGTCCTAAGGGTGACGTACGCAGCGTCCTGTCTCCACCGCGTAACTGGTCCTAAGGGTGACATACGCAGCGTCCTGTCCCCACCAAATAACTGGTCCTAAGGGTGACATACGCAGCGTCCTGTCCCCGCCACATAACTGGTCCTAAGGGTGACATACGCAGCGTCCTGTCCTCACCGCGTAACTGGTCCTAAGGGTGACATACTGTACGCAGCGTCCTGTCCCCACCGCGTAACTGGTCCTAAGGGTGACATACGCAGCGTCCTGTCCCCACCACATAACTGGTCCTAAGGGTGACATACGCAGCGTCCTGTCCTCACCGCGTAACTGGTCCTAAGGGTGACGTACGCAGCGTCCTGTCTCCACCGCGTAACTGGTCCTAAGGGTGACATACGCAGCGTCCTGTCCCCACCGCGTAACTGGTCCTAAGGGTGACATACGCAGCGTCCTGTCCCCACCACATAACTGGTCCTAAGGGTGACATACGCAGCGTCCTGTCCCCGCCACATAACTGGTCCTAAGGGTGACATACGCAGCGTCCTGTCCTCACCGCGTAACTGGTCCTAAGGGTGACATACTGTACGCAGCGTCCTGTCCCCACCGCGTAACTGGTCCTAAGGGTGACATACGCAGCGTCCTGTCCCCACCACATAACTGGTCCTAAGGGTGACATACGCAGCGTCCTGTCCCCGCCACATAACTGGTCCTAAGGGTGACATACGCAGCGTCCTGTCCTCACCGCGTAACTGGTACTAAGGGTGACATACTGTACGCAGCGTCCTGTCCCCACCGCGTAACTGGTACTAAGGGTGACATACGCAGCGTCCTGTCCCCACCACATAACTGGTCCTAAGGGTGACATACGCAGCGTCCTGTCCCCGCCACGTAACTGGTACTAAGGGTGACATACTGTACGCAGCGTCCTGTCCCCACCGCGTAACTGGTACTAAGGGTGACATACGCAGCGTCCTGTCCCCACCACATAACTGGTTCTAAGGGTGACATATGCAGCATCCTGTCCCCACCACATAACTGGTCCTAAGGGTGACATATGCAGCGTGCTGTCCTCACCACATAACTGGTCCTAAGGGTGACATACGCAGCGTCCTGTCCTCACCACGTAACTGGTCCTAAGGGTGACATACGCAGCGTCCTGTCCTCACCACGTAACTGGTCCTAAGGGTGACATACACAGCGTCCTGTCCTCGCCACATAACTGGTCCTAAGGGTGACATACGCAGCGTCCTGTCCTCGCCACATAACTGGTCCTAAGGGTGACATACACAGCGTCCTGTCCCCACCACATAACTGGTCCTAAGGGTGACATATGCAGCGTGCTGTCCCCGCCACATAACTGGTCCTAAGGGTGACATACGCAGCGTCCTGTCCTCACCACATAACTGGTCCTAAGGGTGACATACGCAATGTCCTGTCCTCGCCACATAACTGGTTCTAAGGGTGACATACGCAGCGTCCTGTCCTCGCCATATAACTGGTCCTAAGGGTGACATACGCAGCATCCTGTCCTCGCCATATAACCGGTCCTAAGGGTGACATACGCAGCGTCCTGTCCTCACCACATAACTGGTTCTAAGGGTGACATACGCAGCGTCCTGTCCTCGCCACATAACTGGTTCTAAGGGTGACATACGCAGCGTCCTGTCCCCACCACATAACTGGTCCTAAGGGTGACATACGCAGCGTCCTGTCCTCGCCATATAACCGGTCCTAAGGGTGACATACGCAGCGTCCTGTCCTCACCACATAACTGGTTCTAAGGGTGACATACGCAGCATCCTGTCCCCGCCACATAACTGGTCCTAAGGGTGACATATGCAGCATCCTGTCCCCGCCACATAACTGGTCCTAAGGGTGACATACGCAGCATCCTGTCCTCGCCATATAACCGGTCCTAAGGGTGACATACGCAGCGTCCTGTCCTCACCACATAACTGGTTCTAAGGGTGACATACGCAGCATCCTGTCCCCGCCACATAACTGGTACTAAGGGTGACATACGCAGCGTCCTGTCCTCGCCATATAACTGGTCCTAAGGGTGACATACGCAGCATCCTGTCCTCGCCATATAACCGGTCCTAAGGGTGACATACGCAGCGTCCTGTCCTCACCACATAACCGGTTCTAAGGGTGACATATGCAGCATCCTGTCCCCGCCACATAACTGGTCCTAAGGGTGACATACGCAGCATCCTGTCCCCGCCACATAACTGGTCCTAATGGTGACATACGCAGCATCCTGTCCTCACCACATAACTGGTTCTAAGGGTGACATACTGTACGCAGCGTCCTGTCCTCACCACATAAGTGGTTCTAAGGGTGACATACTGTACGCAGCGTCCTGTCCTCACCACATAACTGGTCCTAAGGGTGACATACGCAGCGTCCTGTCCTCGCCACATAACTGGTCCTAAGGGTGACATACGCAATGTCCTGTCCTCGCCACATAACTGGTTCTAAGGGTGACATATGCAGCGTGCTGTCCTCACCACATAACTGGTTCTAAGGGTGACATACTGTACGCAGCGTCCTGTCCTCACCACATAACTGGTCCTAAGGGTGACATACGCAGCGTCCTGTCCTCGCCACATAACTGGTCCTAAGGGTGACATACGCAATGTCCTGTCCTCGCCACATAACTGGTTCTAAGGGTGACATATGCAGCGTGCTGTCCTCACCACATAACTGGTCCTAAGGGTGACATACGCAGCGTCCTGTCCTCGCCACATAACTGGTCCTAAGGGTGACATACGCAATGTCCTGTCCTCGCCACATAACTGGTTCTAAGGGTGACATACGCAGCATCCTGTCCTCGCCATATGACCAGTCCTAAGGGTGACATACGCAGCGTCCTGTCCTCACCACATAACTGGTCCTAAGGGTGACATACGCAGCGTCCTGTCCTCACCGCGTAACTGGTCCTAAGGGTGACATACGCAGCGTCCTGTCCTCACCACGTAACTGGTCCTAAGGGTGACATACGCAGCGTCCTGTCCTCACCACATAACTGGTCCTAAGGGTGACATACGCAGCATCCTGTCCTCGCCACATAACTGGTCCTAAGGGTGACATAAGCAGCGTGCTGTCCTCACCACATAACTGGTCCTAAGGGTGACATACGCAGCTTCCTGTCCCCACCACATAACTGGTCCTAAGGGTGACATACGCAGCGTCCTGTCCCCACCACATAACTGGTCCTAAGGGTGACATACGCAGCGTCCTGTCCTCACCACGTAACTGGTCCTAAGGGTGACATACGCAGCGTCCTGTCCCTACCACATAACTGGTCCTAAGGGTGACATACGCAGCGTCCTGTCCCCACTGCGTAACTGGTCCTAAGGGTGACATACGCAGCGTCCTGTCCCCACCGCGTAACTGGTCCTAAGGGTGACATACGCAGCGTCCTGTCCCCACCGCGTAACTGGTCCTAAGGGTGACATACGCAGCGTCCTGTCCTCGCCATATAACCGGTCCTAAGGGTGACATACGCAGCGTCCTGTCCTCACCACATAACTGGTCCTAAGGGTGACATACGCAGCGTCCTGTCCCCACCGCGTAACTGGTCCTAAGGGTGACATACGCAGCGTCCTGTCCTCGCCATATAACCGGTCCTAAGGGTGACATACGCAGCGTCCTGTCCTCACCACATAACTGGTCCTAAGGGTGACATACGCAGCGTCCTGTCCTCACCACATAACTGGTCCTAAGGGTGACATATACGCAGCATCCTGTCTCCACCGCATAACTGGTTCTAAGGGTGACATACGCAGCGTCCTGTCCTCACCACATAACTGGTTCTAAGGGTGACATACGCAGCGTCCTGTCCTCACCACATAACTGGTTCTAAGGGTGACATACTGTACGCAGTGTCCTGTCCTCACCACATAACTGGTCCTAAGGGTGACATATGCAGCGTCCTGTCCCCGCCACATAACTGGTCCTAAGGGTGACATACGCAGCGTCCTGTCCCCACCACATAACTGGTCCTATGGGTGACATACGCAGCGTCCTGTCCTCACCACATAACTGGTCCTAAGGGTGACATACGCAGCGTCCTGTCCCCACCACATAACTGGTCCTAAGGGTGACATACGCAGCGTCCTGTCCCCGCCACATAACTGGTCCTAAGGGTGACATACGCAGCGTCCTGTCCCCACCACATAACTGGTCCTAAGGGTGATATACGCAGTGTCCTGTCCTCACCACGTAACTGGTCCTAAGGATGACATATGCAGCGTCCTGTCCTCACCACATAACTGGTCCTAAGGGTGACATACGCAGCGTCCTGTCCTCGCCACATAACTGGTCCTAAGGGTGACATACGCAGCATCCTGTCCTCGCCATATAACCGGTCCTAAGGGTGACATACGCAGCGTCCTGTCCCCACCGCGTAACTGGTCCTAAGGGTGACATATGCAGCGTCCTGTCCCCACCACATAACTGGTCCTAAGGGTGACATACGCAGCGTCCTGTCCTCACCACATAACTGGTCCTAAGGGTGACATACGCAGCATCCTGTCCTCACCACGTAACTGGTCCTAAGGGTGACATACGCAGCGTCCTGTCCCTACCACATAACTGGTCCTAAGGGTGACATACGCAGCGTCCTGTCCTCACCACATAACTGGTCCTAAGGGTGACACCCTCTGGTTTGTTTGACCTATTGCTGGTGTTGGTGAAATGTTTGTGTGTTTGCAGCGGTGGAGAAGAACCAGCAGATGTGGGAGGAAATGAAGAAGGGCACGCAGTTTGGCCAGACTTGCTGTCTGCGTGCTAAAATTGACATGAACTCCAACAATGGCTGTATGCGAGATCCGACTTTGTTCCGCTGCAAGACGCAGCCACATCCACGGACAGGAAGCAAGTACAAGTAAGTGACAAGGCATTAGTGTCATCAGTAATATGACATGTGGTGCGTGTATACTGTGTGTGTGACCGTGGCTGTATCTGTATACGGAATGCTGCGTTGCAGTGTCAGTAATATGACATGTGGTGTGTGTATACGGTGTGTGTGACCATGGCTGTATCTGGAATGCCGCGTTAGTGTCAGTAATATGACATGTGGTGTGTGTATACGGTGTATGTGACTGCGGCAGTATCTGTATATGGAATGCTGTTACATTGTCAGTAATACGATATGTGATGCGTGTATACTGTGTTGTGTGACTGCGGCTGTATCTGTACATGGAATACTATGTTACAGTGTCAGTAATATGATATATGGTGTGTGTATACTGTGTGTGTGACCGTGGCTGTATCTGTATACGGAATGCTGTGTTACAGTGTCAGTAATATGACATGTGGTGTGTGTATACTGTGTGTGTGACCGTGGCTGTATCTGTATACGGAATGCTGTGTTACAGTGTCAGTAATATGACATGTGGTGTGTGTATACTGTGTATGTGACCGCGGCTGTATCTGTATACGGAATGCTGTGTTACAGTGTCAGTAATATGACATGTGGTGTGTGTATACGGTGTGTGTGACCATGGCTGTATCTGTATACGGAATGCCGTGTTGGTGTCAGTAATATGATATGATGTGTGTGTATACTGTGTTGTGTGACTGCGGCTGTATCTTTACATGGAATACTATGTTAGTGTCAGTAATATGATATATGGTGTATGTATACCTGTGTGTGACTGCGGCTGTATCTGTATACGAAATGATGTGTTAGTGTCAGTAATATGATATATGGGGTGTATATACTGTGTGTGACCGCGGCTGTATCTGTATATGGAATGCTGTGTTACACTGTCAGTAATATGATATATGGGGTGTATATACTGTGTGTGACCGCGGCTGTATCTGTATATGGAATGCTGTGTTACACTGTCAGTAATATGATATATGGGGTGTATATACTGTGTTGTGTGACCGCGGCTGTATCTGTATATGGAATGCTGTGTTACACTGTCAGTAATATGATATATGGTGTATGTATACCTGTGTGTGACCGCGGCTGTATCTGTATATGGAATGATGTGTTACACTGTCAGTAATATGATACGTGGTGTGTGTATACTGTGTGTGACCGCGGCTGTATCTGTATATGGAATGCTGTGTTAGTGTCAGTAATATGATATATGGTGTATGTATACCTGTGTGTGACTGCGGCTGTATCTGTATACGGAATGATGTGTTAGTGTCAGTAATATGATATATGGTGTATGTATACCTGTGTGTGACTGCGGCTGTATCTGTATACGGAATGATGTGTTAGTGTCAGTAATATGATATATGGGGTGTATATACTGTGTGTGACCGCGGCTGTATCTGTATATGGAATGCTGTGTTACAGTGTCAGTAATATGGTATGTGGTGTATGTATACCTGTGTGTGACTGCGGCTGTATCTGTATACGGAATGATGTGTTAGTGTCAGTAATATGATATGTGGTGTGTATATACTGTGTGTGACCGCGGCTGTATCTGTATATGGAATGCTGTGTTACACTGTCAGTAATATGATATATGGTGTGTATATACTGTGTGTGACCGCGGCTGTATCTGTATATGGAATGCTGTGTTACACTGTCAGTAATATGATATATGGGGTGTATATACTGTGTGTGACCGCGGCTGTATCTGTATATGGAATGCTGTGTTACACTGTCAGTAATATGATATATGGGGTGTATATACTGTGTGTGACCACGGCTGTATCTGTATATGGAATGCTCTTACATTGTCAGTAATACGACATGTGAAGTGTGTATACTGTTTGTGTGACTGCGGCTTGTGTATATACTGTGTGTGACTGCGGCTTGTGTATATACTGTGTGTGACTGCGGCTTGTGTATATACTGTGTGTGACTGCGGCTTGTGTATATACTGTGTGTGACTGCGGCTGTATCTGTATATGGAATGCTCTTACATTGTCAGTAATACGACATGTGAAGTGTGTATACTGTTTGTGTGACTGCGGCTTGTGTATATACTGTGTGTGACTGCGGCTTGTGTATATACTGTGTGTGACTGCGGCTTGTGTATATACTGTGTGTGACTGCGGCTTGTGTATATACTGTGTGTGACTGCGGCTTGTGTATATACTGTGTGTGACTGCGGCTTGTGTATATACTGTGTGTGACCGCGGCTTGTGCGTACAGTGTGTGTGACCGCGTCTTGTGCGTACAGTGTGTGTGACCGCGTCTTGCGCGTTGTGTAACGTGATTTGTAGCAGACAGAGAACAGATATTGTGGACGTCCAGTTACAGATCATTCTGGTGAGGCACGGCACATGTTTGCCATCAATAATAACCTGTCATTTCCCACTGTGTTCCTTATGCAGCATATACCCCACATATGACTTTGCCTGCCCCATTGTGGACAGCTTAGAGGGCGTCACGCATGCGCTAAGAACGACTGAGTATCACGATCGGGATGAGCAGTTCTACTGGATCATAGATGCTCTGGGGATCCGGAAGCCGTACATCTGGGAGTATAGTCGTCTGAACCTCAACAACACTGTACTGTCCAAGCGGAAACTCACCTGGTTTGTCAACGAGGGCCTTGTGGATGGCTGGTATGTGCCACATTAGTTTTCATATGCTGGTACCATGTGTCCCTGCATGCCTGTCTATCCCCAGCAGGGGGAAGGTTCTATTGGCTGTCTGACATGTCAGTGTTCTCATGCGTCTGTCAGTCTGAGAACATTCTGTGGAGGCTCCGTGTCCGGGGAAACACTGTGTGGGCCGTCCCGTCCGGGGCAACACTGCGTGGGCCGTCCCGTCCGGGGCAACACTGCGTGGGCCGTCCCGTCCGGGGCAACACTGCCTGGGCCGTCCCATCCCTCTAGTCCGTCCCACCTCCCGCAGCTTCGTATTACGGACAATGCACGTCTCCCTCACTAGCTACAATATTCTGTATTATTTCTAGTCACTTCTAGAGCCCCAGTCCCTGTTCCCAGGTGAACTAGCGGGGGCAGCATAGTATGGGGGCTAGTGTCAGTCGCTATCCTGCTTGCTCCAACCTATGGAGACTCGTCACACCCAGATATAATAGCTGACAATGTCCAACAGGAAGGGATATTACATTACTGAGTGCAAATATCCAATCATCTTTTTACCTTTTCCCATACATGGCTCCGCTCTGTAATACAGTAGTGTAGGGATTAGGGGGCAGCACTTACGTGTGCACTTTACTCTGTTTCAGGGATGACCCCAGATTCCCAACTGTGCGAGGCGTCCTCAGAAGAGGCATGACGGTGGAGGGGCTGAAACAGTTCATTGCTGCGCAGGTTGGTCGCATGTGAAGGAAATAGGTCACCGATGTATTCACCTTGTGTATGATATGTGACCGTGTTTTTTCTGTGACTTATACAAGACTCTCTCCCCTGTTGGGTGTAGTGGGCTGTATACAGGGACTCTCTCCCCCAATGGGTGTACTGCACTGTATACAGGGACTCTCTCCTCCGATGGGTGTACTGCACTGTATACAGGGACTCTCTGCTCTGATGGGTGTACTGCGCTGTATACAGGGACTCTCTCCCCTGATGGGTGTACTGCGCTGTATACAGGGACTCTCTCCCCTGATGGGTGTACTGCGCTGTATACAGGAACTCTCTCCCCTGATGGGTGTACTGCGCTGTATACAGGGACTCTCTCCCCTGATGGGTGTACTGCGCTGTATACAGGGACTCTCTCCCCCGATGGGTGTACTGCGCTGTGTACAGGGACTCTCTCCCCCGATGGGTGTACTGCACTGTGTACAGGGACTCTCTCCCCCGATGGGTATACTGCACTGTATACAGGGACTCTCTGCTCTGATGGGTGTACTGCGCTGTATACAGGGACTCTCTCCCCCGATGGGTGTACTGCACTGTATACAGGGACTCTCTCCCCCGATGGGTGTACTGCACTGTATACAGGGACTCTCTGCTCTGATGGGTGTACTGCACTGTATACAGGGACTCGCTCCCCCGATGGGTGTACTGCGCTGTATACAGGGACTCTCTCTGATGGGTGTACTGCGCTGTATACAGGGACTCTCTCCCCCGATGGGTATACTGCACTGTATACAGGGACTCTCTGCTCTGATGGGTGTACTGCGCTGTATACAGGGACTCTCTCCCCTGATGGGTGTACTGCGCTGTATACAGGGACTCTCTCCCCTGATGGGTGTACTGCGCTGTATACAGGGACTCTCCTCTGATGGGTGTACTGCGCTGTATACAGGGACTCTCTCCCCCGATGGGTATACTGCACTGTATACAGGGACTCTCTGCTCTGATGGGTGTACTGCGCTGTATACAGGGACTCTCTCCCCTGATGGGTGTACTGCGCTGTATACAGGGACTCTCTCCCCTGATGGGTGTACTGCGCTGTATACAGGGACTCTCCTCTGATGGGTGTACTGCACTATATACAGGGACTCTCTCCCCCGATGTGTATACTGCACTGTATACAGGGACTCTCTCCCATGATGGGTGTACTGCGCTGTATACAGGGACTCTCTCCCCTGATGGGTGTACTGCGCTGTATACAGGGACTCTCTGCTCTGATGGGTGTACTGCACTATATACAGGGACTCTCTCCCCCGATGTGTATACTGCACTGTATACAGGGACTCTCTCCCATGATGGGTGTACTGCGCTGTATACAGGGACTCTCTCCCATGATGGGTGTACTGCGCTGTATACAGGGACTCTCTCCCATGATGGGTGTACTGTGCTGTATACAGGGACTCTCTCCCATGATGGGTGTACTGTGCTGTATACAGGGACTCTCTCCCATGATGGGTGTACTGTGTTGTATACATGGACTACTCTGATGGGGGCACTGTGTACAGGGACTCTTTCCATTATGGGTGTACTGTATACAGGGACTCTCTCTCGTTGATGGGTATACTGCGCTGTATACAGGGACTCTCTCCTCTGATGGGTGCACTGTATACAAGGACTCTCTCCCCTAATGCTGCACTATATACAGAGAACCTTTCCCCTGTTGGTGTACTGCGCTGTATACAGGGACTCTCTCCCCTGATGCTGCACTATATACAGAGAACCTTTCCCCTGTTGGTGTACTGCGCTGTATACAGGGACTCTCTCCCCTGATGCTGCACTATATACAGAGAACCTTTCCCCTGTTGGTGTACTGCGCTGTATACAGGGACTCTCTCTCCTGATGCTGCACTATATACAGAGAACCTTTCCCCTGTTGGTGTACTGCGCTGTATACAGGGACTCTCTCCCCTGATGCTGCACTATATACAGAGAACCTTTCCCCTGTTGGAGTACTGCGCTGTATACAGGGACTCTCTCCCCTGATGCTGCACTATATACAGAGAACCTTTCCCCTGTTGGTGTACTGCGCTGTATACAGGGACTCTCTCCCCTGATGCTGCACTATATACAGAGAACCTTTCCCCTGTTGGTGTACTGCGCCGTATACAGGGACTCTCTCGGCATCTGGAACTAAAGAAGCCATCTCAGTCAGGAAGCGGATCTCCAGGATATTCGTAGATTGATTCAGTGTACAGGGCAATTCACAGGTTATAGACGCATTGCATCCACACATTCAAGTTTGTCAATAATCCTTTGTGTAGAAGCATTGATCGCCTTAAGCAGCAGCCATGTATAATTGGCCATGTTAATGGTGGTGGCTAGCACACCACCCAGATTCACCAACTAAGGTGCAACAGTCAAGCTCCAGGCTGTATAGGGGGCAGAGCAGACAGGGAAAGGAGGTAGAGAGCAGGGGTATCCAATGTCAGTACACAGGCTGTAAAGTCTCACTCACCCCACCTAGAAGACAGGAGGTTCCTATATATAGGAGTCACGGTATGTGCTTAAACAGGGGATTGCATCACCTAAAATGGCGGGTCTGTGCGATCACTATAGCAAACAAGATGGCTGCAGGATCAATGTGTCGGGTTACCCGACCTTACAGGGACCTGTCCACTGTGCCCCCATCAGGGGGAGAGAGAGTCCCTGTCCATGGTGCCCCCATCGGGGGGAGAGAGAGTCCCTGTCCATGGTGCCCCCATCGGGGAGAGAGAGTCCCTGTCCATGGTGCCCCCATCGGGGAGAGAGAGTCCCTGTCCATGGTGCCCCCATCGGGGAGAGAGAGTCCCTGTCCACGGTGCCCCCATCGGGGGGAGAGAGAGTCCCTGTCCACGGTGCCCCCATCGGGGGGAGAGAGTCCCTGTCCACGGTGCCCCCATCGGGAGGAGAGAGAGTCCCTGTCCACGGTGCCCCCATCGGGGGGAGAGAGTCCCTGTCCATGGTTCCCCCATTGGGGAGAGAGAGTCCCTGTCCATGGTTCCCCCATCGGAGAGAGAGAGTCCCTGTCCATGGTGCCCCCATCGGGGAGAGAGAGTCCCTGTCCACGGTGCCCCCATCGGGGGGGGAGAGAGAGTCCCTGTCCACGGTGCCCCCATCGGGGGGAGAGAGAGTCCCTGTCCACGGTGCCCCCATCGGGAGGAGAGAGAGTCCCTGTCCACGGTGCCCCCATCGGGAGGAGAGAGAGTCCCTGTCCACGGTGCCCCCATCGGGGGGAGAGAGAGTCCCTGTCCATGGTGCCCCCATCGGGGAGAGAGAGTCCCTGTCCACGGTGCCCCCATCGGGGGGAGAGAGAGTCCCTGTCCACGGTGCCCCCATCGGGGGGAGAGAGTCCCTGTCCACGGTGCCCCCATCGGGAGGAGAGAGAGTCCCTGTCCACGGTGCCCCCATCGGGGGGAGAGAGTCCCTGTCCATGGTTCCCCCATCGGGGAGAGAGAGTCCCTGTCCATGGTTCCCCCATCGGAGAGAGAGAGTCCCTGTCCATGGTGCCCCCATCGGGGAGAGAGAGTCCCTGTACACGGTGCCCCCATCGGGGGGGGAGAGAGAGTCCCTGTCCACGGTGCCCCCATCGGGGGGAGAGAGAGTCCCTGTCCACGGTGCCCCCATCGGGAGGAGAGAGAGTCCCTGTCCACGGTGCCCCCATCGGGAGGAGAGAGAGTCCCTGTCCACGGTGCCCCCATCGGGGGGAGAGAGAGTCCCTGTCCACGGTGCCCCCATCGGGGGGAGAGAGAGTCCCTGTCCACGGTGCCCCCATCGGGAGGAGAGAGAGTCCCTGTCCACGGTGCCCCCATCGGGAGGAGAGAGAGTCCCTGTCCACGGTGCCCCCATCGGGGGGAGAGAGAGTCCCTGTCCACGGTGCCCCCATCGGGAGGAGAGAGAGTCCCTGTCCATGGTTCCCCCATCGGGGAGAGAGAGTCCCTGTCCATGGTTCCCCCATCGGAGAGAGAGAGTCCCTGTCCATGGTGCCCCCATCGGGGAGAGAGAGTCCCTGTCCACGGTGCCCCCATCGGGGGGGGGAGAGAGAGTCCCTGTCCACGGTGCCCCCATCGGGGGGAGAGAGAGTCCCTGTCCACGGTGCCCCCATCGGGGGGAGAGAGAGTCCCTGTCCACGGTGCCCCCATCGGGGGGAGAGAGAGTCCCTGTCCACGGTGCCCCCATCGGGGGGAGAGAGAGTCCCTGTCCACGGTGCCCCCATCGGGGGGAGAGAGAGTCCCTGTCCACGGTGCCCCCATCGGGGGGAGAGAGAGTCCCTGTCCACGGTGCCCCCATCGGGAGGAGAGAGAGTCCCTGTCCACGGTGCCCCCATCGGGGGGGGGGGAGAGAGTCCCTGTACACTGTGCACCCACCAGGGGGGGGAGAGAGTCCCTGTCCACAGTCCACCCACCAGGGGGGGGGGGGAGAGTCCCTGTACACAGTCCACCCACCAGGGGGGGGGGAGAGTCCCTGTACACTGTGCACCCACCAGGGGGGGGGGGGGGAGAGAGTCCCTGTACACTGTGCACCCACCAGGGGGGGGGGGAGAGAGTCCCTGTACACTGTGCACCCACCAGGGGGGGAGAGACTCCCTGTACACTGTGCACCCACCAGGGGGGGAGAGAGTCCCTGTACACTGTGCACCCACCAGGGGGGGGAGAGACTCCCTGTACACTGTGCACCCACCAGGGGGGGGAGAGTCCCTGTACACTGTGCACCCACCAGGGGGGGGGAGAGAGTCCCTGTACACTGTGCACCCACCAGGGGGGGAGAGAGTCCCTGTACACTGTGCACCCACCAGGGGGGGGAGAGACTCCCTGTACACTGTGCACCCACCAGGGGGGGGAGAGTCCCTGTACACTGTGCACCCACCAGGGGGGGGAGAGAGTCCCTGTACACTGTGCACCCACCAGGGGGGGGAGAGAGTCCCTGTACACAGTCCTATATAAGATAAATGAAGGTTCTCTAATGTCCTCAATGACGATTCTATGTGTCTGTTTCAGGGGTCTTCTCGATCTGTTGTGAATATGGAATGGGACAAGATCTGGTCATTTAACAAGAAGGTAATATTGCAGCCTCCCGATTGTGTAGTCTGAGCAGCTTAAATATTCATTGCAGCGCCCCCTACTGACTACTGCAGGCCGTGTACAATGATGTACTGATTTCCTGATTTGTGAATGTTGTCATGACCTCATTGACTTGCTCCAACCAAACGTTGACTTGTGGGAACAGACCTTGGCGTGAATCTGATCTATAAACTGCATTTCATTCTTCTGCTTTCAAGCTGCGAGCTATCTGTAAGAAGGTATTATTCCTGCTATTTCCCTTCTATTTTATTTGGCCTTTGGTGTATAGCTTACACTTCTGTGAGCAAACGTTGCTTACTCCATCATTTCGCAAATGAAGAGAATACAAACACAATCCCATCGCTTTATGCAGATCTTAGGAAGGTGCATTCACTGCTGCGCGGCCGGAAATCCCCTCCGAGTACATGTTCTTATGGTATCCAGGGCCGATAGCATGTGTCCGATTCCATGGGCAGTCCTGTGTGCATTGGGTCGGACCTGAAGATTATATGTTCTGCACGTTTTATCCCTTCTGGCGGTGGGGACCGTGTGATACATCAGATGTAGTAAGGCCGCATGCGATCCTGGGCGTCTGGTGGGGGATTGTATGCAATGTCTCAGAGGGGAGATGTCGCATAGTGTGTGGGGGCATTTACTTAGAGATTTACAATTGTTGGTTAGGGTAGAGATCAGGTGTAGGGTGACAATATTGGTGTGTGTTAGGGTCAGGACTTCTTACCCAGCTATGTCCTAAACACCAAGCGATACTTCTATGGAATCTATGAATAGTAGTAGTTGGCACAGACACACATACACATACATACACACACACATATATATATATATATACACAATTGCAAGCCCTTTGGAATTACCTGGATTTCTGCATAAATTGGTCATAAAATGTGTCCTGACCTTCATCTACGTCACAACAATAGACAAACACAGTCTGCTTATACTAATACCACACAAACAATTATGTTCTCATGTAAACATTCACAGTGCGGGGGGGACGAAGTATGTGAACATTCACAGTGCGGGGGGGACTAAGTATGTAAACATTCACAGTGCAGGGGGGACTAAGTATGTGAACATTCACAGTGCGGGGGGGACTAAGTATGTAAACATTCACAGTGCAGGGGGGACTAAGTATGTAAACATTCACAGTGCGGGGGGGACTAAGTACGTGAACATTCACAGTGCAGGGGGGGCTAAGTACGTAAACATTCACAGTGCGGGGGGGCTAAGTATGTAAACATTCACAGTGCGGGGGGGCTAAGTATGTAAACATTCACAGTGCAGGGGGGACTAAGTATGTAAACATTCACAGTGCAGGGGGGGCTAAGTATGTAAACATTCACAGTGCAGGGGGGGCTAAGTATGTAAAGATTCACAGTGCAGCGGGGACTAAGTATGTAAACATTCACAGTGCAGGGGGGGACTAAGTATGTGAACATTCACAGTGCGGGGGGGACTAAGTATGTAAACATTCACAGTGCAGGGGGGACTAAGTATGTAAACATTCACAGTGCGGGGGGGACTAAGTACGTGAACATTCACAGTGCAGGGGGGGCTAAGTACGTAAACATTCACAGTGCGGGGGGGCTAAGTATGTAAACATTCACAGTGCGGGGGGGCTAAGTATGTAAACATTCACAGTGCAGGGGGGACTAAGTATGTAAACATTCACAGTGCAGGGGGGGCTAAGTATGTAAACATTCACAGTGCAGGGGGGGCTAAGTATGTAAAGATTCACAGTGCAGCGGGGACTAAGTATGTAAACATTCACAGTGCAGGGGGGGACTAAGTATGTAAACATTCACAGTGCAGGGGGGGACTAAGTATGTAAACATTCACAGTGCGGGGGGGACTAAGTATGTAAACATTCACAGTGCAGCGGGGACTAAGTATGTAAACATTCACAGTGCAGGGGGGGACTAAGTATGTAAACATTCACAGTGCAGCGGGGACTAAGTATGTAAACATTCACAGTGCAGGGGGGGACTAAGTATGTAAACATTCACAGTGCAGGGGGGGCTAAGTATGTAAACATTCACAGTGCGGGGGGGACTAAGTACGTGAACATTCACAGTGCGGGGGGGACTAAGTACGTGAACATTCACAGTGCGGGGGGGACTAAGTACGTGAACATTCACAGTGCGGGGGGGACTAAGTACGTGAACATTCACAGTGCGGGGGGGACTAAGTACGTGAACATTCACAGTGCGGGGGGGACTAAGTACGTGAACATTCACAGTGCGGGGGGGACTAAGTACGTAAACATTCACAGTGCGGGGGGGACTAAGTACGTAAACATTCACAGTGCGGGGGGGACTAAGTATGTAAACATTCACAGTGCGGGGGGGACTAAGTATGTAAACATTCACAGTGCGGGGGGGACTAAGTATGTAAACATTCACAGTGCGGGGGGGACTAAGTATGTAAACATTCACAGTGCGGGGGGGACTAAGTATGTAAACATTCACAGTGCGGGGGGGACTAAGTATGTAAACATTCACAGTGCAGGGGGGGACTAAGTATGTAAACATTCACAGTGCAGGGGGGGACTAAGTATGTAAACATTCACAGTGCAGGGGGGCTAAGTACGTAAACATTCACAGTGCAGGGGGGACTAAGTACGTGAACATTCACAGTGCAGGGGGGACTAAGTACGTAAACATTCACAGTGCAGGGGGGACTAAGTACGTAAACATTCACAGTGCAGGGGGGACTAAGTACGTAAACATTCACAGTGCAGGGGGGACTAAGTACGTAAACATTCACAGTGCAGGGGGGACTAAGTACGTAAACATTCACAGTGCAGGGGGGACTAAGTACGTAAACATTCACAGTGCAGGGGGGACTAAGTACGTAAACATTCACAGTGCAGGGGGGGACTAAGTACGTAAACATTCACAGTGCAGGGGGGACTAAGTATGTAAACATTCACAGTGCAGGGGGGACTAAGTATGTAAACATTCACAGTGCAGGGGGGACTAAGTATGTAAACATTCACAGTGCAGGGGGGACTAAGTATGTAAACATTCACAGTGCAGGGGGGACTAAGTATGTAAACATTCACAGTGCAGGGGGGACTAAGTATGTAAACATTCACAGTGCAGGGGGGACTAAGTATGTAAACATTCACAGTGCAGGGGGGACTAAGTATGTGAACATTCACAGTGCAGGGGGGACTAAGTATGTGAACCCTTGGAATGAATAACTGGTTGACCCTCCTTTTGGCAACAATAACCTCTACCAGACGTTTCCTATAGTTACATATCAGACCTGCACAACGGTCAGGGGGAATTTTGGACGATTCCTCTTTACAAAACGATTTCAGTTCAGGAATACTCTTGGGATGTCTGGTGTGAATCCGTCTCTTGAGCTCATGCCGCAGGATCTCATTCGGGCTGAGGTCAGGACTGGGCCGCTCCAGGATGTGTATTTTCTTCTACTTCTGTGCTTTGGGTCATTGTCCTTTTGCATCACCCATCTCCTGTTGAGCTTCTATTGGTGGATAGATGGCATTAAGTTCTCCTGCAAAATGTCTTGATTAAACTTGGGAATTTATTTTTCCGTCGATGATGGCAATCTGTCCAGGCGCTGAGGCAGCAAAGCAGTCCCAAATCCTAATCCCCACTCCACCATACTTTAGATTTGGGATGAGGTTTTGATGTTGGTGTGCTGAGCGCGCCTGCTGCCTTTTTATCTCCACACATTGGCATATATTCAATGCCGTGGGCGAGCGGTGACTGCGAGCAGGACTTTTTGCTCGCAGTCACCGCTCACCCTGTCAGTATTCAACTGACCCCCCTCATTCGCAAATTCCCCCTCGCTCCGTTTTTTGAGCGAGGGAGAATTTGCGAATGTGCCTCCAAAAGCTGCGAGAATCGAGGCTAATTACAGCGAGTTTGCTGCACTAGCCTCGGCTCTCGTAGTTTAGGGTAATCCTCGCCGTTCTGTGACTGCGAGGATTCCCTCGGAACGTTGCATAGTGCGAGCGGCCGGCGTGGGGGTTAAACTGCGAGGATCACTGGTTTTCTGTGATCCTCGCAGTTTAACCCCCTTGCCGGCCGCTCGCACCGGCATTGAATACTTGCCATAGTGTTGCATGTTCCTTCCATACAACTCCACTTTGGTTTCATCTTTCCGCAGAATAGTTTGGCAGTAGTGCTGTGCAACATCCAGGTGCTCTGTTGCAAACTTCAAACATGCAGAAATGTTTTTTTTGTGGACATCGGTGGCTTCCTCCGTGGATTCCTCCCATGAATTCCTTTCTTGTTTAGTGTTTTACATATCATAGTCAACAGAGATGTTGGCATGTGCCAGAGATTTCTGTACGTCTTTAAATGTCACTTTAGGGGGCGTGGCTTGGACGAGCTAGGAGCAGGCAGCAGTCTCCTGGAGCTCCTGCATCCCATCCTGGATATTATCCTATTTAAACCTGCTAGATGGCTCTGGAGCTGGCGCTGCTGAAAGAATAATTACCTGATCACCTGGTGCCCCTGTTAAATCGCTGCCGCGGTCTTTTTCTGCCGTTCGGAGACTTCATCGGCTTCAGCCTACTGCTCCTCCGGCTCTGTCACTCGCGGCCAACTGTCCTGCACGGAGCGTGACGCTCTGATCGCGGGTGGAGAAGTGGACTGGGGGGCTGGCGACCTCTCCAGAGATGCTTGGCGGGGGAAGCGGCTAGCGGTCTCTGAGGTGACTTGCTGCCGCGGTCCGCACGGGGAGAGCTGGAGCCATCAAGCGGCAGGGCTGTGTGAAAATTCAAAGAGTCTGCTATTGCCAGATACTGCAAGAGTGACCTCGTATCCCTTCATTGCCATGCAGTTTTTATACTTCACGGTCTGCTGCTGCGGTGAGTGGTGACGGCGACCACATATTTGGCACGCAGACGCCATTTTTTCCGTTTGGAGGCCTGGCTGCGGATCTGGCGATAAAGCTTTTGTCTCCTGTGACTACCAGCTTGGATAAACATGGATCTCCCTTTACTACAGATCCTGCGTGAAATACAGGAATCCTCCACTAGATTATGCCGGCAGCTGCATGCCCTAACCAGTGGTGTCTCATCTCTCTGGTTACACGATGTGGTCGATATGGGTGATATCCCAATACGCATGGAACCTCTGCCCCTTCTGCTGCGATCCTGGTGTGGAGGTCGGAAGGACCTATCCCCTTTATTTCACTATAGAAGAGGGAGGCATGCAGGTCTATAGTTCCTTTGTCATATCCTGTCACGGGCCTGGTTACTGCAATGGACTCATACTTCTATGTGGATTGGTGCGTGCCTGTGATTGATCCTGTTTGCACAGATGAAGCTAAAGTTTGCCTCCAGTTTTATGGTAAGATCCTGAAGACTATGGTTGCCTCCTATTCATGGTACTACATGTGCTCCAGATGTCACCTCAGCTGTACACATGAGACTAATCCCATTTTGCTATATTACAAGACTGAGAGATGGCCAGATCAGCAGCCTATTTGCGCCAAATTGCCAATCCATTTTATGATCGCCGTCCTGCTTTTACCTATCACAATGTTTGCTCATAATGTTATAATATCTCTGATTCTGTTCTACATTCCACCAGGTTTTAGTGTTATGTCGGCAGTTCTCTCTTCATTGACATAAGCTGGGCGGATTTGACTGCTGTATCTATATTTGTTTGGGGTAGGCCGGGTTTCAACAAGCTCACTTCTCCTGACAATCCTGCACCAGCTGTTACCCGTTTGTTCTCCTTATGCGATGGGACCTGACCGACCTGATTTCGGGCTTTTTAAGAGCTTTCCCGACAATTGTAAAATCGGTCGCATTGCATGCCATTATAATGGCATGCGATGCGACCAATGCGATGGACCCGATTTTACATAGGAACCAATGTTAAATGCCCCCCATACCCAATTTTTGATTGTATACCCACCCTGATGGGTAATTTGTATGTCAAATGCCCCCCCATTGTTAATGCCACCGCACGATGAACGCCAACCCGAAGCGTGGCGAGCACAGGGGTACGCGTCCTCCAACCTTTTCATACCCCCACTATCCACGTCGTTGTGGAGTTGATTTTATATAGTGTGGCGAGCCTGAAGCGTGGCAAGCGCAGCGAGGGGACGTGTAATACCTGTGAGTAATGCACTTCCCCTCGCGCCACACTATATAAGATCAACTCCACGCCGACGTGGATAGAGGGGGCATAAAAAGGTCGGAGGACGCGTACCGCTGTGCTCGCCATGCTTTGGGTTGGCTTTCATCGTTAAGGGTGGCCTTAACAATAAGGGTGCATTTGACATATAATTAACCATTAGGGTGGGTATACAATGAAAAATGGGGTCTGGGGGGCATTTAACATTAGGGCCAATGTAAAAGCGGGTCTCAGGGACCATTTAACATTTATTCCAATGTAAAAATCGGGTCCGTCGCATCGCATGGGATGTGACCGATTTTTCCAACCCGATGGCATACAATTAAAGTCGGTGGCGCCGTGCTAGGAAACAAGTACTGCAGTTTCTACTGTTTAGGAGGGTATTGAATAACACAACACAGATTTACTATTTTGTTACACTTTTTGTACTGGTGCTGCAGGTTTGGTCCCGAATGGCGCCTTTGGGTACTGAAATAAACATATCCACCCTATAGCGATATCCTTTGACAACATGTGTAAGCCCTGCCTATGTATGTCTTCAAGCACCACGTATTTATGCTACATATGTTCCTAATTATTAAGCTCCATGGGTCGCTGCTAAAGCTATACTTATGTATGTTTAGGGTGTTACTTTGTATGTTTATTGCAAAAAAATGTCAATAAAAATTATGGAATAAAAAAAAAAAAGTCACTCTAGGATTCACCTCAATGAGCATTCTGCTACTCCAAGGGAGAGTAGCAACAGTGCATATAGACCAGCTGTCTTACCTTGGACTGATGAAGGCTTTTAGAGATAGATTGGTAACCCTTTCCAGCTTTATGCAAGTTAACATTTCGTAATCGTATGTCTTCTGAGAGCTTTTTTGTGCGAGGCATGTTTCACATCAGGCAATGCTTCTCGAATGGCAAACTCAAAATTGTTGTGTGTTTTTTTTTATACAGCAGGGCAGCTTCAACCAACATTTCCAATCTCATCTCATCGATTGGTCCCCAGGTTGGCTGACTCCTGATTCCAATTAGCTCTTGGAGAAGCCGTTAGCCTAGGCCTGGGTTCACATGTTTTGTCCACCCCGCACTGTGAAGGTTTACATGGTGTGTTCAATAAAAACATGAGAACATATAATTGTATTGTGGTATTAGGATAAGCAGACTGTGTTTGTCTATTGCTATGACTCTGATGAAGAGCAGAACATATTTTATGACCAATTTCTGCAGAAATCCAGGTAAATCACATACTTTTCTTGCAACTGTTCATATTAACAGACAGGGACCCAACGGCTCCCGAGAGCTTCTAATCTAAATGGAAGGTGACTAATATATAAGATAATTCGGTGTTTCCCATCCTCTGTCCCCCGGGTACACTGCAATCCCCTCCCCCGGGCTATTGCGCTGAACAGTTATCTTCCCTTACTGCTAAAGATGTGTCCACGTGCCTCTCGCCTCCTTTCACGTTACACAGGGTCCTAGTTGTGATATGACTTTTCTGGACACGTGCGTGGCTTCTTTTCCCAATTTTTCCCTTTAAATACTGTCTATTTGCAAAATGTAGAGATCATGAAGCACCAGCAGCTTCTGCTGATTACAGTGATATTCAGCATATCTATATTCAGTGTGTGACTGACGCTGTCTGCATAAGAATTGTAATGTTAGTGTTTTCCAGGAACACAGCGTAGCATTCCGTATAACGGGGTACCGGATGCGATCCCGACACTCATTTACCCGACGTTGTTAATCCCGACTGTCGGAACCCTATACCACATCCATATAACGTGAGGCTATGTGTATGTGGATCATCTCTAGCAGTCCTGGATGATGTACTTCAGGCCTGGACAAATTGTGGCTGTACGTGTGTCATGGGACTACAAGAGGCAGCATGATAACGGATTAGGCTGGCCCAGGTTGTCCTCGATCAGGGACTAATGACATTACTGAGGTATGAGACACACGGGTGACGCATCATTTACATTGGTGCTAGTGAGGCCACGCCGGCGCGTAGTAGGCTGTGTAACTATTACTTAGTAATATAGGCAGTAAATGCACCTGGTCTAAGCTCTGCAGCCTCATATTCCTGTCCCACAATACTCACGCTGTAAGGATTTGGTTGGCGTTGTAGCGTGTGCGGAGCAGTGATCCCTTGTGTTGTGTGTGTGCTACATTCTTCCTATAGGAGACGATCTAGTCGTCCGCTGAATGCTGCCTAGTCCAGGGGTTCGTGATTGTGTTCTGTCCAGGGGCTGGCTGGCTGGTGTCTGGGCTCCAGTCCTGTGCACATGGCTACCACCGGCCCTGCTGCCTGTTCAGCAACTGGACCTACCTTTGCCTGGCTATAGTTTGATTTTCCTTTCTTCTGCTTGATCTCATGTCTATCACTGCTTGTCTGGCATGTGCCCCCTCCCTGCGTGTTTTGTGTTTTATTCTCATTTCTACAGATGACACTAACTGGTCTTTACTCTACACACCTGCATTTACTATTGGCCAGGAACACTGCACCACCATTTCTGCACCGCAGTGACAGCATGGCTTGTAGGACTTTAACGATGCTATTTATCAATGAGTGATAATACTCCCCCTGAATGATACAACTTGTTGTGTATGATAAATGGGGCTCCATCCAATCAGATCCCAATTTTCTGGTGTTTTGAAACATGACCGGAGCTGGTTGGCTGGAGCAACGTTGTATCATTCACAGGGTGTTTTATTACTGGTTCATAAATGGGTCCTAGATCTATAATCCCTTTTTAGGAAACCATTACTCAAATAGCAGTTACTGTCCACACATCCTCCACATACTGAGGATCCAGGTAACAGTCCGTGTTGGCACTTCTGTCATGTGGCGGTTTTCTGGGGGGAGCGGGGTTTGCACAGGAGTCCCACAGGTGTTTTGCATCTGTCTGACGCCAGGAGAAATTATGCACTGAGAAGAGGGGGGGGGGGGGTTTCTGTAGGGTCTGTGTCAGTAGTAAGCAGGTGCTTATTGCCTGCCAGGCGAGGGGATAGGTTTGGCTGATTGATCTGATCTGGGCCTTGTCTCTTCCTGCCCCATATCCAGCATGTATACAGGATTATGACGGTGGCGCAGATGATTAGACTTTGGGATTGACGTCCATTCTTTGTCTACAGTGTTATCCAGCAGTTGTGGGAATGACACAAGTTTATATACACACAGTTTGCTGCCTCAGTGTTACAACGGTTAGTCAGATGTTACTATGGTACTGAAGTAACATTACAGCATCTCATTAGTGCAAGAGTCTTTTATTGACAATAACATTAGGTTTATGCACAGAGCCAATATTGGCAGCTGTCGGTCACCTTCTGGCCACATACTGGCTGGTGGCCGCCCACTTTTGCCTAATCAGCGCTTGTAGTTTGTCAGAATCTGTGGGATTTGTTTGTCCATCCATCTATTCAGGATTGACCACAAGTTCTCAATGGGATTAGGGTTGAGGGAGTTTCCTGGCCATGGACGCAAAATGTTGATGTATTGTTCCCCAAGCCACTTAGTTATCACTTTGATTTGTGGCAAGGCGATCCATCATGCTGAAGAAGGCATTGTTCCTCTCCAACCTGGCCTTGGATGGTTGGGAGAAGTTGTTCTTGGAAGAAGTTTTGATTCCATTATTTATGGCTGTTTTCTTAGGCAAAGTTGTAAGTGAGCCCACTCCCTTGGCTGATCAGCTACCCCACACATGAATGGTCTCATTTTTCTTTACTGTTGGCATCAACATTGTTTTCCCAGATGCACCAAACAATCTGAAAGGGGGTTCATCAGAATAAATTGCTTTACCCCATCCTCAGCAGTCCAATCCCGGTACCTTTCACAGAATATCGGTCTATGCCGGATGTTTCTCCTTAACACCAGGTCATCCTCCAAAACTGTTCACCTCACTGTGCGTGCAGATGTACTCACACCTGCCTGCTACCATTACTACGCAAGCTCTGCACTGGTGGTGCCCCAATCCCAAAGCTAAGCTGAATCAACCTTGGGAGATAGTTCTGGTGCTTACTGGATGTTTTTGGTAGCCCTGAAGCCTTCTTCACAACTATTGATCCTCTTTTCTTGAAGTTTTTGATGATCTGATAAATGGTTTATTGAGGTGCAATATAATCGCAGCAAAATCCTTGCCTGTGAAGCCCTTTTTGTGCAGAGCAATGATGACTGCTCGTGTTTCTTGCAGGTAACCATGGTTCAGGAAGAACAATTTCATGAGTTTGAAGAAA
Organism: Crinia signifera; assembly: GCF_055691185.1. Taxonomy (NCBI): domain Eukaryota; kingdom Metazoa; phylum Chordata; class Amphibia; order Anura; family Myobatrachidae; genus Crinia; species Crinia signifera. The sequence goes on from NC_139219.1 coordinate 1,440,198, forward strand.
CTCAGGGAGCCCGGGGTGTGCTCCCAACACCCAGTGCAGTGACCTAAATCGTGCATAGGGGGCCGTACATACTTATGGAACCTCTCCCAAAGGAGAAGGGCCCCGTTACTCCCCTAATCCCTCTCTGCCATAAGGCTGAAGAGGGAAAAAAGGGATCGGTAGGTCCTCTTCACCAATGCTCAGAGAGACCCTCTTTCCTCAATACCCGGAAAGGTCCTCTGCACCCGAAGAGTTTGGAGAGACCGTTAGTAGGTTTCCCTCCACCTTGCGGCTCGGGGTCGCCACCGAAGCTCTCCCCAAAAGGATGAGAGCTTCATTACATTGGGGAGTGGATGGCCCATAAGGGTCATACACACGGCCCAAAAAAACAAACTACAAAAAACAGAGAATATGAAAAGTGCCAACGTGAGAGGGAAAATAAATCAATAAAGAGACCACAGTCAGAAGGCCGGGGTGGGGGTGAGAAAAATTGTCCTACCCCATCCAAAAGGCCCAGGGTGAGGATGTGAAGCTCTAACCTAAAGGTAAAGTGAGCAGTGCAAGTGCCATACTTGTGCATAGTGCATGTTCCAGCTCCCCCGAGTTTCCCCAGGGGCACAGTGCAGCTTCGGGCTCCAGGCAGCCAGCGTCCGGCCAAGTGTTTCTCTGCTCCCACCTAGGGCACTTTCCAGCCCCTGGCATGGGAATGGTTACTCACTGGGCTTTTTGAGTGACTCCCTTAGGGGTTGAGGCCCCCTCAGAAGAGCAATCTACTCAGTCTCTGTTTCTCGCATCCCAAGGTTAAGTTACTAAGCTGGGCTTTTTGCGGTCTCCCCATCAGAGGCTACAAACCTCTGGAATGGAAGCAATCTACTCAGCGCTTCTCCGCTCCTTGGGATTGGATACTAGACTGAGGCTTTCCCTGTCTCATCCTTCAGGGGCTACAAACCCCATCAATAGTCACCTACTGGGCCCAGTGTAAACCCCCCCCCCCCCCCTACCTCCTACCAGTGTGTTTACGGAAACACCTCCCACCATCTGGCAGGGGTGAAGGGTCCCATCCCCTCCGCCCATCAGAGCAGTTACTGAGTCCAGCCTTTCTCTATTCTCTGCCAGGGGCCGGTCCATACCCACTGATGAGAACAGATACTACACTTGATCTTAGCCGAAGGCCGATGCACCTCCCTCCTGTATGATCAGCATGACCGAGTGATCTCAAGCCTTATCCGCATCAGCTCTCACTTGTGCTAATGAGATAATCACTGACATGAGCTGGTCCTTTTGTGGCAGGGCTGAAATGCAGTGGAAATTGGGATTGCGCTTATTGTCATGGCAAATGGAGACTTTGTAATTAAATGCAGTTCATCTGATTGCTGTATTTGACAGTCTGGAATATATGAATATTTCCACCATAGAAACAGAGGCAGCCGAGTTAGCGAAAATTCTAATTTGTGTCATTCTCAAAACATGTGACCTCAGCTGTGTACCCGGTATTGGGCTGTTGGGGCTCACTGCAATTACGTGTTACATTAGTCGTACATGTACTTCCTATTACAGTACAGTTACTGCCTGCATTACAGTACTGCACATGCCCAGCGGTAGCCGGTCCATGCACGCAGTGTTCGCTAGCTACACACAAAAGACCAGTTACTGTCCTGCTCCTTCTTTTACCAGCCATTGGCAGACTTGGCGTGTGTCACCCAGTCTTGTGTTTCCCTCCCATAGGTGATAGACCCTATTGCCCCGCGGTACAGCGCTTTGCTGAAGAGCCAGGTTGTTCCGGTGAACATTGCAGAGGCTGAGGAAGGAGTGACCGAAGTCGCCAAGCACCCAAAGGTGGCTATCTATGTGTTCTCGCTTATTAGATGGCGGCGGTCACATATCGTATAAACGTATCATCAGTCTGTTCTGGGATGATGGGAGTAGTAGATGACGTGTGTGATGATTGTCCTGTTCTGCAGAATTCGGAGGTGGGGACAAAGCCTGTGTGGTACGGCCCCCGAGTTCTCATAGAAGGAGCGGATGCAGAAACGTTGTCTGAGGGGGAGACGGTCACTTTTATTAACTGGGGAAATCTCATCATCACCAAGATACACCGGTAAGGATTGTCCTGCACATACCAAGTGTATCCCGACAGCCTGACCATATGCTGCCATTGTGTGTCTGATAAGATGTACTGGTCACTGAGGCACGAGGCACTAACTAGGACATAGGTGCCTCAGTGTCCCTTATGGGGGAGATGTGTTTGTTTTGTGCTTACCGTGTTGTCCCCTCTGCGTAGAGAGCCCAATGGGATCATACAGTCTCTGGATGCCAAGCTCAACCTGGATAACAAGGACTATAAGAAAACCACCAAGATTACGTGGCTGGCAGAAACCCCAAAAGCTCCCTTCACCCCAACAATCTGCGTCAACTATGACCATCTGATCACTAAGCCAGTGCTGGGCAAAGAGGAAGACTTCAAGCAGTATGTCAACAGAAACAGCAAGGTGGGTGCTGGGTGCGAGGTCTGCGGGGGCGCCGGCTGGGGTGGGGGGCGCCGGCTGGGGTGCGAGGGGTGGGGGCGCCGGCTGGGGTGGGGGCGCCGGCTGGGGTGGGGGCGCCGGCTGGGGTGGGGGCGCCGGCTGGGGTGCGAGGGGTGGGGGCGCCGGCTGGGGTGTGAGGGGTGGGGGTGCTGGCTGGGGTGCGAGGTCTGCGGGGGCGCCGGCTGGGGTGCGAGGTCTGCGGGGGCGCTGGCTGGGGTGCGAGGTCTGCGGGGGGCGCCGGCTGGGGTGGGGGCGCTGGCTGGGGTGCGAGGTCTGCGGGGGCGCTGGCTGGGGTGCGAGGTCTGCGGGGGCGCCGGCTGGGGTGCGAGGTCTGCGGGGGCGCCGGCTGGGGTGGGGGTGCTGGTTGGGGTGCGAGGCCCGCGGGGGCGCTGGCTGGGGTGCGAGGTCTGCGGGGGCGCTGGATGGGGTGCGAGGTCTACGGGGGCGCTGGCTGGGGTGCGAGGTCTGCGGGGGCGCTGGCTGGGGTGCGAGGTCTGCGGGGGCGCTGGCTGGGTGCGAGGCCTGCGGGGGCGCTGGCTGGGGTGCGAGGCCTGCGGGGGCGCTGGCTGGGGTGCGAGGCCTGCGGGGGCGCTGGCTGGGGTGCGAGGTCTGCGAGGGCGCCTGCTGGGGTGGGGGCGCTGGCTGGGGTGCGAGGCCTGCGGGGGCGCTGGCTGGGGTGCGGGGGGTGCCGGCCGGTATTGATGACTGTGGGTCTTCTCTTTCAGCAAGAGGAGGTGATGCTGGGAGATCCCGGCCTGAAGAGTCTGAGAAAGGGCGACCTGATCCAGCTGCAGAGACGGGGATTTTATATCTGTGATGAACCTTATGAGCCCATCAGGTAATAGTCCCATTATGTGTCCTCTTCAGGCCCATTCCCAACAAATTCACAATATGAATAAATAGATCTGTGCTGCTGTCGTGCGCCAAATGTGGGAGGCACCGGGGCGGGGCCACGCGCACACCACTCGCTGCGCGTACTCACCTCGCTGCGCTCCGTCTCTTACCTTCGGGCCTGCGACGGTCCCGGTGCCTTCCTCTTGCTCCACTAGTTTCCGGAAGCGACTGCACCTGTAGGGGAAACAAGGGGGGGAAACCCCCTAGGGGGGGGAGGGGATGCTCATCACAGGCACTATTGGCCTCAGAATGGTTACACCCGCTTGTGGAACACGGCAGGTGTAACTGGGGTGGGGGAACGCTCCGGGGAGGGGAAGGAGCACAAACAACACGACAACAGATTCAATACAATTTCTACTCACCAGTCGTCTACTGGTCCGCCGTCACGCTTCCAGTGCGGATACCGGCATCTGAAAAGGAACTCACGTGACCTCCTGCTCCCTGGGGCAGGGCAATACACTAACGCGCCTGCGGCTTACCGCCCGCGCACTCTGCGGCCTGAAGCCGTCTTACGTAACTCGCGACCTAGCGCTGGATCCTTAGATGCCACAGCCTAGCGTCGCGCAACCTATGACCTAGCGCCGGATCTTCCGATGCCACGGCCTAGCGTCACGCAACCTGGCGCCTAACGCCCGCGCAACCTGTGACCTAGCGCCGGATCTTCCGATGCCACGGCCTAGCGTCACGCAACCTGGCGCCTAACGCCTGCGCAACTTAGAAAGAACACAATCTGCACAGGGCCACAATTGGTGAACCCAAGTACAGCATGCAGTACACGGTGTCAAGTAAAACAGTACAATGTAGAGAGACAACACTGCACCAACACCTAGCGAGGGCCTACCTCCCTCTGGCTGCTCCCAGCCTTACCACAACAACCCTCGTGGCGATACCTGAACTCGCAGCCTGTCGATACAGGCCTGTTACTTCTACGGAGAGGCCTCAGCCCTAACAGGGTCTGGGCCTCGTACACAACCAGGGCCTTGCGCCCTGCAACACAGATGGGCCTGGTGCCCAGTAACCCAGGGGGTCCTGGGGCCCAATAACACAATGGGGCCCGAGGGCCTACTATGTAGGGGCCTAAAGCCCAGAGCACCACTGGGCCTAATGCCCAACAACACAAAAAGGGGCTAATGCCCAACACCACCCAAACCTTAAGTCCCCACGGGCCTAGAGCCCGACTACAGTCACGCAGGCCTGGTGCCTGAATTGGGCCCACGGGCCTATTGCCCAAACACCTGGTGGTCTAGGGAGGGGACCCACATGTGGACTTACCCGTCCTAGGGCCTTCCGCTGGACCAAGCCTGGTCCCGCCACGAGGGTGGTCCGTCTTCGCCGGAGGTGGGATGCTTCCCACCACCTCCGGGCTTCCTGCAGTCTTCACCGGGGCAGCGGGGGCCGGGGCAAGCTCTTTTGCGTTGCACCCCGCCGCACCCGGGCTTCTTCCGTCTTCGCCGGCTGTCCCCGGCACTGTGTCCTTCGCCCGGCGGGCGGCAGCGTGTGTGTAACATATACCTGGTGCCTTACCCACAAGCATAGCCCAGCAGACTCCTGCTGGAGGTGGCTATATTCTGCTGCATTGCCTGCTTCCATGGTTACAGCGCTTCACACATCCCTGGGAATTCCTCCCATGTACAGGATAGCCGCCACTGGTGCAATCTATCCCCACCAGCCCACGGCATAGCCGCCACTGGTGCAGTCTATCCCCACCAGCCCACGGCATAGCCGCCACTGGTGCAGTCTATCCCCACCAATCCACGGCATAGCCGCCACTGGTGCAGTCTATCCCCGCCAGCCCACAGCATAGCCGGCACCACTGGTGCAGTCTATCCCCGCCAGCCCACAGCATAGCCGGCACCACTGGTGCAGTCTATCCCCGCCAGCCCACAGCATAGCCGCCACTGGTGCAGTCTCTCCCCACCAGCCCACAGCATAGCCGGCACCACTGGTGCAGTCTATCCCCACCAGGCCACAGCATAGCCGCCACTTGTGCAGTCTAGCCCCACCAGCCCACAGCATAGCCGCCACTGGTGCAGTCTATTCACACCAGCCGCCACTGGTGCAGTCTATCCCCGCCAGCCCACGGCATAGCCGGCGCCACTGGTGCAGTCTATCCCCGCCAGCCCACAGCATAGCCGGCGCCACTGGTGCAGTCTATCCCCACCAGCCCACAGCATAGCCGGTGTCACTGGTGCAGTCTATCCCCGCCAGCCCACGGCATAGCCGGTGCCCACTGGTGCAGTCTATCCCCGCCAGCCCACGGCATAGCCGGTGCCCACTGGTGCAGTCTATCCCCGCCAGCCCACGGCATAGCCGGTGCCCACTGGTGCAGTCTATCCTCCTATAAGCTGGCTATGCGTGTATACTGAGCTGTGGCCTTTGTATTGTGTCTGACATCACTTTGTGCTCTGCAGCCCGCACAGCTGCAAGGAGGCGCCATGTGTGCTGTTTTATATCCCAGATGGGCATACCAAGGAGATGCCAACATCTGGCTCCAAAGAGAAGGCAAAGACCTCTGGTACCAAGAAAGAGGTAAGTGAATAAGAATGAGCAATGGGCACAGGAACACACAAGGGTCACCGTGTATCGGTAGCGGGATGGGCACAGGAACACATGTAGGTCACCGTGCAGCTCTACATGAATGGGCACAGGAGCACACAAAGGTCACCGTGTATCGATAGCGGGATGGGCACAGGAACACATGTAGGTAACTGTAGCTGTAGCGGGATGGACACAGGAGAACATGATGGGCACAGGAGCACATGTAGGTCACCGTGCAGCTCTACATGAATGGGCACAGGAACACACAAAGGTCACCGTGTATCGATAGCGGGATGGGCACAGGAACACATGTAGGTCACCGTGCAGCTCTGGAGGGATGGGCACAGGAGCACACGTAGGTCATGTGCAGCTCTACAGGAATGGGCATAGGAACACATGTAGGTAACTGTGTAGCTGTAGCGGGATGGACACAGGAGCACATGATGGGCACAGGAGCACACGTAGGTCATGTGCAGCTGTAGAGGGACGGGTGCAGGAGCATTGGGATGGGCACAGGGGCACACATAGGTCACTGTACAGCTGTAGAGGGACGGGCGCAGGAGCATGGGGATGGGCACATGTAGGTCACTGTGCAGCTGTAGAGAGATGAGCACAGGAGCATGTGGATGGGCACAGGGGCACACGTAGGTCGCTGTAGAGGGACACGGCGCAGGAGCACACGTAGGTCACCGTGTAACGGTAGGGGGATGGGCACAGGAGCACACGTAGGTCACAGTGTAACGGTAGGGGGATGGGCACAGGAGCACACACGTAGGTCACAGTGTAACGGTAGGGGGATGGGCACAGGAGCACACACGTAGGTCAATATGCATCTGTAGGGGGATGGGCACAGGGGCACACGTAGGTCACCATGTAGGGGGATGGGCGCAGGAGCACACGTAGGTCACAGTGTAGGGGTAATGGGATGCCAGAATTGTTGTATCTATCATACCAATGAGTGATATTCTATTCTACAAGTAACTAGCTCCAGCTGACCTGAATCTGCATAAAATACCATTAAGCGCTAGAAGGGTTAATACCACGACAGCTGCTGTCTTAGTGGCTCCACTTGCTCCTAATAAGAACAAAGCCAAAAAACAAAAAGCGGAGACAGCACTTAGAATTGTAGAAAAACACAATCCAATAAAGGTCTAAATATTTAAAATCATTATTTTTTTACATATACAGGTACATCACCGATTTTACGGCAAATTAAAAAATTATCAAATTAAAATAAACTATATAACAACCCCACATGTACCGGCTGATACAATTCAAATGTTGGATGGAAAATTTGGTACTTCTTTACTTTCACGGCGCCACTAGAAATCGCGGGCATCGCGGCCATTGAATGCACTAAAAATCGGGTGCGACGCGACCGACGCGATGCCCGCGATTTCCCATAGGGAACAATGTTAAATTTCTCAATTGACCCTATTTTACTGTTCAATGCCTCAATTGACACGATTTTTCCATAGGAAACAATGTTAAATGGCCCACAGAGGCCAAATAGGCACCCTCAAGTGTGAAATGGCCCCCACAATTGTTAACGCCACCCCACGATCAACGTCAACCCGAAGCGTGGCGAGCGCAGCGAGCCCGCGAGGGGCGGCGGTACGCGTCCTCCGACCTTTTCATGCCCTACTATCTACTAGGGCGTGGAGTGAGAATAGAATAGTGTGGCGAGCGCAGCGAGCCACCGAGCCCGAAGCGTGGCGAGCGCACGCGGATACCTTCACAGGTAAACGCGTCCCTTCGCGGGCTTCACAGGTATCCGCGTCCCCTCGCGGGGCGCGCTGCGCTCGCCACGCTTCCTGCTCGGTGGCTCGCTGCGCTCGCCACACTATTCTATTCTCACTCTACGCCCTAGTGGATAGTAGGGCATGAAAAGGTCGGAGGACGCGTACCGCCGCCCCTCGCGGGCTGGCTGCGCTCGCCACGCTTCGGGTTGACGTTGATCGTGGGGTGGCGTTAACAATTGTGTAGGCCATTTCACACTTGAGGGTGCCTATTTGGCCTCTGTGGGCCATTTAACATTGTTTCCTATGGAAAAATCGTGTCAATTGAGGCATTGAACAGAAAAAACGGGTCAATTGAGAAATTTAACATTGGTCCCTATGGGAAATCGCGGGCATCGCGTCGGTCGCGTCGCACCCTATTTTTTTAGTGCATTCAATGCCCGCGATGACCGCGATATCCTATCTAGTGGCGCCGTGAAAGTACAGAAGTACCGAAAATTTAAATAAGGTCCAAAAGACGGTGGTAGTGGTCGTTACAAAGCCGGCTTGGTTAGTGATAGTATTGTTAATAAGGCACATGGCATTATTGGTAATGTTAGTAAGGCACATGGCAGCATAGCATTAGTGATGGTATTGTTAATGAGGCGCATGGCATTAGTGGTAGTATTAGGCACATGGCAGCATAGCATTAGTGGTAATGTTAGTATGGCACATGGCAGCATAGCATTAGTGGTAATGTTAGTAAGGCACATGGCAGCATAGCATTAGTGGTAATGTTAGTATGGCACATGGCAGCATAGCATTAGTGGTAATGTTAGTAAGGCACATGGCAGCATAGCATTAGTGGTAATGTTAGTAAGGCACATGGCAGCATAGCATTAGTGGTAATGTTAGTGTGGCACATGGCAGCATAGCATTAGTGGTAATGTTAGTAAGGCACATGGCAGCATAGCATTAGTGGTAATGTTAGTGTGGCACATGGCAGAATAGCATTAGTGGTAATGTTAGTAAGGGACATGGCAGCATGGCCTTGGTGGTAATGTTAGTAAGGCACATGGCAGCATGGCCTTAGTGGTAATGTTAGTAAGGCACATGGCAGCATGGCCTTAGTGGTAATGTTAGTAAGGCACATGGCAGCATAGCATTAGAGGTAATGTTAGTAAGGCACATGGCAGCATAGCATTAGTGGTAATGTTAGTAAGGCACATGGCAGCATAGCATTAGTGGTAATGTTAGTAAGGCACATGGCAGCATAGCATTAGTGGTAATGTTAGTAAGGGACATGGCAGCATGGCCTTGGTGGTAATGTTAGTAAGGCACATGGCAGCATGGCCTTAGTGGTAATGTTAGTAAGGCGCATGGCCTTAGTGGTAATGTTAGTAAGGCACATGGCAGCATAGCATTAGTGGTAATGTTAGTAAGGCACATGGCAGCATAGCATTAGTGGTAATTTTAGTAAGGCACATGGCAGCATAGCATTAGTGGTAGTATTGTTATTTTCTACCATTCCAGGTGCTGTCTCTCTTTTTCTACATGAATGTTACACAAGCCATCTCGCCAGCCTACCAACCAACCAGCTCCTAACTGTCTTTCTCTAGGTGCCCATACATGGAACTATGGGGCAGATGTATTAAGCCTTAACAAGAGATAAATGCAAGGGTAATAGGGAGAGATAAACGTCCAGCCAATCACCTGCCAACTGCCATGTTACAGGATGTGTTTGAAAAAAGTCAGTAAGGAGCTGATTGGCTGGACGTTTATCTCTCCTTATCACCCTTGCATTTATCTCTTGTTAAGGCTTAATACATCTGCCCCAATATTTCCACACATTTTGAGCTAGATCACCTCACACGCAAATTGCATATGATTTGCATGCAATGCGATGCAATCCGTAGATAGTGAAAAAGCATGGGCTGCACAGACTTTGTGCTGTGCGATGGGATGCCCACGGGAGCACGCATAGCACAGCACCCTTGCACAGTGTATGGGCACCTTAACACAGAATGTAAAATGTTAGCTAGGAGTGGACTGGCTGCTACTTTATCTCTCTCCTGACTCAGTGATAACTGCCCCAATGTGTGTTACCTTCTGACTCCTGAGGTCGGGGTTATTTTCATGTAGCCTGGGATGTGACAGCTCCGTGCTCTCTGATTGGCTCCTCCTGTTTCACAGACCAAGGGTGCGAAGGCAGCAGTGAGCATCGCTCCCCCACCACCCCACCTCCCAACAGATGATCCCTCAGTACTGTACAGCAAGATCACCGCTCAGGGAGATCTCGTCCGGGATCTCAAAGCCAAGAAAGCAGGAAAAACGGAAATTGATGCAGCTGTAAAATTACTGTTATCACAGAAAGCAGAATACAAACAGGCAACGGGTCAGGACTATAAACCTGGCAATGCCGCAGCACCCGTGGCTCCTCTTAACGTGACCGCTGCCATCAACCATGAATGCAAATCTGCGCATGACAAAGTGTCCGATCAAGGGGAAATTGTCCGGAAATTAAAGGCAGAGAAAGCATCAAAGGTAACAAACCTCGCCCTTAACTGCTGGGCTATATGTACGACAGTGAGGAGGGGAAGTAGTGCAATTGTCACAGATATTACTAATCGGAGGGGAAGTAGTGCAATTGTCACATATATTACTAATCGGAGGGGATGTAGTGCAATTGTCACATATATTACTAATCGGAGGGGAAGTAGTGCAATTGTCACATATATTACTAATCGGAGGGGAAGTAGTGCAATTGTCACAGATATTACTAAGCGGAGGAGAAGTAGTGCAATTGTCACAGATATTACTAAGCGGAGGGGAAGTAGCGCAATTGTCACAGATATTACTAATCGGAGGGGAAGTAGCACAATTGTCACAGATATTACTAAGCGGAGGGTAAGTATTGCAATTGTCACAGATATTACTAATCGGAGGGGAAGTAGTGCAATTGTTACAGATATTACTAATCGGAGGGGAAGTAGCACAGTCGTCACATATATTACTAAGCGGAGGAGAAGTAGTGCAATTGTCACAGATATTACTAAGCGGAGGGTAAGTAGTGCAATTGTCACAGATATTACTAAGCGGAGGGTAAGTAGTGCAATTGTCACAGATATTACTAATCGGAGGGGAAGTAGAGCAATTGTTACAGATATTACTAATCGGAGGGGAAGTAGCACAGTCGTCACATATATTACTAAGCGGAGGAGAAGTAGTGCAATTGTCACAGATATTACTAAGCGGAGGGTAAGTAGTGCAATTGTCACAGATATTACTAAGCGGAGGGTAAGTAGTGCAATTGTCACAGATATTACTAATCGGAAGGGAAGTAGTGCAATTGTCACAGATATTACTAATCGGAGGGGAAGTAGTGCAATTGTCACAGATATTACTAATCGGAGGAGAAGTAGTGCAATTGTCACAGATATTACTAATCGGAGGGGAAGTAGCGCAATTGTCACAGATATTACTAATCGGAAGGGAAGTAGTGCAATTGTAACAGATATTACTAAGCGTAGGGGAAGTAGCGCAATTGTCACAGATATTACTAAGCGGAGGGGAAGTAGCGCAATTGTCACAGATATTACTAATCGGAAGGGAAGTAGTGCAATTGTCACAGATATTACTAATCGGAGGGGAAGTAGTGCAATTGTCACAGATATTACTAATCGGAGGAGAAGTAGTGCAATTGTCACAGATATTACTAATCGGAGGGGAAGTAGCGCAATCGTCACAGATATTACTAAGCGGAGGAGAAGTAGTGCAATTGTCACAGATATTACTAATCGGAGGGGAAGTAGCGCAATTGTCACAGATATTACTAATCGGAAGGGAAGTAGTGCAATTGTCACAGATATTACTAATCGAAGGGAAGTAGCGCAATCGTCACAGATATTACTAAGCGGAGGAGAAGTAGTGCAATTGTCACAGATATTACTAATCGGAAGGGAAGTAGTGCAATTGTAACAGATATTACTAAGCGGAGGGGAAGTAGCGCAATTGTCACAGATATTACTAAGCGGAGGGGAAGTAGCGCAATTGTCACAGATATTACTAATCGGAAGGGAAGTAGTGCAATTGTCACAGATATTACTAATCGGAGGGGAAGTCGTGCAATTGTCACAGATATTACTAATCGGAGGGGAAGTAGCGCAATCGTCACAGATATTACTAAGCGGAGGAGAAGTAGTGCAATTGTCACAGATATTACTAATCGGAGGGGAAGTAGTGCAATTGTCACAGATATTAATAATCGGAGGGGAAGTAGCGCAATCGTCACAGATATTACTAAGCGGAGGAGAAGTAGTGCAATTGTCACAGATATTACTAATCGGAAGGGAAGTAGTGCAATTGTAACAGATATTACTAAGCGGAGGGGAAGTAGCGCAATTGTCACAGATATTACTAAGCGGAGGGGAAGTAGCGCAATTGTCACCGATATTACTAATCGGAAGGGAAGTAGTGCAATTGTCACAGATATTACTAATCGGAGGGGAAGTAGTGCAATTGTCACAGATACTACTAATCGGAGGAGAAGTAGTGCAATTGTCACAGATATTACTAATCGGAGGGGAAGTAGTGCAATTGTCACAGATATTACTAAGCGGAGGGTAAGTAGTGCAATTGTCACAGATATTACTAATCGGAAGGGAAGTAGTGCAATTGTCACAGATATTACTAATCGGAGGGGAAATGGCACAATTGTAACAGATATTACTAAGCGGAGGGGGAGTAGTGCAATTGTCACAGATATTACTAATCGGAGGGGGAAGAAGTGCAATTTTCACACATATAACTAATTGGAGAGGAAGTAGCACAATTGTAACAGATATTACTAAGCGGAGGGGAAGTAGCGCAATTGTAACAGATATTACTAAGCAGAGGGGAAGTAGCGCAATTGTCACAGATATTACTAAGCGGAGGGGAAGTAGCGCAATTGTCACAGATATTACTAAGCGGAGGGGAAGTAGCACAATTGTCACAGATATTACTAAGCGGAGGGGAAGTAGTGCAATTGTCATAGATATTACTAAGCGGAGGGGAAGTAGCACAATTGTCACAGATATTACTAAGCGGAGGGGAAGTAGTGCAATTGTCACAGATATTACTAAGCGGAGGGGAAGTAGCACAATTGTCACAGATATTACTAAGCGGAGGGGAAGTAGCGCAATTGTCACAGATATTACTAAGCGGAGGGGAAGTAGCACAATTGTCACAGATATTACTAAGCGGAGGGGAAGTAGTGCAATTGTCACAGATATTACTAAACTCTTAGTAACAATCCAAGCTGTTATACTAACACCAGGCAGCCAATCATTCCGCTGGGAAATGGTGATATCCGAGCTGATTGGCGGACTCCTCTACATGTGAGCATTATGATTGCTGATGGGCCAGGGGTATTATTCTCACCTGTACAGTCATGCTTCTTCCTTACTCCACTATCCCCTTCTGTTCCTTGTGCATTAGCCTCAGATAGACGCAGCCGTCAAACAACTTTTAGAGCTGAAAGCAGAATATAAACAAAAAACAGGACACGATTATCAAGTAGGCCCTCGTCCTGTAGCTCCAAGCAATCCGGCACCTGCTCCCTCCAGGACAGAGTCCTCCGATCCCATTCTAATGTATAACAAGGTAGTGGAACAAGGAGAGGTTGTCCGGATTCTCAAAAGCAAGAAAGCGTCCAAGGTAGGATGGTTGTATTCTGTGATCCCTGACAGGCAGGGCCCTCTCCCCCAGCACTATCCCTGCTAACAGTGCACTATTGTTCTCCTTACTGTGATCCCTGACAGGCAGGGCCCTCTCCCCCAGCACTATCCCTGCTACCAGTACACTATTCTCCCCCTTACTGTAATCCCTGACAGGCAGGGCCCTCTCCCCCAGCACTATCCCTGCTAACAGTGCACTATTGTCCTCCTTACTGTAATCCCTGACAGGCAGGGCCCTCTCCCCCAGCACTATCCCTGCTACCAGTACACCATTGTCCTCCTTACTGTAATCCCTGACAGGCAGGACCCTCTCCCCCAGCACTATCCCTGCTAACAGTGCACTATTGTCCTCCTTACTGTAATCCCTGACAGGCAGGGCCCTCGCCCCCAGCACTATCCCTGCTAACAGTGCACTATTGTCCTCCTTACTGTGATCCCTGACAGGCAGGGCCCTCTCCCCCAGCACTATCCCTGCTACCAGTACACCATTGTCCTCCTTACTGTAATCCCTGACAGGCAGGACCCTCTCCCCCAGCACTATCCCTGCTAACAGTGCACTATTGTCCTCCTTACTGTAATCCCTGACAGGCAGGGCCCTCGCCCCCAGCACTATCCCTGCTAACAGTGCACTATTGTCCTCCTTACTGTGATCCCTGACAGGCAGGGCCCTCTCCCCCAGCACTATCCCTGCTACCAGTACACCATTGTCCTCCTTACTGTAATCCCTGACAGGCAGGGCCCTCTCCCCCAGCACTATCCCTGCTAACAGTGCACTATTCTCCTCCTTACTGTAATTCCTGACAGGCAGGGCCCTCTCCCCCAGCACTATACCTGCTAACAGTGCACTATTGTCCTCCTCACTGTAATCCCTGACAGGCAGGACCCTCTCCCCCAGCACTATTCCTGCTACCAGTACACTATTGCCCTCCTTACTGTAATCCCTGACAGGCAGGGCCCTCTCCCCCAGCACTATCCCTGCTACCAGTGCACTATTGTCCTCCTTACTGTAATCCCTGACAGGCAGGGCCCTCTCCCCCAGCACTAACCCTGCTAACAGTGCACTATTGTCCTCCTTACTGTGATCCCTGACAGGCAGGGCCCTCTCCCCCAGCACTATCCCTGCTACCAGTACACCATTGTCCTCCTCACTGTAATCCCTGACAGGCAGGACCCTCTCCCCCAGCACTATTCCTGCTACCAGTACACTATTGTCCTCCTTACTGTAATCCCTGACAGGCAGGGCCCTCTCCCCCAGCACTATCCCTGCTTACCAGTGCACTATTGTCCTCCTTACTGTGATCCCTGACAGGCAGGGCCCTCTCCCCCAGCACTATTCCTGCTACCAGTACACCATTGTCCTCCTTACTGTAATCCCTGACAGGCAGGGCCCTCTCCCCCAGCACTAACCCTGCTACCAGTGCACCATTGTCCTCCTTACTGTAATCCCTGACAGGCAGGGCCCTCTCCCCCAGCACTAACCCTGCTACCAGTGCACCATTGTCCTCCTTACTGTAATCCCTGACAGGCAGGGCCCTCTCCCCCAGCACTATCCCTGCTACCAGTGCACCATTGTTCTCCTTACTGTAATCCCTGACAGGCAGGACCCTCTCCCCCGGCACTATCCCTGCTACCAGTACACTATTGACCTCCTTACTGTACTTACTGTACTGTATTACATTCATTCTATCTGTTAAGCGCCTTGAGTCCTATTGGAGAAAGAGCGCTATATAAATAAAATTATTATTATTATTACTGTAATCCCTGACAGGCAGGGCCCTCTCCCCCCAGCACTATCCCTGCTACCAGTGCACCATTGTTCTCCTTACTGTAATCCCTGACAGGCAGGGCCCTCTCCCCCAGCACTATCCCTGCTAACCGTGCACTATTGTCCTCCTTACTGTAATTCCTGACAGGCAGGGCCCTCTCCCCCAGCACTAACCCTGCTACCAGTGCACTATTGTCCTCCTTACTGTAATCCCTGACAGGCAGGGCCCTCTCCCCCCAGCACTATCCCTGCTAACAGTGCACTATTGTCCTCCTCACTGTAATCCCTGACAGGCAGGGCCCTCTCCCCCCAGCACTAACCCTGCTACCAGTGCACTATTGTCCTCCTTACTGTAATCCCTGACAGGCAGGGCCCTCTCCCCCCAGCACTATCCCTGCTACCAGTGCACTATTGTCCTCCTCACTGTAATCCCTGACAGGCAGGGCCCTCTCCCCCCAGCACTATCCCTGCTAACAGTGCACTATTGTCCTCCTCACTGTAATCCCTGACAGGCAGGGCCCTCTCCCCCAGCACTAACCCTGCTACCAGTGCACCATTGTTCTCCTTACTGTAATCCCTGACAGGCAGAGCCCTCTCCCCCAGCACTAACCCTGCTACCAGTGCACCATTGTCCTCCTTACAGTGATCCCTGACAGGCAGGGCCCTCTCCCCCAGCACTATCCCTGCTACCAGTACACCATTGACCCCCCGTCCCCAGCGCACCATCCTGGTTACACGTTTGCTTGTATCACAAGTACTTTTCTTCTGTTTCCTACTCTGCTCTTTGCTTCCTGTCTCCTGTGCTTAGGATGAGGTAGAGTCTGCAGTGAAATCCCTCTTACACCTAAAAGCAGAATACAAGCAGCAAACTGGTCAGGAATACAAGCCTGGATGTCCTCCGTCACAGCCTCCCAGTACTGCCACATTACCCCAGACAGGTCCCACCAACAGTACAAGTCTGTACAGCAGCGTCTGTCAGCAGGGAGAGCTTGTCCGCAAGCTGAAATGTGAGAAGGCTCCGAAGGTAAAGTGTTCCCAAGCTCTGACTCAGGTGTGGCGGGTAGGAGACATTGCATCTGATTGGGCCATCGCTGGCCTTGTCCAGACTTCTGCAGCTGGTACTGCTTGGAGAACAGGGAAGTTACCACACCGCCATCATGGCAAAACCTCCAACCGGTATTATGGGAGTCAGGGGGAACCGGAAGGTGCCGCTCAGTCTCCGCAAAATCTCCTGAGAGCTGGTGGGGCATGGCGGCTGGCGGGGGCTGATGATAGGATCACCAGCCCCTGCTCCAGCTGTAGATATATCTATATTACAATTGTGGGTGTCAATTTGACTACAGTGTGATGTGTACCCTATTGAACAATCTTGTGTGTTTTCTGTATACGTAATTTAGGTTCTGTAACAAATGCGTTTCCCTTTTAATAGGACAAGGTGGACGAGGCGGTAAAACTTCTCCTGTCTCTGAAATCGGAATACAAGGAGAAGACAGGGCAGGAGTACACCCCGGGGCGCCCCCCTGTGAGCCTAGCCTTGGAGAAACCACCCCCCATCCAGGGAAATGGCTCAGATTCTTCCCAGGCTGAAGATCTATGTAACAAAGTGGCTAAACAGGGGGATGAGGTCCGGAAACTGAAGACTGAGAAAGCAGCCAAGGTGCGTCTTGTGACCTGTTGGGGTATCTGAATATTCTGTCCCCTCTGGGATTCATCCGTCCCCTCTGGGATTCATGTTTTAGCATTTTTATCAAAGTAGATATACTGTGGATATAACTTCTTTGCTGAGTTTGTATGTTCTCTTCGTGCTTGCATCGGTTTCCTTTGGGGGCTTGGTATATCTTCTGCACATTAATAACACTGTGTGTTAATTGATGTATAATAATTACATTACTTGCAGCAATTCCTGGTAGAGGCAATACATCAGTATCATTTATATAGAACAGCGGTCCTCAAATATTTTTGCTTTGGGGACCCCATTAGACAATAAAAATATTGACAGGACCCCAAACAAGTTACTGCAGAAGGTCATCACATCACATGTGTAGTCAGCAGACAGCACATACATGGCAGCATTGTGGGGGCACAGAGTGATAGGAGGAGTCTGATATACCATAACCCATCACATCACACGTGTAGTCAGCAGACAGCACATACATGGCAGCAGTGTGGAGGCACAGAGTGATGGGAGGAGTCTGATATACCATAACCCATCACATCACATATGTAGTCAGCAGACAGCACATACATGGCAGCATTGCGGAGGCACAGAGTGATGGGAGGAGTCTAATATACCATAACCCATCACATCACACGTGTAGTCAGCAGACGGCACATACATGGCAGCATTGTGGGGGCACAGAGTGATAGGAGGAGTCTGATATACCATAACCCATCACATCACACGTGTAGTCAGCAGACGGCACATACATGGCAGCATTGTGGAGGCACAGAGTGATGGGAGGAGTCTGATATACCATAACCCATCACATCACACGTGTAGTCAGCAGGCAGCACATACATGGCAGCATTGTGGGGGCACAGAGTGATAGGAGGAGTCTGATATACCATAACCCAGCACATGTGTAGTCAGCAGACAGCACATACATGGCAGCATTGTGGGGGCACAGAGTGATAGGAGGAGTCTGATATACCATAACCCATCACATCACACGTGTAGTCAGCAGACGGCACATACATGGCAGCATTGTGGAGGCACAGAGTGATGGGAGGAGTCTGATATACCATAACCCATCACATCACACGTGTAGTCAGCAGGCAGCACATACATGGCAGCATTGTGGGGGCACAGAGTGATAGGAGGAGTCTGATATACCATAACCCAGCACATGTGTAGTCAGCAGACAGCACATACATGGCAGCATTGTGGAGGCACAGAGTGATGGGAGGAGTCTGATATACTATAACCCATCACATCACACGTGTAGTCAGCAGACAGCACATACATGGCAGCATTGTGGAGGCACAGAGTGATGGGAGGAGTCTGATATACCATAACCCATCACATCACACGTGTAGTCAGCAGGCAGCACATACATGGCAGCATTGTGGAGGCACAGAGTGATGGGAGGAGTCTGATATACCATAACCCATCACATTACACGTGTAGTCAGCAGACAGCACATACATGGCAGCATTGTGGAGGCACAGAGTGATGGGAGGAGTCTGATATACCATAACCCATCACATCACAGGTGTAGTCAGCAGACAGCACATACATGGCAGCATTGTGGGGGCACAGAGTGATGGGAGGAGTCTAATATACCATAACCCATCACATCACACATGCTGTCAGCAGACAGCACATACATGGCAGCATTGTGGAGGCACAGAGTGATGGGAGGAGTCTAATATACCATAACCCATCACATCACAGGTGTAGTCAGCAGGCAGCACATACATGGCAGCATTGTGGAGGCACAGAGTGATGGGAGGAGTCTGATATACCATAACCCATCACATCACACGTGTAGTCAGCAGGCAGCACATACATGGCAGCATTGTGGAGGCACAGAGTGATGGGAGGAGTCTGATATACCATAACCCATCACATCACAGGTGTAGTCAGCAGACAGCACATACATGGCAGCATTGTGGAGGCACAGAGTGATGGGAGGAGTCTGATATACCATAACCCATCACATCACACGTGTAGTCAGCAGACAGCACATACATGGCAGCATTGTGGAGGGACAGAGCGATGGGAGGAGTCTAATATACCATAACCCATCACATCACAGGTGTAGTCAGCAGACAGCACATACATGGCAGCATTGTGGAGGCACAGAGTGATGGGAGGAGTCTGATATACCATAACCCATCACATGTGTAGTCAGCAGACAGCCCATACATGGCAGCATTGTGGAGGTACAGAGTGATGGGAGGAGTCTAATATACCATAACCCATCACATTACACGTGTAGTCAGTAGACAGCACATACATGGCAGCATTGTGGAGGCACAGAGTGATGGGAGGAGTCTGATATACTATAACCCATCACACCACACGTGTAGTCAGCAGACAGCACATACATGGCAGCATTGTGGAGGTACAGAGTGATGGGAGGAGTCTGATATACCATAACCCATCACATCACACGTGTAGTCAGCAGACAGCACGTACATGGCAGCATTGTGGAGGCACAGAGTGATGGGAGGAGACTGATATACCATAACCCATCACATCACATGTGTAGTCAGCAGACAGCACATACATGGCAGCATTGTGGGGGCACAGAGTGATGGGAGGAGTCTGATATACCATAACCCATCACATCACATGTGTAGTCAGCAGACAGCACATACATGGCAGCATTGTGGAGGCACAGAGTGATGGGAGGAGTCTGATATACCATAACCCATCACATCACATGTGTAGTCAGCAGACAGCACAGACATGGCAGCATTGTGGAGGCACAGAGTGATGGGAGGAGTCTGATATACCATAACCCATCACATCACACGTGTAGTCAGCAGACAGCACATACATGGCAGCATTGTGGTGGCACAGAGTGATCGGAGGAGTCTGATATACCATAACCCATCACATCACATGTGTAGTCAGCAGACAGCACATACATGGCAGCATTGTGGAGGTACAGAGTGATGGGAGGAGTCTAATATACCATAACCCATCACATCACACGTGTAGTCAGCAGACAGCACATACATGGCAGCATTGTGGGGGCACAGAGTGATGGGAGGAGTCTGATATACCATAACCCATCACATCACATGTGTAGTCAGCAGACAGCACATACATGGCAGCATTGTGGAGGCACAGAGTGATGGGAGGAGTCTGATATACCATAACCCATCACATCACATATGTAGTCAGCAGACAGCACATACATGGCAGCATTGCGGAGGCACAGAGTGATGGGAGGAGTCTAATATACCATAACCCATCACATCACACGTGTAGTCAGCAGACGGCACGTACATGGCAGCATTGTGGAGGCACAGAGTGATGGGAGGAGTCTAATATACCATAACCCATCACATCACACGTGTAGTCAGCAGGCAGCACATACATGGCAGCATTGTGGAGGCACAGAGTGATGGGAGGAGTCTGATATACCATAACCCATCACATTACACGTGTAGTCAGCAGACAGCACATACATGGCAGCATTGTGGGGGCACAGAGTGATGGGAGGAGTCTGATATACCATAACCCATCACATCACACGTGTAGTCAGCAGACAGCACATACATGGCAGCATTGTGGGGGCACAGAGTGATGGGAGGAGTCTGATATACCATAACCCATCACATCACACGTGTAGTCAGCAGACAGCACGTACATGGCAGCATTGTGGAGGCACAAAGTGATGGGAGGAGTCTGATATACTATAACCCATCACATCACATGTGTAGTCAGCACACAGCACATACATACCAGCATTGTGGAGGCACAGAGTGATGGGAGGACTCTGATATACTAAAACCCATCACATCAGACGTGTAGTCAGCAGACAGCACATAGATGGCAGCATTGTGGAGGCACAGAGTGATGGGAGGAGTCTGATATACCATAACCCATCACATCACACGTGTAGTCAGCAGACAGCACCTACATGGCAGCATTGTGGGGGCACAGAGTGATGGGAGGAGTCTAATATACCATAACCCATCACATCACACGTGTAGTCAGCAGACAACACATACATGGCAGCATTGTGGAGGCACAGAGTGATGGGAGGAGTCTGATATACCATAACCCATCACATCACACGTGTAGTCAGCAGACAGCACATACATGGCAGCATTGTGGAGGCACAGAGTGATGGGAGGAGTCTGATATACCATAACCCATCACATCACATGTGTAGTCAGCAGACAGCACATACATGGCAGCATTGTGGGGGCACAGAGTGATGGGAGGAGTCTGATATACTATAACCCATCACATCACACGTGTAGTCAGCAGACAGCACATACATGGCAGCATTGTGGAGGCACAGAGTGATGGGAGGAGTCTGATATACCATAACCCATCACATCACACGTGTAGTCAGCAGGCAGCACATACATGGCAGCATTGTGGAGGCACAGAGTGATGGGAGGAGTCTGATATACCATAACCCATCACATCACAGGTGTAGTCAGCAGACAGCACATACATGGCAGCATTGTGGGGGCACAGAGTGATGGGAGGAGTCTAATATACCATAACCCATCACATCACACATGCTGTCAGCAGACAGCACATACATGGCAGCATTGTGGAGGCACAGAGTGATGGGAGGAGTCTAATATACCATAACCCATCACATCACAGGTGTAGTCAGCAGGCAGCACATACATGGCAGCATTGTGGAGGCACAGAGTGATGGGAGGAGTCTGATATACCATAACCCATCACATCACACGTGTAGTCAGCAGGCAGCACATACATGGCAGCATTGTGGAGGCACAGAGTGATGGGAGGAGTCTGATATACCATAACCCATCACATCACAGGTGTAGTCAGCAGACAGCACATACATGGCAGCATTGTGGAGGCACAGAGTGATGGGAGGAGTCTGATATACCATAACCCATCACATCACACGTGTTGTCAGCAGACAGCACATACATGGCAGCATTGTGGAGGGACAGAGCGATGGGAGGAGTCTAATATACCATAACCCATCACATCACAGGTGTAGTCAGCAGACAGCACATACATGGCAGCATTGTGGAGGCACAGAGTGATGGGAGGAGTCTG
This sequence comes from Crinia signifera, assembly GCF_055691185.1. Taxonomy (NCBI): domain Eukaryota; kingdom Metazoa; phylum Chordata; class Amphibia; order Anura; family Myobatrachidae; genus Crinia; species Crinia signifera. Next base: position 1,462,064 of record NC_139219.1, read on the forward strand.
ATATACCATAACCCATCACATGTGTAGTCAGCAGACAGCCCATACATGGCAGCATTGTGGAGGTACAGAGTGATGGGAGGAGTCTAATATACCATAACCCATCACATTACACGTGTAGTCAGTAGACAGCACATACATGGCAGCATTGTGGAGGCACAGAGTGATGGGAGGAGTCTGATATACTATAACCCATCACACCACACGTGTAGTCAGCAGACAGCACATACATGGCAGCATTGTGGAGGTACAGAGTGATGGGAGGAGTCTGATATACCATAACCCATCACATCACACGTGTAGTCAGCAGACAGCACGTACATGGCAGCATTGTGGAGGCACAGAGTGATGGGAGGAGACTGATATACCATAACCCATCACATCACATGTGTAGTCAGCAGACAGCACATACATGGCAGCATTGTGGGGGCACAGAGTGATGGGAGGAGTCTGATATACCATAACCCATCACATCACATGTGTAGTCAGCAGACAGCACATACATGGCAGCATTGTGGAGGCACAGAGTGATGGGAGGAGTCTGATATACCATAACCCATCACATCACATGTGTAGTCAGCAGACAGCACAGACATGGCAGCATTGTGGAGGCACAGAGTGATGGGAGGAGTCTGATATACCATAACCCATCACATCACACGTGTAGTCAGCAGACAGCACATACATGGCAGCATTGTGGTGGCACAGAGTGATCGGAGGAGTCTGATATACCATAACCCATCACATCACATGTGTAGTCAGCAGACAGCACATACATGGCAGCATTGTGGAGGTACAGAGTGATGGGAGGAGTCTAATATACCATAACCCATCACATCACACGTGTAGTCAGCAGACAGCACATACATGGCAGCATTGTGGGGGCACAGAGTGATGGGAGGAGTCTGATATACCATAACCCATCACATCACATGTGTAGTCAGCAGACAGCACATACATGGCAGCATTGTGGAGGCACAGAGTGATGGGAGGAGTCTGATATACCATAACCCATCACATCACATATGTAGTCAGCAGACAGCACATACATGGCAGCATTGCGGAGGCACAGAGTGATGGGAGGAGTCTAATATACCATAACCCATCACATCACACGTGTAGTCAGCAGACGGCACGTACATGGCAGCATTGTGGAGGCACAGAGTGATGGGAGGAGTCTAATATACCATAACCCATCACATCACACGTGTAGTCAGCAGGCAGCACGTACATGGCAGCATTGTGGAGGCACAGAGTGATGGGAGGAGTCTAATATACCATAACCCATCACATCACACGTGTAGTCAGCAGGCAGCACATACATGGCAGCATTGTGGAGGCACAGAGTGATGGGAGGAGTCTGATATACCATAACCCATCACATTACACGTGTAGTCAGCAGACAGCACATACATGGCAGCATTGTGGGGGCACAGAGTGATGGGAGGAGTCTGATATACCATAACCCATCACATCACACGTGTAGTCAGCAGACAGCACATACATGGCAGCATTGTGGGGGCACAGAGTGATGGGAGGAGTCTGATATACCATAACCCATCACATCACACGTGTAGTCAGCAGACAGCACGTACATGGCAGCATTGTGGAGGCACAAAGTGATGGGAGGAGTCTGATATACTATAACCCATCACATCACATGTGTAGTCAGCACACAGCACATACATACCAGCATTGTGGAGGCACAGAGTGATGGGAGGAGTCTGATATACTAAAACCCATCACATCAGACGTGTAGTCAGCAGACAGCACATAGATGGCAGCATTGTGGAGGCACAGAGTGATGGAAGGAGTCTGATATACCATAACCCATCACATCACACGTGTAGTCAGCAGACAGCACCTACATGGCAGCATTGTGGGGGCACAGAGTGATGGGAGGAGTCTAATATACCATAACCCATCACATCACACGTGTAGTCAGCAGACAACACATACATGGCAGCATTGTGGAGGCACAGAGTGATGGGAGGAGTCTGATATACCATAACCCATCACATCACACGTGTAGTCAGCAGACAGCACATACATGGCAGCATTGTGGAGGCACAGAGTGATGGGAGGAGTCTGATATACCATAACCCATCACATCACATGTGTAGTCAGCAGACAGCACATACATGGCAGCATTGTGGAGGCACAGAGTGATGGGAGGAGTCTGGTATACCATAACCCATCACATCACACGTGTAGTCAGCAGACGGCACATACATGGCAGCATTGTGGAGGCACAGAGTGATGGGAGGAGTCTGATATACCATAACCCATCACATCACACGTGTAGTCAGCAGACAGCACATACATGGCAGCATTGTGGAGGCACAGAGTGATGGGAGGAGTCTGATATACCATAACCCATCACATCACATGTGTAGTCAGCAGACAGCACATACATGGCAGCATTGTGGAGGCACAGAGTGATGGGAGGAGTCTGGTATACCATAACCCATCACATCACACGTGTAGTCAGCAGACAGCACATACATGGCAGCATTGTGGAGGCACAGAATGATGGGAGGAGTCTAATATACCATAACCAATCACATCACACGTGTAGTCAGCAGACAGCACATACACGGCAGCATTGTGGAGGCACAGTGATGGGAGGTGTCTAATATACCATATCACATCACATGTGTAGTCAGCAGACAGCACATACGTGGCGGCATTGTGGAGGCACAGAGTGATGGGAGGAGTCTGATATACCATATCACATCACATGTGTAGTCAGCAGACAGCACATACGTGGCGGCATTGTGGAGGCACAGAGTGATGGGAGGAGTCTGATATACCATAACCCATCACATCACACGTGTAGTCAGCAGACAGCACATACATGGCTGCATTGTGGAGGCACAGAGTGATGGGAGGAGTCTGATATACCATAACCCATCACATCACACGTGTAGTCAGCAGACAGCGCGCTGTGGAGGCACAGAGTGATGGGAGTCTATTTTAGATTAGTATGTATGAGGAAAATGTTATTTCATATAACGTGACATCTGGAGCCAGTTAGCGTTTCCATTGTGTTCCACGTCCTGCGCAGCTTTAGTGAGAATCCGCCTTTTGTGCCTAGAAAGCTCTTACACAATGTGTTATTTCCGATGCACAGGACAAGGTGGATGCTGCGGTGAAGCAGCTGCTGGACCTGAAGGCACAGTACAAGGCTCTGACCGGGACGGAGTACAAGCCAGTGTCCAGCACGGGCTCCGAGGACAAGAAGCAGAAAGACAAAGAGAACAAGTCAGAAAAACAGAGCAAGCAGCAAAAACAGGGCGACAAGCAGCAAAAACAGGGCGACAAGCAGCAAAAACAGAGCGACAGTCAGAAGAAGGAATCTGCCAATGGCTCTTCAGGGGGAGGAGCTGGTGAGGGGCAGGGCCCTAAGAAACAGACCAGGTATATCAGGATTTCTCATTAACACCGATTAGAGAAATGATGCTGCATTTAGGCATCTTAAATAGAAAAAATAATAATATTTACTGGTATCCGGACCCTAGGTCGACCATGTCTAGGTCGACAGTCATTTTGTTGACACCACTGAATGGTCGACACACTCGTGGTTGATGGAGTCTAAAGGTTGACACAAGCTTTAGGTCCGCAATGGGATGATCAACAGTCAAAAGGTCTAACATGGCGACAGGCGGTATTTCCTGCCCTACCATTCACTAGTGCGTGGTGGGAGAATAGAATCGCGTGCCGAGCCGTGCGAGGGGACGCGGTTCTCTTTAGAGTCTATGTCGACTGTGATGACATTTGGAACAAAAAAGTGAAAAACTCATGTTTAACGTTTGACTGTCGGCCTTCCCATTGTCGACCTGAAGCTTTTGTCGGCACTTAGACCCTGTCGACCATGAGTAGAGGTGCCCATACACGTCCCGATCCTGCCGCTGCAATGTGTGCTATGAGATGCGGCATCTCATCGCACAGTACACACTCTTTGTACTGTCTTTTTATCGCATCGCATGCACAACACATTCACAAAGCATGCACAACACATGCACAGGGCATGCGATGCGATGCTATTTAAGCTCAAACCGCACGGCAGGATGGGAACGTGTATGGGCACCTTATGTGGACCATTGAGCAGTACCAATCTGCCTACTATAGACCATGGGGTGTCGACCTAGCGTACCGTAACCATATTTACCATAAACATGAAACATTTTGATTAGTTTTTTCCCCATTTGTAATTTTGTTGTTTGACTTTTTTCTCTGAATGGTGGATTTCTGTTTGGCGTCGTACTTGTGTTGCAGTGAGTCTTGTCAGTTGCGGAAATAGTTCACTTTTGCTGTAGTAAAATGTTTTCTTGCTCCCTGTAGGCTGGGACTGGAAGCCAAGAAAGAAGAAGATCTCGCCGACTGGTACTCGCAGGTAAGGAAATGGGCGTACCCCTTCCGTTTCGGGAAGTAATGAAGTATCTCTGGTTTGTGACGGACTGGATGCCATAAATGCTAATTGGTCCTGCCGTAGTCTTATAATATATGAGTAGTTGTGACTAAAATCTATGCTCCCGTATCATCGCCTAGTGGAGGAAATAGGGGATTACTCACATGATCGGAATCACTCCGAGCCCCACGTCTTAGTACTGCAGGTTGTGCAACTTGGGGTCGGTACACAAAGCGGAGAACACTGAAGCCCTATAGAGGCAATGCCAGCTGGTGCCTCACAGTGCGGTGGAATAGATCTGCAGATGGAGCCTCCCTCATTGTTGCATCTTCTCCACCTAAACAGAGGTTTTGTCGCGCCTTAGTTGGGTCCTGGACAGGCGTGCTGAAACATGACATAGCATGCAATACACATCTCCAACACTGGGTGGCTAATGCTCCACTAATCCAGTACTGTAGAGCGGTTGGATATACAGTACTGTACAGTACAAGCTCCTGCAAATGGTCAGTGATAACTGTAACGTTACTGTAACCTGTAATTCAGATGGGGAGAGTCAATAAAAAAAAAGAAACCAAAAAATCAGTAAATAAAAATAGTGTATACAGAAGCAAAGCAATGTCCAGTAGCCAATACAGTATCAGCTGATCTGGTGGCAAGTGATCACTGTACATCCACTCGGGCCTTCCCCCAAACCAGGGACTGTAGTATCAGCCCGTCATATACTGTACATACTGTGTATGCAATATACAGTATACACTGCAAGCTGGCCTCCTTGTCTGTGATAAGAGGGGAGGGGGGATAACCAGCGGAGTTCAGGGAGGGGGGGATAACCAGCGGAGTTCAGGGAGGGGGGGATAACCAGCGGAGTTCAGTGAGGAGGGGATAACCAGCGGAGTTCAGGGAGGGGGGGATAACCAGCGGAGTTCAGGGAGGGGGGGATAACCAGCGGAGTTCAGGGAGGGGGGGATAACCAGCGGAGTTCAGGGAGGGGCGGATAACCAGCGGAGTTCAGGGAGGGGCGGATAACCAGCGGAGTTCAGGGAGGGGCGGATAACCAGCGGAGTTCAGGGAGGGGCGGATAACCAGCGGAGTTCAGGGAGGGGCGGATAACCAGCGGAGTTCAGGGAGGGGCGGATAACCAGCGGAGTTCAGGTAGGGGCCGATAACCAGCGGAGTTCAGGGAGGGGCGGATAACCAGCGGAGTTCAGGGAGGGGCGGATAACCAGCGGAGTTCAGGGAGGGGGGGGGGATAACCAGCGGAGTTCAGGGACACTGTTGTGTGAGCCTCCAAGTCTCATAAACAAATTATTAAATAAAACTAATGTACGCAAACAGCCTGTTAAAGCAATGGTTCTGTAGATTGTTATCACTGAGGGGACGGCACGGTCGCTGTTTGTGCAGGTTATATAGTCCGGCATGTGTTAGTGTCAGCAGCGCCGGTGTCCATGCACGCTGCTATAGAATCGCCATAGCTTAAGCCTATGGATAAATTAAAATGGGCTTAAAGCTTAATTACTATGTTTTTGGACTCCAATCAGAACTCATAGTGGGTCTGAAAAAATCCCATCCCGCTCTCATCTGGGCGGCTCCCATCCCGCTCTCATCTGGGCGGCTCCCATCCCGCTCTCATCTGGGCGGCTCCCATCCCGCTCTCATCTGGGCGGCTCCCATCCCGCTCTCATCTGGGCGGCTCCCATCCCGCTCTCATCTGGGCGGCTCCCATCCCGCTCTCATCTGGGCGGCTCCCATCCCGCTCTCATCTGGGCGGCTCCCATCCCGCTCTCATCTGGGCGGCTCCCATCCCGCTCTCATCGGGGCGGCTCCCATCCCGCTCTCATCGGGGCGGCTCCCATCCCGCTCTCATCGGGGCGGCTCCCATCCCGCTCTCATCGGGGCGGCTCCCATCCCGCTCTCATCGGGGCGGCTCCCATCCCGTAGTGATTCTCCGTTATGGTCCTGCGGGATGCTCGAGCGTCTGCCAGTGCACGCCAGCTAGTGAAATCTGGCTCGCTGGCAGCATGGGGAAGGCTGGCTCCATCTGTATCTCTAGTTCTGGTGTCTCAGAGACCGGTACCATATGAAAGAGGAGACTCCCTGCTTTCAGGGCATACTGACTATTGGTGTATGTGACACAGCCAAGGGAAACAAGCAACCATGGGTACCCTCCAATTGTCCTCCCAGCTTGCAGGGGTTTCCTCTGCAGCCCAGGCACCACTGCCAGGGTGCGGGGAGATGATGGTGAGCAGTCCTGCGCGCAGGTCGCTCCGCTCCTGCAAGGTGCTCAGCTCCCGGATGCACAGCAGGGGGGCCAAAACCTGGACTGCGGTGTGGGTAGGGGACTGGAGCTACGGGTTGATCAGTGTAAATAGACGACCCTTCAGCATCGCCCCTTAGTAATACTGTACCTAAGTCGTCACTCACTTTATAAATGTGTGCTTCCGCGAGTCGCTGGTTCACGGACAGCAACCATTTTGTGGACCAGCTGGTTGCTCATAATGAAGCTTTATTACCCGTGATTTATCTAGCGCAGGGATCGCCAACCCGTCGCTCGCGAGCGACGGGTAGCTCTCCGGGTGTTTTGCGGTAGCTCGCGGCGTCACTTTGCGACAGGAGGTCAAATGCGCAAGATAGTGACCTCCTGCCGGCGTGCACTGTGCGCCGCTGACCGCGTCATTTGCATACGCGGCCGTACCTGGCCATCCAGTGACAGTCTGCAGCCAGCGTGGGTGGGGGGAGCTGGGAGGGCCCTCTCCCCACTGTAGAGGCAGTGCCGCACTATGACCTGGCCGCGACATCCCCCGCCAGGCGACATCCCCCCCTCGTTGTTGCAGTGACGGACCTGGGAGCCTGACAGCCACCGGGAGCCGCACACATGATGGAGGAGCTGCACTCACAGTCCGCGGCCGCCCGACAGTTTACAGCTGCCTGCAGGTTAGACAGGGGAAATGGATGGGGAGAGGTATCGGGAAACAACTCCAGGACCAGTGAGAGCAATGTGTGCGTGTGTGTGTGACTTCTATGTGTAACAGTGTGTGTGTGTGTGTGACAGACTGTGTGTGCGTGCTGTGTGTTACAGTGGGTGCATGTTGTGTGTACTGTGTGTGACAGCTGTATAATGGGCATCATGTGTGGGACATATGTATAATGGGCATCATGTTTGGGGCATATGTATAATGGGCATCATGTGTGGGGCATATGTACAATGGGCATCATGTGTGGGGCATATGTACAATGGGCATCATGTGTGTGGCATATGTATAATAGGCATCATGTGTTGGGCATATGTATAATGGGCATATGTATAATGGGCATCATGTGTGGGGCATATGTAGAATGGGCATATGTAGAATGGGCATCATGTGTGTGGCATATGTATAATGGATCATCATGTGTGTGGCATATGTATAATGGGCATCATGTGTGGCATATGTATAATGGGCATCATGTGTGGCATATGTATAATGGGCATCATGTGTGGCATATGTATAATGGAGCTGTTTAATGGAGCGTCACGCTGTGGGACTTTGCATAATGGAGCGTCACATTGTGGGGCATATGTACTGTATAATGGGCATATGTATAATGGGCATCATGTGTGTGGCATATGTATAATGGGCATCACGGTGTGGGGCATATGTATAATGAGCATCACAGTATGCGGCATAGGTATAATGGGCATCACGGACTGCACTATTGGGGTCATGTGTATCTGGCACTGTACTATTGGGAGCATATGTGTATCACACCCCCATTTTCCATGGCCGCACCCCATGTGGCTACAGCTCTTAGAGAGCTGACCATGCCCCCATAGCGGAAAAAATGGGGGATGTAGCCTCGCAGCAGTTCCACGGTAGTAGCTGAACCCTCTAATTTTTGGCGCGTGCCTTCGGCACGCGCAGATGTCTCTACTCCTCTACCTACAGTGTTGGGAGGTATGTTTGTGACATATTGGACATTGCAGTGTGTGCCATATTATGTCTGGGGCATTGCAGTGTGTTTTTTTTTATATTATGCAGATTTTTTAACATTTTTTACTTTAGTAGCTCTTCGGGCGGTTTATTTTGTCGCGAGTAGCTCCCGACCCAAAAAAGGTTGGAGACCACTGATCTAGCGTAATGAGACGCATAAGCAGCCATGATCTTATACATGTAAAATCTCTGCCAGTGCTCTCTATCCCCCACAGATCCCTGGTTCATGCTCGGCAGCCATTTTATTAGCTCACTCTGTGATGGAGTCGGGCCTGCTACGGACAGTACGGTGACTATGCTCGCTCGTCCTCCGCGTGATTTATCTAGCGTAATGAGACGCATAAGCAGCCATGATCTTATACATGTAAAATCTCTGCCAGTGCTCTCTAGCTTTCACAGATCCCTGGTTCATGCTCGGCAGCCATTTTATTAGCTCACTCTGTGATGGAGTCGGGCCTGCTACGGACAGTACGGTGACTATGCTCGCTCGTCCTCCGCGTGATTTATCTAGCGTAATGAGACGCATAAGCAGCCATGATTTTATACATGTAAAATCTCTGCCAGTGCTCTCTAGCTTCCACAGATTCCTGGTTCATGCTCGGCAGCCATTTCTTCAGCGGTAGACGTCAGGGGCCCCAGGGATAACATTGGGTCTAGGAGTGACGTCACGACCAATCCAGCACCAGAAAGGTTAAACTTCTGGGCTGCTCAGAGACAGCCCCTGGGCTCTCACCTCCTATACCCCGCCTCCCAGGCTAGTCAGTTTTTATCGTGCTGGCAGGAGCCAACACGCATTAGAAAGGTGCTGCTTTAATAGCAGCATAAAACTTCTTTTAATTTTTTTTTTTTTATTCTGATTTTTACACTGACCGGAGTCAGTGACAGAGCAGCAGCGCCGGGGGTCTGTTAGACCCCTGCACTGCGCTCCATCACCCGGGACCCGGCAGCCCAACACCACCCACGTGGTTTCCACAAGCGGAGGTGTTCGGCTGGCTCTAGAGCACTGGAGAGCACAGCCGCAACGGGGACCGGGACAACAGCGGTGAGCCGCTTACAGGTAACGCGCTCCCCGCTGGGAGCGCGCGCGCGCATGGTTAATGGCGGCTGAGCAGCCCGGCGAAAGGGGGATCGCCGGGCTGCACTAGCAAGCGGCAGAACCGCCGCCTTTTCAAAAGTGTTGAGCGCTCTGTCCCGCTGGACCACCAGGGAGATGTTGAGTGTGGGCAGTGGCGTCGGTACGCGGGGCCGCCCGGCAAGCGCCGGATCCCCGCCATTTTACCGGCGCCACATGAGTCATATATTCCCAGTGGCCATTTGCTAGCAGGGGGAGGGAGCCTCTCCTCACACAGCCCCTCCCCCGGAGACAGGAGCTAGGATGTACCCACGGGGTTTCCAGCCCTGATCTCTTCCTGCCTGCCTGCTGCACGTGTTGGAAGGACACAGAGAGCTCTCTGCCAGTCTGGAGTTCCATCTCTTCACGGCCGGGCCATCTGGGCAAATCCCCCCTGTACCTCTCCTTCAAGGATACCAGGTTACAGTAATTTATGCTCCTGCCGGCCTTAGTGCTTTGCGGAGCTCAGTGCCAGGTTTTTTTATTTTGCATTGTATGCCCTGTCTGTGTGCTGTGTCTCATATTGTCTTAACACTATCACTGCCTGTCAGAAAGTATATTGTGTTAATTGTTACAGTCAGCTACCTCTTGTACAATGTCAGAGGAAAGCGGTGACGACACATGGGCCCCTATATTGGTGTCCTGCACGCGTTGCAGAGCGGGCGTACCCCAGCTTGTAGAGGGGTTATGCCTACAATGTATAAAAACACATGCGCAGCCCCCTGTGGCAGCTCCCTCAGGGGAACCTGCTTGGGCCCAGCTTACCCAGGTCATGTCGCAGTTAATAGACAGGCTCTCTGCTGCACCATCCCTGCAGCCGGGACCGTCCGTGTCTCGGCCATGTGCCCCCCCCGAGGAGCCGGCATGGGCGCGTGCTTTGGCAGACTCAGTTCAGGGCATCCGTGCCTCTTTAAAGGGTAAATCCCGTAAGCCCCGGGGGGAGATTCCTTCTACCCTCACCCGTCAGGATACGGATGTAGATACTGATGAGGAGGAGGATCAGCTGGTTGACGACACAGTCGACGCAGATGCTGACGACACCTCCAACGACATAACAGCAAAAGTCGATGTAGAAGCCCTGGTAATTGCGGTTAGAGACGTGTTACATTTACAGGAGGTCTCTGAACCAGTACAGTCTGTGGGCCCATCTTTTAAGCGTCACAAGCAGACGCGGACAGTGTTCCCTAACTCTGCAGAGCTAGAGGATGTCCTTGGGGAGGCCTGGGTGTTACCAAATAGGAAGTTTCCGCTCCCTAAGCGGTTTAATTCCCTGTACCCGCTCCCTCCAGAGGATAGAGTTCGCTGGGAGACTCCTCCCAAGGTGGATGCACATATCGCTAAGATTGTGCGTTCCAGTACTTTACCCATTCCAACCGCCTCTCTTAAAGATGCCGCTGACAGAAAGTTAGAGAACTTTCTTAAGCTGATTTTTACAACAACTGGGGCGGTTGCACGACCTACCCTGGCATCTGCCTGGGTAGCAAAGGCCATGGTCAAATGGATTTCTCTCCTCACTAATATTATTACTGAGGGAGATAGTGTAGATGACATGTTTCCTATTCTTGACATCATGCATCAAGCTGCACTATATTTGGGAGAGGCTGCATTAGATGCAGCCACTCTTACTTCAAGGGCATCTGCCTCGGCAGTGGCGGCTCGACGATCCCTGTGGCTTCGCTCTTGGAAAGCGGATACTGAGTCCAAACAAACTCTAGAGGCATTACCCTTTGCGGGTTCTCTATTGTTTGGATCAGAGCTGGACAAAATCGTGGCCACGGTGGCTGCCTCAAAGGCGGCTTTCCTGCCATCCACTCATGCTCCGCGTCCTCGACCGGCGTTCCAGTCCTTTCGTTTCCAGGGCAGGGGTAGGGGACAGTCGTTCACAAAGACTCAGGCCCAACCCGCAAAGCCCTCTAGGGCCAGAGGAAAACGTCCCTGGCCCACTAGACGTGCTGAACATAAACCCGAGGTTAAGCCCTCGGCATGATGGGCCGGCGCTCCACCTGGGGGATCCCAGGGTGGGGGGTCGCCTGCTTCGGTTTTCGCACATGTGGCTGGAGTCCACGACAGACGCTTGGGTTCGAGACTTAGTCTTCAAAGGCTATTCTATAACCTTTCGCCGTCGACCACCGAGCTCGTTCTTTTCAACAAGTTCTCCCAAGGACTTGGAAAAGCGCGTAGCCCTGGAACAGGCCATACAAAAACTACTTTCAGCAGGTGTCATTGCCCCCGTTCCAGTGTCGCAACAAGGCACAGGTTTCTACGCCAGTCTTTTCTTGGTACGGAAGCCCAATGGGACCTTCCGTCCCATTTTAAATCTAAAAAGATTAAACAAATTCCTTCGGGTCCCGAAGTTCAAAATGGAGACCTTGCGGTCCATTGTGCTGGCGTTGCAACCAGGGGACTACATGGCATCCCTCGACATACAAGATGCGTATCTACATGTACCCATCAAACAAGAACACTGGCGGTTTCTCAGGTTTGCGCTGCAAGACCGTCACTTTCAATTTCAGGCACTACCTTTCGGCCTGGCCACAGCTCCCCGCGTGTTTACGAAGGTCATGGCAGTGATGTGCAGTGCTCTTCGCCACCAGGGGGTTCGGATTCTCCCATACCTGGACGATCTGTTGATCCTGGCTCAGTCGCCCCAGGTTCTCCAGGCACACTTGACCAAGGTCGTGGCGGTCCTGGAACGCCATGGCTGGATAATCAATTGGCCAAAGTCATCCATAGTCCCTACTCAATCTATGATTCACCTAGGGGCCCTGTTGGACACAGTAAATCAGCGGATTTACTTGCCGGAGATACGCCGCAAGGCCCTGCAGTCCAGAGTTCAACATCTTCTCTCGCTCAGGTGTGTCTCAATACATGCCTGCATGAGGGTGCTGGGCTCCATGGTCTCGACTTTCGACATGGCGGAGTACGCTCAGTTCCACTCTCGCCCCTTACAACGGGAAATTCTAAGGAAATGGTCGGGGTCATACTCCAACATACGGTCACACCTGATTGTCTTATCACCGGCAGCTCGGAGTTCCCTGTCATGGTGGCTTCTAGATCAGAACCTCATGGAAGGGAGGCCTTTTTGGATCCAAAAATGGACTCTCCTCACCACGGATGCCAGTCTTCGTGGTTGGGGAGCAGTCACATGTCAGAAATCCTTTCAGGGGCTTTGGACTCCACAGGAATCCTTGCTATCCATCAACACTCTCGAACTAAGAGCTGTCTTACTGGCTCTCCGCCAGGCAGAGCCTTGGCTTCAAGGTCACCCGGTGCAGGTACAGTCGGACAATGCGACGACGGTGGCTTATATCAACCACCAGGGTGGCACTCGGAGTCGAGCAGCTATGGCGGAGGCCTCTTGTATCTTCCAGTGGGCGGAGAACAAGATCCCGGCATTATCGGCAATCTTCATCCCGGGACTCCTCAATTGGGAGGCGGACTTCTTGAGTCGGCAGACTCTGGATGCCGGCGAATGGACCCTACATCCGAAAGCATTTCAGATGTTGGTAGACCGGTGGGGCAGACCGGAGGTGGATCTGATGGCATCTCGCCACAATCACCAGGTCACCCTGTACGGTTCCAGGTCTCGAGATCCGAACGCTTGCATGGTAGACGCTCTGTCAGCCCAGTGGCCGTTCGCTCTCATGTATGCCTTTCCCCCATTTTCACTCCTTCTCCGAGTTCTTCGCAAATTGAAGGCAGAAGGGGGCACGATGATCTTGGTGGCCCCTCATTGGCCTCGGAGGATCTGGTTCTCAGATCTGCAGGCCCTGTCAGTGGCCCCTCCAATCCGGCTACCTCTGTGGCCAGATCTACTCTCGCAGGGGCCGTGCCTCCATCCCGATCTGCAGCGGTTGTCTTTAACGGGGTGGCTGTTGAGACCGCCTTGTTAAAAGCTAAAGGCTTTAATTCACGGGTGATTTCGACTATGCTCAGAGCTCGTAGGCCTTCTTCGGCCGGTGCTTATCATCGCATCTGGCGAGCTTACTTCGCCTGGTGTAGCTCACGCAAGTTTAACCCAAAAACCTATCGGTTGTCTCGAATTCTGTCCTTTCTACAAAAGGGTTTAGAAGCCGGCCTTAGACTGTCATCACTAAAGGTACAGGTGTCGGCCTTGTCTATTCTATTTCGAAGGAGGCTGGCGTTGTTGCAGGACATCCGCACTTTCTTGCAGGGGGTTTTGCGAATCCAACCTCCGTTTGTCCCACCGGTTGCTCCATGGGATCTTTCTCTGGTTCTTAAGGCTCTACAGGGTCCCCCTTTTGAACCATTGCGATCAGTGGATCTATCTTGGCTTACATGGAAAACTGTTTTTCTGCTGGCCATTGCTTCGGCCAGGAGGGTTTCAGATTTATCGGCTCTGTCCTGTCAGTCTCCTCTTCTGGTTTTCCACCCTGACAGGGCGGTCCTTCGAACAGTCCCTTCACACCTTCCCAAGGTGGTGTCCAAATTTCACGTTAATCAGGAGATAGTGGTCCCAGCCTTTCGGGGGCCGGAAGCTTCTCCTGAACAGCGATTCCTAGATGTAGTGCGAGCGTTACGTATCTATGTGCGTCGTACTAAAGCACTTAGGAAATCTAACTCTCTCTTTGTCCTCTATGGATTTCAGAAAAGAGGTTGGCCTGCTACGAAGCAGACCATTGCCCGGTGGCTAAGGTCTGTCATCAAACAAGCTTACTTGGGTGCCGCCCTTCCGGTTCCAACGGGCGTCCGGGCTCATTCCACGAGATCTGTGGGTGCGTCTTGGGCTGTTAGGGGTGGTGCGACAGCAGAGCAACTTTGCAAGGCGGCGACCTGGTCGTCTCCTCATACTTTCTTACGCTTCTATGCGTTTGATACGTTTACCTCACAAGACTCGGCATTCGGCCGGAGTGTATTGGCTGCGGCCCAGGCGCGCCCCCACCCATAGGTGGCTGCTTTAGGACATCCCAATGTTATCCCTGGGGCCCCTGACGTCTACCGCTGAAGAAAATGATATTTATGTCTTACCTGTTAAATATCTTTCTTCGAGGACGTCAGGGGCCACAGGGATCCCTCCCTGGCGCGCCTACTTCATGATTAACATTAAGAGTTACTCCGTTGAGTCAACTTAGTTAAAATTTCCTCTGTTGAGGGTGTTTACACATGTTACAGTTATGGTTTCTCTATTGAGCAACCACACATACACATATATTTGTTGAGTGTGTTTCTGTATGGGTTTCTCTTCCTTCTATCTTGTCTCCTGCCTGGCTTGGGAAAAAAACTGACTAGCCTGGGAGGCGGGGTATAGGAGGTGAGAGCCCAGGGGCTGTCTCTGAGCAGCCCAGAAGTTTAACCTTTCTGGTGCTGGATTGGTCGTGACGTCACTCCTAGACCCAATGTTATCCCTGGGGCCCCTGACGTCCTCGAAGAAAGATATTTAACAGGTAAGACATAAATATCATTTTTATTAACTCACTCTGTGATGGAGTCTGGTCTGCTATATTCCTAGGGTAAATAATACTGCTGGAGGGCACTGATAAATATATTCCTAGGGTAAATAATACTGCTGGAGGGCACTGATAAATATATTCCTAGGGTAAATAATACTGCTGGAGGGCACTGATAAATATATTCCTAGGGTAAATAATACTGCTGGAGGGCACTGATAAATATATTCCTAGGGTAAATAATACTGCTGGAGGGCACTGATAAATATATTCCTAGGGTAAATAATACTGCTGGAGGGCACTGATAAATATATACCTAGGGTAAATAATACTGCTGGAGGGCACTGATAAATATATTCCTAGGGTAAATAATACTGCTGGAGGGCACTGATAGATTTATTCCTAGGGTAAATAATACTGCTGGAGGGCACTGATAGATTTATTCCTAGGGTAAATAATACTGCTGGAGGGCACTGATAAATATATTCCTAGGGTAAATAATACTGCTGGAGGGCACTGATAAATGTATTCCTAGGGTAAATAATACTGCTGGAGGGCACTGATAAATATATTCCTAGGGTAAATAATACTGCTGGAGGGCACTGATAGATTTATTCCTAGGGTAAATAATACTGCTGGAGGGCACTGATAAATATATTCCTAGGGTAAATAATACTGCTGGAGGGCACTGATAAATATATTCCTAGGGTAAATAATACTGCTGGAGGGCACTGATAAATATATTCCTAGGGTAAATAATACTGCTGGAGGGCACTGATAAATATATTCCTAGGGTAAATAATACTGCTGGAGGGCACTGATAAATATATTCCTAGGGTAAATAATACTGCTGGAGGGTACTGATAAATATATTCCTAGGGTAAATAATACTGCTGGAGGGCACTGATAAATATATTCCTAGGGTAAATAATACTGCTGGAGGGTACTGATAAATATATTCCTAGGGTAAATAATACTGCTGGAGGGCACTGATAAATATATTCCTAGGGTAAATAATACTGCTGGAGGGCACTGATAAATATATTCCTAGGGTAAATAATACTGCTGGAGGGTACTGATAAATATATTCCTAGGGTAAATAATACTGCTGGAGGGCACTGATAAATATATTCCTAGGGTAAATAATACTGCTGGAGGGCACTGATAAATATATTCCTAGGGTAAATAATACTGCTGGAGGCAACTGATAAATATATTCCTAGGGTAAATAATACTGCTGGAGGGCACTGATAAATATATTCCTAGGGTAAATAATACTGCTGGAGGGCACTGATAAATATATTCCTAGGGTAAATAATACTGCTGGAGGGCACTGATAAATATATTCCTAGGGTAAATAATAGAACAAATGTCAGAAGGAAACCTATGCGGCTTAACAGCAAAGTCAAATGTGAAATAGCTAAACAAAGGAAGGCGTTCAAAGCGTTTAAACAAGATTGGACACTCAAATCATTTGCCGCATATAAAGAATGTAATAATAAATGTAAAAATACAATCAAGATGGATAAATTAGAGACTGAATGTAAAATAGCCGCAGATTGCAAATATAACCCCAAAACATTCTACAGTTCTATAAATGGGAAATGGTTAAGGAAGGAAAATATTGGCCCACTAAAACATAAGTTAGTAAGATTACTATGTACATATACGGGATTGGGAATCATATGGAACTGGGAGATGATTGGTCACTAACAGGCCTGTACTTAGGACACGCGGGCATGTACTGAGGCTGAGAGGTGATATGATTACTATGTACACATACAGGACTGGGAATCATATGGAACTGGGAGATGATTGGTCAGTAACAGGCCTGTACTTAGAACACGCGGCATGTACTGAGGATGAGAGGTGATATGATTACTATGTACATATACAGGATTGGGAATCATATGGAACTGGGACATGATTGGTCAGGAACAGGCCTATACTTAGAACACGCGGCATGTACTGAGGCTGAGAGGTGATATGATTACTATGTACACATACAGGACTGGGAATCACATGGAACTGGGAGATGATTGGTCAGTAACAGGCCTGTACTTAGGACATGCGGCCATGTACTGAGGATGAGAGGTGATATGATTACTATGTACACATACAGGACTGGGAATCACATGGAACTGGGAGATGATTGGTCACTTACAGGCCTATACTTAGGACACGCGGCATGTACTGAGGCTGGAGGGAAAGAGATTCCTACTGAATTAAGAAGAGGATTCTTCCCCATTAGAGCAGTAACATTCTGGAACTCATTGCCGGTGGTTACAGCAACTACTGTTACTGAATTTACATAAAAACTGGAGGCATTTCTGGCCACTATGGGAATCCTATAGATATGACTTATTCATGTCAGTAGTTACACGTCAGATAGGATGAACTCGATGGACTGACGTCTTTTTTAAGCCTTAATTACTATGTTACTATGTTATCTAGGCTCACAATGTGCCTTCTCTGCAGGTGATCACAAAGTCTGAGATGATTGAATATTACGATGTCAGTGGCTGTTACGTGCTGCGACCCTGGGCCTTTGCTATCTGGGAAGCCATTCAAGACTTCTTCGATCGCAAGATAAAGCAGCTGGGTGTAGAGAACTGTTACTTTCCCATGTTCGTGTCTCAGGCGGCGCTGGAGAAAGAAAAAACCCACATTGCCGACTTTGCACCAGAGGTATGTAAATAACATGATCGGAACATGGCAAGTTACTGCACTTACAGGTCTATGCAAGGCGCTGGTGAAGAAGAGGAGGGTTATACTGTACCTTGTCCCCTTCCTCACCGGTCGGTGCCAGGTTATACAGTGCCTCGTCCCCTTCCTCACCTGTCCCTACCAGGTTATACAGTGCCTCGTCCCCTTCCTCACCTGTCCCTACCAGGTTATACAGTGCCTCGTCCCCTTCCTCACCTGTCGGTGCCAGGTTATACAGTACCTCGTCCCCTTCCTCACCGGTCGGTGCCAGGTTACACAGTGCCTCGTCCCCTTCCTCACCTGTCGGTGCCAGGTTATACAGTGCCTCGTCCCCTTCCTCACCTGTCCCTACCAGGTTATACAGTGCCTCGTCCCCTTCCTCACCTGTCGGTGCCAGGTTATACAGTACCTCGTCCCCTTCCTCACCGGTCGGTGCCAGGTTATACAGTGCCTCGTCCCCTTCCTCACCTGTCCCTACCAGGTTATACAGTGCCTCATCCCCTTCCTCACCTGTCCCTACCAGGTTATACAGTGCCTCGTCCCCTTCCTCACCTGTCGGTGCCAGGTTATACAGTACCTCGTCCCCTTCCTCACCGGTCGGTGCCAGGTTACACAGTGCCTCGTCCCCTTCCTCACCTGTCGGTGCCAGGTTATACAGTACCTTGTCCCCTTCCTCACCTGTCGGTGCCAGGTTATACAGTGCCTCGTCCCCTTCCTCACCTGTCGGTGCCAGGTTATACAGTGCCTCGTCCCCTTCCTCACCGGTCGGTGCCAGGTTACACAGTGCCTCGTCCCCTTCCTCACCTGTCCCTACCAGGTTATACAGTGCCTCGTCCCCTTCCTCACCTGTCGGTGCCAGGTTATACAGTACCTCGTCCCCTTCCTCACCGGTCGGTGCCAGGTTACACAGTGCCTCGTCCCCTTCCTCACCTGTCGGTGCCAGGTTATACAGTACCTTGTCCCCTTCCTCACCTGTCGGTGCCAGGTTATACAGTGCCTCGTCCCCTTCCTCACCTGTCGGTGCCAGGTTATACAGTGCCTCGTCCCCTTCCTCACCGGTCGGTGCCAGGTTACACAGTGCCTCGTCCCCTTCCTCACCTGTCGGTGCCAGGTTATACAGTACCTTGTCCCCTTCCTCACCGGTCGGTGCCAGGTTACACAGTGCCTCGTCCCCTTCCTCACCTGTCGGTGCCAGGTTATACAGTGCCTCGTCCCCTTCCTCACCTGTCGGTGCCAGGTTATACAGTACCTCGTCCCCTTCCTCACCTGTCGGTGCCAGTCGGTGCCAGTTTATATTGTACCTCGTCCCCTTCCTCATCGGTCGGTGCCAGGTTATACTGTGCCTCGTCCCCTTCCTCAACTGTCGGTGCCAGGTTATACAGTGCCTCGTCCCCTTCCTCACCTGTCGGTGCCAGGTTATACAGTGCCTCGTCCCCTTCCTCACCTGTCGGTGCCAGGTTATACACTGCCTCGTCCCCTTCCTCACCTGTCGGTGCCAGGTTATACACTGCCTCGTCCCCTTCCTCACCTGTCGGTGCCAGGTTATACAGTGCCTCGTCCCCTTCCTCACCTGTCGGTGCCAGGTTATACAGTGCCTCGTCCCCTTCCTCACCTGTCGGTGCCAGGTTATACAGTGCCTCGTCCCCTTCCTCACCTGTCGGTGCCAGGTTATACAGTGCCTCGTCCCCTTCCTCACCTGTCGGTGCCAGGTTATACACTGCCTCGTCCCCTTCCTCACCTGTCGGTGCCAGGTTATACAGTACCTCGTCCCTTTCCTCACCTGTCGGTGCCAGGTTATACAGTGCCTCGTCCCCTTCCTCACCTGTCGGTGCCAGGTTATACAGTGCCTTGTCCCCTTCCTCACCTGTCGGTGCCAGGTTATACAGTGCCTCGTCCCCTTCCTCACCTGTCGGTGCCAGGTTATACAGTGCCTCGTCCCCTTCCTCACCTGTCGGTGCCAGGTTATACAGTGCCTCGTCCCCTTCCTCACCGGTCGGTGCCAGGTTATACAGTGCCTCGTCCCCTTCCTCACCTGTCGGTGCCAGGTTATACAGTGCCTCGTCCCCTTCCTCACCTGTCGGTGCCAGGTTATACAGTGCCACGTCCCCTTCCTCACCTGTCGGTGCCAGGTTATACAGTGCCTCGTCCCCTTCCTCACCTGTCGGTGCCAGGTTATACTGTACCTTGTCCCCTTCCTCACCGGTCGGTGCCAGGTTATACAGTGCCTCGTCCCCTTCCTCACCTGTCGGTGCCAGGTTATATTGTACCTCGTCCCCTTCCTCACCGGTTGGTGCCAGGTTATACAGTGCCTCGTCCCCTTCCTCACCTGTCGGTGCCAGGTTATACAGTGCCTCGTCCCCTTCCTCACCTGTCCCTACTAGGTTATACAGTGCCTCGTCCCCTTCCTCACTGGTCAGTGCCAGGTTATACTGTACCTTGTCCCCTTCCTCACCGGTCGGTGCCAGGTTATACAGTGCCTCGTCCCCTTCCTCACCTGTCGGTGCCAGGTTATATTGTACCTCGTCCCCTTCCTCACCGGTTGGTGCCAGGTTATACAGTGCCTCGTCCCCTTCCTCACCTGTCGGTGCCAGGTTATACAGTGCCTCGTCCCCTTCCTCACCTGTCCCTACTAGGTTATACAGTGCCTCGTCCCCTTCCTCACCGGTCGGTGCCAGGTTATACAGTGCCTCGTCCCCTTCCTCACCTGTCGGTGCCAGGTTATACAGTACCTCGTCCCCTTCCTCACCTGTCCCTACCAGGTTATACATTGCCTCGTCCCCTTCCTCACCTGTCGGTGCCAGGTTATACAGTACCTTGTCCCCTTCCTCACTGGTCAGTGCCAGGTTATACAGTACTTTCCCCTTCCTCACCTGTCGGTGCCAGGTTATACAGTACCTCGTCCCCTTCCTCACCGGTCGGTGCCAGGTTATACAGTGCCTCGTCCCCTTCCTCACCGGTCAGTGCCAGGTTATACAGTGCCACGTCCCCTTCCTCACCTGTCCCTACCAGGTTATACAGTGCCTCGTCCCCTTCCTCACTGGTCAGTACCAGGTTATACAGTGCCTCGTCCCCTTCCTCACCTGTCGGTGCCAGGTTATACAGTACCTCGTCCCCTTCCTCACCTGTCGGTGCCAGGTTACACAGTGCCTCGTCCCCTTCCTCACCTGTCGGTGCCAGGTTATACAGTACCTCGTCCCCTTCCTCACCTGTCCCTACCAGGTTATACAGTGCCTCGTCCCCTTCCTCACTGGTCAGTACCAGGTTATACTGTACCTTGTCCCCTTCCTCACCGGTCGGTGCCAGGTTATACAGTGCCTCGTCCCCTTCCTCACCTGTCGGTGCCAGGTTATACAGTACCTTGTCCCCTTCCTCACCTGTCGTGCCAGGTTATACAGTACCTCGTCCCCTTCCTCACCTGTCGGTGCCAGGTTGTACAGTACCTCGTCCCCTTCCTCACCTGTCCCTACCAGGTTATACAGTACCTCGTCCCCTTCCTCACCTGTCCCTACCAGGTTATACAGTGCCTCGTCCCCTTCCTCACCTGTCTGTACCAGGTTATACAGTACCTCGTCCCCTTCCTCACCTGTCAGTGCCAGGTTATACAGTGCCTCGTCCCCTTCCTCACCTGTCGTGCCAGGTTATACAGTACCTCGTCCCCTTCCTCACCTGTCGTGCCAGGTTATACAGTACCTCGTCCCCTTCCTCACCTGTCGGTGCCAGGTTATACAGTACCTCGTCCCCTTCCTCACCTGTCCCTACCAGGTTATACAGTACCTCGTCCCCTTCCTCACCTGTCCCTACCAGGTTATACAGTGCCTTGTCCCCTTCCTCACCTGTCTGTACCAGGTTATACAGTACCTTGTCCCCTTCCTCACCTGTCCCTACCAGGTTATACAGTACCTCGTCCCCTTCCTCACCTGTCCCTACCAGGTTATACATTGCCTCGTCCCCTTCCTCACCTGTCGGTGCCAGGTTATACAGTACCTTGTCCCCTTCCTCACCTGTCGGTGCCAGGTTATACAGTACCTCGTCCCCTTCCTCACCTGTCCCTACCAGGTTATACAGTACCTCGTCCCCTTCCTCACCTGTCCCTACCAGGTTATACAGTACCTCTTCCCCTTCCTCACCTGACCCTACAAGGTTATACAGTACCTCGTCCCCTTCCTCACCTGTCGGTGCCAGGTTATACAGTACCTCGTCCCCTTCCTCACCTGTCCCTACCAGGTTATACACTGCCTCGTCCCCTTCCTCACCTGTCTGTACCAGGTTATACAGTGCCTCGTCCCCTTCCTCACCTGTCTGTACCAGATTATACAGTACCTCGTCCTCTTTCTCACCTGTCTGTACCAGGTTATACAGTACCGCGTCCTCTTTCTCACCTGTCGGTGCCAGGTTATACAGTACCTCTTCCCCTTCCTCACCTGTCCCTACAAGGTTATACAGTACCTCGTCCCCTTCCTCACCTCTCTGTGCCAGGTTATACAGTGCCTCGTCCCCTTCCTCATCTGTCTGTACCAGATTATACAGTACCTCGTCCTCTTTCTCACCTGTCTGTACCAGGTTATACAGTACCGCGTCCTCTTTCTCACCTGTCTGTACCAGATTATACAGTACCTCGTCCCCTTCCTCACCTGTCGGTGCCAGGTTATACAGTACCTCGTCCTCTTCCTCACCTGTCGGTGCCAGGTTATACACTGCCTTGTCCCCTTCCTCACCTGTCTGTACCAGGTTATACAGTGCCTCGTCCCCTTCCTCACCTGTCTGTGCCAGGTTATACAGTGCCTCGTCCCCTTTCTCACCTGTCTGTGCCAGGTTAAACACTGCCTCGTCCCCTTCCTCACCTGTCTGTTCCAGATTATACAGTACCTCGTCCTCTTTCTCACCTGTCGGTGCCAGGTTATACAGTGCCTCGTCCCCTTCCTCACCTGTCTGTACCAGATTATACAGTACCTCGTCCCCTTCCTCACCTGTCGGTGCCAGGTTATACAGTACCTCGTCCTCTTCCTCACCTGTTGGTGCCAGGTTATACACTGCCTCGTCCCCTTCCTCACCTGTCTGTACCAGGTTATACAGTACCTCGTCCCCTTCCTCACCTGTCGGTGCCAGGTTATACAGTGCCTCGTCCCCTTCCTCACCTGTCTGTACCAGATTATACAGTACCTGGTCCCCTTCCTCACCTGTCGGTGCCAGGTTATACAGTACCTCGTCCTCTTCCTCACCTGTCTGTACCAGGTTATACAGTACCTCGTCCCCTTCCTCACCTGTCTGTACCAGGTTATACAGTACCTCGTCCCCTTCCTCACCTATAGGTGCCAGGTTATACAGTACCTCGTCCTCTTCCTCACCTGTCCCTACCAGGCTATACAGTATCTCGTCCCCTTCCTCACCTGTCGGCGCCAGGTTATACACTACCTTGTACCCTTCCTCACTTGTCGGTGCCAGGTTATATATATACACAGAATAGTGTATTCCTCATGTCATAATGTGCAGTGCGTTACTGTAATAGACAGAATAGTGTATTCCTCATGTCATAATGCGCAGTGCGTTACTGTAATTGACAGAATAGTGTATCCCTTCTGTCATAATGTGCAGTGCGTTACTGTAATAGACAGAATAGTGTATTCCTCATGTCATAATGCGCAGTGCGTTACTGTAATTGACAGAATAGTGTATCCCTTCTGTCATAATGTGCAGTGCGTTACTGTAATAGACAGAATAGTGTATCCCTTCTGTCATAATGTGCAGTGCGTTACTGTAATGGACAGAGTAGTGTATTCCTCATGTCTGCATGCGCAGTGCGTTACTGTAATGGACAGAGTAGTGTATTCCTCATGTCATAATGCGCAGTGCGTTACTGTAATAGACAGAGTAGTGTATTCCTTCTGTCATAATGTGCAGTGCGTTACTGTAATAGACAGAGTAGTGTATTCCTCATGTCTGCATGCGCAGTGCGTTACTGTAATGGACAGAGTAGTGTATTCCTCATGTCATAATGCGCAGTGCGTTACTGTAATAGACAGAATAGTGTATTCCTTATGTCCTAATGTGCAGTGCGTTACTGTAATAGACAGAATAGTGTATCCCTTCTGTCATAATGTGCAGTGCGTTACTGTAATAGACAGAATAGTGTATTCCTCATGTCTGCATGTGCAGTGCGTTACTGTAATAGACAGAATAGTGTATCCCTTCTGTCATAATGCGCAGTGCGTTACTGTAATGGACAGAGTAGTGTATTCCTCATGTCATAATGTGCAGTGCGTTACTGTAATAGACAGAATAGTGTATTCCTCATGTCATAATGCGCAGTGCGTTACTGTAATAGACAGAGTAGTGTATCCCTTCTGTCATAATGTGCAGTGCGTTACTGTAATAGACAGAATAGTGTATTCCTCATGTCTGCATGTGCAGTGCGTTACTGTAATAGACAGAATAGTGTATTCCTCATGTCATAATGCGCAGTGCGTTACTGTAATAGACAGAGTAGTGTATTCCTTCTGTCATAATGTGCAGTGCGTTACTGTAATAGACAGAGTAGTGTATTCCTCATGTCTGCATGCGCAGTGCGTTACTGTAATGGACAGAGTAGTGTATTCCTCATGTCATAATGCGCAGTGCGTTACTGTAATAGACAGAATAGTGTATTCCTTATGTCCTAATGTGCAGTGCGTTACTGTAATAGACAGAATAGTGTATCCCTTCTGTCATAATGTGCAGTGCGTTACTGTAATAGACAGAGTAGTGTATCCCTTCTGTCATAATGTGCAGTGCGTTACTGTAATAGACAGAGTAGTGTATTCCTCATGTCTGCATGCGCAGTGCGTTACTGTAATGGACAGAGTAGTGTATTCCTCATGTCATAATGTGCAGTGCGTTACTGTAATAGACAGAATAGTGTATTCCTCATGTCATAATGCGCAGTGCGTTACTGTAATTGACAGAATAGTGTATCCCTTCTGTCATAATGTGCAGTGCGTTACTGTAATAGACAGAATAGTGTATTCCTCATGTCATAATGCGCAGTGCGTTACTGTAATTGACAGAATAGTGTATCCCTTCTGTCATAATGTGCAGTGCGTTACTGTAATAGACAGAATAGTGTATCCCTTCTGTCATAATGTGCAGTGCGTTACTGTAATGGACAGAGTAGTGTATTCCTCATGTCTGCATGCGCAGTGCGTTACTGTAATGGACAGAGTAGTGTATTCCTCATGTCATAATGCGCAGTGCGTTACTGTAATAGACAGAGTAGTGTATTCCTCATGTCATAATGCGCAGTGCGTTACTGTAATAGACAGAATAGTGTATTCCTTATGTCATAATGTGCAGTGCGTTACTGTCATAGACAGAATAGTGTATTCCTTATGTCATAATGTGCAGTGCGTTACTGTAATAGACAGAGTAGTGTATTCCTCATGTCATAATGCGCAGTGCGTTACTGTAATAGACAGAATAGTGTATTCCTTATGTCATAATGTGCAGTGCGTTACTGTCATAGACAGAATAGTGTATTCCTTATGTCATAATGCGCAGTGCGTTACTCTCAAATACTACAGGCTCTTACTGGTGCTTTACTTCTCTAGGTAGCCTGGGTCACCAGATCTGGGAAGACGGAGCTGGCAGAGCCAATTGCTGTGCGGCCGACCAGTGAAACCGGTGAGTGGGTGTGTCGTGGAGATCATTTGCCATTTGCTTTGTTCTTACAGTTCAGTAGATGTTCAGTAGATGAAACCAATTCTTGTTGCTGGCGACACCAGGATGCTACTAGGTGGTGCTATTACATTTGTACTGTAGATGTTGACATAAGTACGGAGTAGTGAACCGCAATGGCCGTTAACTAATAGCGTCTTAGTGCATTACTGAGGTACCACACACTGGCAGACAAACAAACTGGTTACAGCATCCTCAGAAGTGTTCACAGTGACACCGAAAGACATACAGCGGGACCAGACTGTGGGGGCAGGTACTGGTTACAAACAGGACACGGGAATAATCCCAGGATACAAACTTCCTGTGGAGCAAGTAAAAAAAACAGGACCAAACACAGCCCAGGCACATGAAGGGCTAAGCAAACTCTGGGAAACGGGATCCATGTAGGTGAACACATTGCAGGATAGGATCCGGGTATACAGGCAAGGGCCGAGTCCGGATCCGGGTATACAGGCAAGGGCCGAGTCCGGATCCGGGTATACAGGCAAGGGCCGAGTCCGGATCCGGGTATACAGGCAAGGGCCGAATCCGGGTATACAGGCAAGGGCCGAGACTTTCCTCCCCGAATCTCAATATATCCTCAAATGCAGGTTTTCAAGTGTTAACAGAGTCCATGCAAAGAAGAATACAAGGTATCTTTGGTTTGCCCCACAAGGATGGAGATATGATGCGTACCAAAACTCACTCAGAAATAAATGTTGCTGCTCCTATAAAGGTTTCTTTTACTCGTCACACAGCGTAGTTTCAAAACAGGGGTCTTTATTACACTTTTCTCCACAAACAGAATGACAGATAAAAACACAAGTGAGGATATCGCCAGAGCTCCCAGATTTGAGATAGGGCAGATATAAAACAAAGTCTACAACCTGGTAGAAAGTCCGGAGTATCATCACAGGGTGTATATGACAGAGAGCCACAATCATCCAATCTGTTTCTGGTTAGTCCTCTTCTGCCCCAACGCGTTTCGATCCAAAGACTAGGATCTTTTTCAAGGTCCTTGAAAAAGATCCTAGTCTTTGGATCGAAACGTGTTTTGAAACTACGCTGTGTGACGAGTAAAAGAAACCTTTATAGGAGCAGCAACATTTATTTCTGAGTGAGTTGTGGTACGCATCATATCTCCATCCTTGTGGGGCAACCAAAGATACCTTTTTGTGAAAGAATACGTCTCCCTAGTGTGAGTTGGGGTACGCTATCACCAAAAAGATACCTTGATAGGCTAGATCTATCGATCTTTGATGTGAGTGGGGTACATATTCTAACAATTCTGGTGGAGGGGCAACCAACACCTATCCTCCAAAAAAGCACGGGTGGAAAAAGAAGAATTGTATTGAGACGTACTTCACCATATGTATTTTATGTATTCTTCTTTGCATGGACTCGGTTAACACTTGAAAACCTGCATTTGAGGATACATTGATCAATATTTAGCCTGACTGGGTCAAGGTTTGTCAGGATATAACCAGCATTCAGTCTGGGGCAGGCTAAGTAATATAGGGAGCAAGTCTTAATATGGATGGCTGGGAAAGGACAAGCACCTGCTACGCAGATTAACTGCACATGGACAACCAGACACATAGAGGTAATGGCCTAATTATGTAGCAGCTGAGACTGGACAGGCAGTCAGGCTGCAGTTACACAGACCTGCCAAAGGCCACTTGTAAAAATTCTAGATGGGACTGGTTGCACCACAAACGCTTGGAGAGCTTGGTGCCTGGGTCACATGGTCCTGATGTATAGGATTGGTTAGGGTGCCTGGGTCACATGGGCTTGGCATGGATGATTGATTAGGGTTTTATATATATGGTGGCAGATGCCCACCTAGCTTAATGATATCCCTCAGGTACATGAAAGGGTGGGATAATACTAGGTTAGAGAATTATACATGGTTTCCCCCAGTACATTGAATGACATAAGTAACCAGACTTAAACACTACATGATAATAGAATTCAAAGATCTTTGTTGAATATATTTGTGCAAATGTACGATTAAGCCCCCAAGCCACTGTCAAGGCTTATGTATACAGATAGAGCCATCCTCATCCAGCCCTTTAATAGTGAGCCAGAGCTGTCGGACTTTAATCCTCTCCTAATCCCCGGATGTATTGTTCTATATATTGTATAGCAGCTGAGAACACTAGGCCTTGGTGAGCCATGGCTATACAGAGAAGGCCAGCGGATGAATTCTCCATCTATTATGATTGGTTAAGGTGCCTGAGTCACATGGGCCTAATGTACAGTATAGGATTGGTTGGGGCGCCTGGGTCATGTGGGCTGGCTTGTAGGATTGGTTAGGGTACCTGGGTCACATGGGCTGGTGTGTGGGATTGGTTAGGGTGTCTGGGTCACATGGGCTGACGTATGGGATTGGTTAGGGTGCCTGGGTCACATGGGCTGGGGTATGGGATTGGTTAGGGTGCCTGGGTCACATGGGCTGGCGTATGGGATTGGTTAGGGTGTCTGGGTCACATGGGCTGGGGTATGGGATTGGTTAGGGTGCCTGGGTCACATGGGCTGACGTATGGGATTGGTTAGGGTGCCTGGGTCACATGGGCTGGCGTGTAGGATTGGTTAGGGTGCCTGGGTCACATGGGCTGGTGTATGGGATTGGTTAGGGTGCCTGGGTCACATGGGCTGGCGTGTAGGATTTGATAGGGTGCCTGGGTCACATGGGCTGGGGTGTGGGATTGGTTAGGGTGTCTGGGTCACATGGGCTGGGGTGTGGGATTGGATAGGGTGCCTGGGTCACATGGGCTGGCGTGTGGGATTGGTTAGGGTGCCTGGGTCACATGGGCTGGGGTGTGGGATTGGTTAGGGTGCCTGGGTCACATGGGCTGGCATGTAGGATTGGATAGGGTGCCTGGGTCACATGGGCTGGCGTGTGGGATTGGTTAGGGTGCCTGGGTCACATGGGCTGGTGTAGGGGATTGGATAGGGTGCCTGGGTCACATGGGCTGGGGTATGGGATTGGATAGGGTGCCTGGGTCACATGGGCTGGCGTGTGGGATTGGTTAGGGTGCCTGGGTCACATGGGCTGGTGTATGGGATTGGTTAGGGTGCCTGTGTCACATGGGCTGGGGTGTGGGATTGGATAGGGTGCCTGGGTCACATGGGCTGGCGTGTGGGATTGGTTAGGGTGCCTGGGTCACATGGGCTGGTGTATGGGATTGGTTAGGGTGTCTGGGTCACATGGGCTGGGGTGTGGGATTGGATAGGGTGCCTGGGTCACATGGGCTGGCGTGTGGGATTGGTTAGGGTGCCTGGGTCACATGGGCTGGGGTGTGGGATTGGTTAGGGTGTCTGGGTCACATGGGCTGGCGTATGGGATTGGATAGGGTGCCTGGGTCACATGGGCTGGCGTGTGGGAATGGTTAGGGTGCCTGGGTCACATGGGCTGGCGTGTAGGATTTGATAGGGTGCCTGGGTCACATGGGCTGGTGTATGGGATTGGATAGGGTGCCTGGGTCACATGGGCTGGGGTGTGGGATTGGTTAGGGTGCCTGGGTCACATGGGCTGGTGTATGGGATTGGTTAGGGTGCCTGGGTCACATGGGCTGGCATGTAGGATTGGATAGGGTGCCTGGGTCACATGGGCTGGCGTGTGGGATTGGTTAGGGTGCCTGGGTCACATGGGCTGGTGTATGGGATTGGATAGGGTGCCTGGGTCACATGGGCTGGCGTGTGGGATTGGTTAGGGTGCCTGGGTCACATGGGCTGGTGTATGGGATTGGTTAGGGTGCCTGGGTCACATGGGCTGGCATGTAGGATTGGTTAGGGTGCCTGGGTCACATGGGCTGGGGTATGGGATTGGATAGGGTGCCTGGGTCACATGGGCTGGCGTGTGGGATTGGTTAGGGTGCCTGGGTCACATGGGCTGGTGTATGGGATTGGTTAGGGTGCCTGTGTCACATGGGCTGGGGTGTGGGATTGGATAGGGTGCCTGGGTCACATGGGCTGGCGTGTGGGATTGGTTAGGGTGCCTGGGTCACATGGGCTGGTGTATGGGATTGGTTAGGGTGTCTGGGTCACATGGGCTGGGGTGTGGGATTGGATAGGGTGCCTGGGTCACATGGGCTGGCGTGTGGGATTGGTTAGGGTGCCTGGGTCACATGGGCTGGGGTGTGGGATTGGTTAGGGTGTCTGGGTCACATGGGCTGGCGTATGGGATTGGATAGGGTGCCTGGGTCACATGGGCTGGTGTATGGGATTGGTTAGGGTGTCTGGGTCACATGGGCTGGGGTGTGGGATTGGATAGGGTGCCTGGGTCACATGGGCTGGCGTGTGGGATTGGTTAGGGTGCCTGGGTCACATGGGCTGGGGTGTGGGATTGGTTAGGGTGTCTGGGTCACATGGGCTGGCGTATGGGATTGGTTAGGGTGCCTGGGTCACATGGGCTGGTGTGTAGGATTGGTTAGGGTGTCTGGGTCACATGGGCTGGGGTGTGGGATTGGATAGGGTGCCTGGGTCACATGGGCTGGCGTGTGGGATTGGTTAGGGTGCCTGGGTCACATGGGCTGGTGTATGGGATTGGATAGGGTGCCTGGGTCACATGGGCTGGGGTATGGGATTGGATAGGGTGCCTGGGTCACATGGGCTGGCGTGTGGGATTGGTTAGGGTGCCTGGGTCACATGGGCTGGTGTATGGGATTGGTTAGGGTGCCTGTGTCACATGGGCTGGGGTGTGGGATTGGATAGGGTGCCTGGGTCACATGGGCTGGCGTGTGGGATTGGTTAGGGTGCCTGGGTCACATGGGCTGGTGTATGGGATTGGTTAGGGTGTCTGGGTCACATGGGCTGGCGTGTGGGAATGGTTAGGGTGCCTGGGTCACATGGGCTGGCATGTAGGATTGGATAGGGTGCCTGGGTCACATGGGCTATCATGTAGGATTGGATAGGGTGCCTGGGTCACATGGGCTGGCGTGTGGGATTGGTTAGGGTGCCTGGGTCACATGGGCTGGTGTGTGGGATTGGATAGGGTGCCTGGGTCACATGGGCTGGGGTATGGGATTGGATAGGGTGCCTGGGTCACATGGGCTGGCGTGTGGGATTGGTTAGGGTGCCTGGGTCACATGGGCTGGTGTATGGGATTGGTTAGGGTGCCTGTGTCACATGGGCTGGGGTGTGGGATTGGATAGGGTGCCTGGGTCACATGGGCTGGCGTGTGGGATTGGTTAGGGTGCCTGGGTCACATGGGCTGGTGTATGGGATTGGTTAGGGTGTCTGGGTCACATGGGCTGGGGTGTGGGATTGGATAGGGTGCCTGGGTCACATGGGCTGGCGTGTGGGATTGGTTAGGGTGCCTGGGTCACATGGGCTGGGGTGTGGGATTGGTTAGGGTGTCTGGGTCACATGGGCTGGCGTATGGGATTGGATAGGGTGCCTGGGTCACATGGGCTGGTGTATGGGATTGGTTAGGGTGTCTGGGTCACATGGGCTGGGGTGTGGGATTGGATAGGGTGCCTGGGTCACATGGGCTGGCGTGTAGGATTGGATAGGGTGCCTGGGTCACATGGGCTGGCATGTAGGATTGGATAGGGTGCCTGGGTCACATGGGCTGGCGTGTGGGATTGGATAGGGTGCCTGGGTCACATGGGCTGGGGTGTGGGATTGGTTAGGGTGCCTGGGTCACATGGGCTGGCGTGTGGGATTGGATAGGGTGCCTGGGTCACATGGGCTGGCGTATGGGATTGGATAGGGTGCCTGGGTCACATGGGCTGGCGTGTGGGATTGGATAGGGTGCCTGGGTCACATGGGCTGGGGTGTGGGATTGGTTAGGGTGCCTGGGTCACATGGGCTGGGGTGTGGGATTGGTTAGGGTGTCTGGGTCACATGGGCTGGCGTATGGGATTGGTTAGGGTGCCTGGGTCACATGGGCTGGTGTATGGGATTGGATAGGGTGCCTGGGTCACATGGGCTGGGGTGTGGGATTGGTTAGGGTGCCTGGGTCACATGGGCTGGTGTATGGGATTGGTTGGGGCGCCTGGGTCATGTGGGCTGGCTTGTAGGATTGGATAGGGTGCCTGGGTCACATGGGCTGGCGTGTGGGATTGGTTAGGGTGCCTGGGTCACATGGGCTGGCGTGTGGGATTGGTTAGGGTGCCTGGGTCACATGGGCTGGTGTATGGGATTGGATAGGGTGCCTGGGTCACATGGGCTGGGGTATGGGATTGGATAGGGTGCCTGGGTCACATGGGCTGGTGTATGGGATTGGATAGGGTGCCTGGGTCACATGGGCTGGCGTGTAGGATTGGATAGGGTGCCTGGGTCACATGGGCTGGCGTGTGGGATTGGATAGGGTGCCTGGGTCACATGGGCTGGCGTGTGGGATTGGTTAGGGTGCCTGGGTCACATGGGCTGGTGTATGGGATTGGATAGGGTGCCTGGGTCACATGGGCTGGGGTGTAGGATTGGATAGGGTGCCTGGGTCACATGGGCTGGCATGTAGAATTGGATAGGGTGCCTGTGTCACATGGGCTGGCGCGTGGGATTGGTTAGGGTGCCTGGGTCACATGGGCTGGCGTGTGGGATTGGTTAGGGTGCCTGGGTCACATGGGCTGGCGTGTGGGATTGGTTAGGGTGCCTGGGTCACATGGGCTGGTGTATGGGATTGGATAGGGTGCCTGTGTCACATGGGCTGGGGTGTAGGATTGGTTAGGGTGCCTGGGTCACATGGGCTGGCGTGTGGGATTGGTTAGGGTGCCTGGGTCACATGGGCTGGCGTATGGGATTGGATAGGGTGCCTGGGTCACATGGGCTGGCGTGTAGGATTGGTTAGGGTGCCTGGGTCACATGGGCTGGGGGATTAGATAGGGTGCCTGGGTCACATGGGCTGGGGTGTGGGATTGGTTAGGGTGCCTGGGTCACATGGGCTGGGGTGTAGGATTGGATAGGGTGCCTGGGTCACATGGGCTGGCATGTAGGATTGGATAGGGTGCCTGTGTCACATGGTCTGGCGTGTGGGATTGGTTAGGGTGCCTGGGTCACATGGGCTGGGGTGTGGGATTGGATAGGGTGCCTGGGTCACATGGGCTGGTGTGTGGGATTGGTTAGGGTGCCTGGGTCACATGGGCTGGTGTATGGGATTGGTTAGGGTGCCTGGGTCACATGGGCTGGTGTGTGGGATTGGTTAGGGTGCCTGGGTCACATGGGCTGGGGTGTGGGATTGGTTAGGGTGCCTGGGTCACATGGGCTGGTGTGTGGGATTGGTTAGGGTGCCTGGGTCACATGGGCTGGGGTGTGGGATTGGATAGGGTGCCTGGGTCACATGGGCTGGTGTGTGGGATTGGTTAGGGTGCCTGGGTCACATGGGCTGGTGTGTGGGATTGGTTAGGGTGCCTGGGTCACATGGGCTGGTGTGTGGGATTGGTTAGGGTGCCTGGGTCACATGGGCTGGGGTGTGGGATTGGTTAGGGTGCCTGGGTCACATGGGCTGGGGTGTAGGATTGGTTAGGGTGCCTGGGTCACATGGGCTGGCGTGTGGGATTGGATAGGGTGCCTGGGTCGGGATGCGGTCATTTGGTCTACTGCATTATGGTCGACAGTCATTAGGTCGAATCCATTAGGTCGACATGCTAAAAGGTCGACATGACTCTAGGTCGACATGGGAAAAGGTCGACATGATTCTAGTTCGAAAGGTCATTAGTTCGACAGGTCATTAGTTCGACAAGGTCATTAGTTCGACATTGTCTATGTCGACATTCACAAGGTCGACATGGAGTTTTTCACTGTTTTTTGAGCCAACATGTGCCGACAGGCGGTATTTCATGCCCTACCATCCACTAGGGCGTGGTGGGAGAATAAAATAGTGTGCCGAGCGTAGCGAGGCACCGTGCCCGACGCATCGCGAGCGCAGCGAGCGATGCGAGGGGATGCAGTGCACTTTAAACTGTGTCCATGTCGACTGTATTGACATTCAGGTAAAAAAACAGTGAAAAACCCCATGTCGACCTTGTGAATGTCGACATAGACAATGTCGAACTAATGACCTTGTCGAACTAATGACCTGTCGAACTAATGACCTTTCGACCTAGAATCATGTCGACCTTTTCCCATGTCGACCTAGAGTCATGTCGACCTTTTAGCATGTCGACCTAATGGATTCGACCTAATGACTTTCCACCATAATGCAATAGACCAAATGATCCCAACCCCCTGGGTCACATGGGCTGGGGTGTGGGATTGGATAGGGTGCCTGGGTCACATGGGCTGGTGTATGGGATTGGTTAGGGTGCCTGGGTCACATGGGCTGGTGTGTAGGATTGGTTAGGGTGCCTGGGTCACATGGGCTGGCGTATGGGATTGGTTAGGGTGCCTGGGTCACATGGGCTGGCGTATGGGATTGGATAGGGTGCCTGGGTCACATGGGCTGGCGTGTGGGATTGGATAGGGTGCCTGGGTCACATGGGCTGGGGTGTGGGATTGGTTAGGGTGCCTGGGTCACATGGGCTGGCGTGTGGGATTGGATAGGGTGCCTGGGTCACATGGGCTGGCGTATGGGATTGGATAGGGTGCCTGGGTCACATGGGCTGGCGTGTGGGATTGGATAGGGTGCCTGGGTCACATGGGCTGGGGTGTGGGATTGGTTAGGGTGCCTGGGTCACATGGGCTGGTGTATGGGATTGGTTAGGGTGCCTGGGTCACATGGGCTGGCATGTAGGATTGGATAGGGTGCCTGGGTCACATGGGCTGGCGTATGGGATTGGATAGGGTGCCTGGGTCACATGGGCTGGGGTGTGGGATTGGTTAGGGTGCCTGGGTCACATGGGCTGGGGTGTGGGATTGGTTAGGATGCCTGGGTCACATGGGCTGGCGTGTGGGATTGGTTAGGGTGCCTGGGTCACATGGGCTGGGGTATGGGATTGGTTAGGGTGCCTCGGTCACGTGGGCTGGGGTGTGGGATTGGATAGGGTGCCTGGGTCACTTGGGCTGGGGTGTGGGATTGGATAGGGTGCCTGGGTCACATGGGCTGGCGTATGGGAATGGTTAGGGTGCCTGGGTCACATGGGCTGGGGTGTGGGATTGGATAGGGTGCCTGGGTCACATGGGCTGGGGTGTGATATTGGTTAGGGTGCCTGGGTCACATGGGCTGGTGTATGGGATTGGTTAGGGTGCCTGGGTCACATGGGCTGGCGTGTAGGATTGGTTAGGGTGCCTGGGTCACATGGGCTGGCGTGTAGGATTGGTTAGGGTGCCTGGGTCACATGGGCTGGGGTGTAGGATTGGATAGGGTGCCTGGGTCACATGGGCTGGCGTATGGGATTGGTTAGGGTGCCTGGGTCACATGGGCTGGCGTATGGGATTGGATAGGGTGCCTGGGTCACATGGGCTGGTGTAAGGGATTGGTTAGGGTGCCTGGGTCACATGGGCTGGGGTATGGGATTGGTTAGGGTGCCTGGGTCACATGGGCTGAGGTATGGGATTGGTTAGGGTGCCTGGGTCACATGGGCTGGCGTATGGGATTGGTTAGGGTGCCTGGGTCACATGGGCTGGGGTGTAGGATTGGTTAGGGTGCCTGGGTCACATGGGCTGGGGTGTAGGATTGGTTAGGGTGCCTGGGTCACATGGGCTGGTGTATGGGATTGGTTAGGGTGCCTGGGTCACATGGGCTGGGGTATGGGATTGGTTAGGGTGCCTGGGTCACATGGGCTGGCATGTAGGATTGGATAGGGTGCCTGGGTCACATGGGCTGGGGTGTGGGATTGGTTAGGGTGCCTGGGTCACATGGGCTGGCGTATGGGATTGGTTAGGGTGCCTGGGTCACATGGCTGGCGTGTAGGATTGGATAGGGTGCCTGGGTCACATGGGCTGGGGTGTGGGATTGGTTAGGGTGCCTGGGTCACATGGGCTGGCGTATGGGATTGGTTAGGGTGCCTGGGTCACATGGGCTGGCGTGTGGGATTGGTTAGGGTGCCTGGGTCACATGGGCTGGGGTGTGGGATTGGATAGGGTGCCTGGGTCACATGGGCTGGTGTATGGGATTGGTTAGGGTGCCTGGGTCACATGGGCTGGTGTATGGGATTGGTTAGGGTGCCTGGGTCACATGGGCTGGTGTATGGGATTGGTTAGCGTGCCTGGGTCACATGGGCTGGCGTATGGGATTGGATAGGGTGCCTGGGTCACATGGGCTGGTGTATGGGATTGGTTAGGGTGCCTGGGTCACATGGGCTGGGGTGTAGGATTGGTTAGGGTGCCTGGGTCACATGGGCTGGCGTGTGGGATTGGATAGGGTGCCTTGGTCACATGGGCTGGCATGTAGGATTGGATAGGGTGCCTGGGTCACATGGGCTGGTGTATGGGATTGGTTAGGGTGCCTGGGTCACATGGGCTGGGGTGTGGGATTGGTTAGGGTGCCTGGGTCACATGGGCTGGTGTATGGGATTGGATAGGGTGCCTGGGTCACATGGGCTGGGGTATGGGATTGGATAGGGTGCCTGGGTCACATGGGCTGGTGTGTGGGATTGGATAGGGTGCCTGGGTCACATGGGCTGGGGTATGGGATTGGATAGGGTTCCTGGGTCACATGGGCTGGGGTGTGGGATTGGATAGGGTGCCTGGGTCACATGGGCTGGCGTGTGGGATTGGTTAGGGTGCCTGGGTCACATGGGCTGGGGTGTGGGATTGGATAGGGTGCCTGGGTCACATGGGCTGGCGTGTGGGATTGGTTAGGGTGCCTGGGTCACATGGGCTGGTGTGTGGGATTGGATAGGGTGCCTGGGTCACATGGGCTGGGGTATGGGATTGGATAGGGTGCCTGGGTCACATGGGCTGGCGTGTAGGATTGGATAGGGTGCCTGGGTCACATGGGCTGGGGTATGGGATTGGATAGGGTGCCTGGGTCACATGGGCTGGGGTGTGGGATTGGTTAGGGTGCCTGGGTCACATGGGCTGGGGTGTAGGATTGGATAGGGTGCCTGGGTCACATGGGCTGGGGTGTGGGATTGGTTAGGGTGCCTGGGTCACATGGGCTGGGGTGTAGGATTGGATAGGGTGCCTGGGTCACATGGGCTGGCGTGTGGGATTGGTTAGGGTGCCTGGGTCACATGGGCTGGGGTGTGGGATTGGATAGGGTGCCTGGGTCACATGGGCTGGCGTGTGGGATTGGTTAGGGTGCCTGGGTCACATGGGCTGGGGTGTGGGATTGGTTAGGGTGCCTGGGTCACATGGGCTGGCATGTGGGATTGGATAGGGTGCCTGGGTCACATGGGCTGGCGTATGGGATTGGTTAGGGTGTCTGGGTCACATGGGCTGGTGTATGGGATTGGTTAGGGTGCCTGGGTCACATGGGCTGGCGTATGGGATTGGTTAGGGTGCCTGGGTCACATGGGCTGGGGTATGGGATTGGTTAGGGTGCCTGGGTCACATGGGCTGGTGTGTGGGATTGGATAGGGTGCCTGGGTCACATGGGCTGGTGTGTGGGATTGGTTAGGGTGCCTGGGTCACATGGGCTGGGGTGTGGATTGGTTAGGGTGCCTGGGTCACATGGGCTGGCATGTGGGATTGGATAGGGTGCCTGGGTCACATGGGCTGGCGTATGGGATTGGTTAGGGTGTCTGGGTCACATGGGCTGGTGTATGGGATTGGTAAGGGTGCCTGGGTCACATGGGCTGGCGTATGGGATTGGTTAGGGTGCCTGGGTCACATGGGCTGGTGTGTGGGATTGGATAGGGTGCCTGGGTCACATGGGCTGGGGTATGGGATTGGTTAGGGTGCCTGGGTCACATGGGCTGGTGTGTGGGATTGGATAGGGTGCCTGGGTCACATGGGCTGGTGTGTGGGATTGGTTAGGGTGCCTGGGTCACATGGGCTGGTGTGTGGGATTGGTTAGGGTGCCTTGGTCACATGGGCTGGTGTGTGGGATTGGTTAGGGTGTCTGGGTCACATGGGCTGGCGTGTGGGATTGGTTAGGGTGCCTGGGTCACATGGGCTGGCGTGTGGGATTGGTTAGGGTGCCTGGGTCACATGGGCTGGTGTGTGGGATTGGTTAGGGTGCCTGGGTCACATGGGCTGGCATGTAGGATTGGATAGGGTGCCTGGGTCACATGGGCTGGCATGTAGGATTGGTTAGGGTGCCTGGGTCACATGGGCTGGGGTGTGGGATTGGATAGGGTGCCTGGGTCACATGGGCTGGTGTATGGGATTGGATAGGGTGCCTGGGTCACATGGGCTGGCATGTAGGATTGGATAGGGTGCCTGGGTCACATGGGCTGGCGTGTGGGATTGGTTAGGGTGCCTGGGTCACATGGGCTGGCGTGTGGGATTGGTTAGGGTGCCTGGGTCACATGGGCTGGCATGTAGGATTGGATAGGGTGCCTGGGTCACATGGGCTGGCGTGTGGGAATGGTTAGGGTCCCTGGGTCACATGGGCTGCGTGTGGGATTGGATGCCTGGGTCACATGGGCTGGGGTGTGGGATTGGTTAGGGTGCCTGGGTCACATGGGCTGGCATGTAGGATTGGTTAGGGTGCCTGGGTCACATGGGCTGGGGTGTGGGATTGGATAGGGTGCCTGGGTCACATGGGCTGGTGTATGGGATTGGATAGGGTGCCTGGGTCACATGGGCTGGCATGTAGGATTGGATAGGGTGCCTGGGTCACATGGGCTGGCGTGTGGGATTGGTTAGGGTGCCTGGGTCACATGGGCTGGTGTATGGGATTGGTTAGGGTGCCTGGGTCACATGGGCTGGCATGTAGGATTGGTTAGGGTGCCTGGGTCACATGGGCTGGGGTGTGGGATTGGATAGGGTGCCTGGGTCACATGGGCTGGTGTATGGGATTGGATAGGGTGCCTGGGTCACATGGGCTGGCATGTAGGATTGGATAGGGTGCCTGGGTCACATGGGCTGGCGTGTGGGATTGGTTAGGGTGCCTGGGTCACATGGGCTGGTGTATGGGATTGGATAGGGTGCCTGGGTCACATGGGCTGGGGTATGGGATTGGATAGGGTGCCTGGGTCACATGGGCTGGGGTGTGGGATTGGATAGGGTGCCTGGGTCACATGGGCTGGCGTGTGGGATTGGATAGGGTGCCTGGGTCACATGGGCTGGCGTGTGGGATTGGATAGGGTGCCTGGGTCACATGGGCTGGTGTATGGGATTGGTTAGGGTGCCTGGGTCACATGGGCTGGTGTATGGGATTGGATAGGGTGCCTGGGTCACATGGGCTGGCGTGTGGGATTGGTTAGGGTGCCTGGGTCACATGGGCTGGGGTGTGGGATTGGATAGGGTGCCTGGGTCACATGGGCTGGTGTGTGGGATTGGTTAGGGTGCCTGGGTCACATGGGCTGGTGTATGGGATTGGATAGGGTGCCTGGGTCACATGGGCTGGCGTGTAGGATTGGATAGGGTGCCTGGGTCACATGGGCTGGGGTATGGGATTGGATAGGGTGCCTGGGTCACATGGGCTGGCGTGTAGGATTGGATAGGGTGCCTGGGTCACATGGGCTGGGGTATGGGATTGGATAGGGTGCCTGTGTCACATGGGCTGGCGTGTAGGATTGGATAGGGTGCCTGGGTCACATGGGCTGGCGTGTGGGATTGGATAGGGTGCCTGGGTCACATGGGCTGGGGTGTGGGATTGGATAGGGTGCCTGGGTCACATGGGCTGGTGTGTGGGATTGGTTAGGGTGCCTGGGTCACATGGGCTGGGGTGTGGGATTGGTTAGGGTGCCTGGGTCACATGGGCTGGTGTGTGGGATTGGTTAGGGTGCCTGGGTCACATGGGCTGGCGTGTGGGATTGGTTAGGGTGCCTGGGTCACATGGGCTGGGGTGTGGGATTGGTTAGGGTGTCTGGGTCACATGGGCTGGCGTGTGGGATTGGATAGGGTGCCTGGGTCACATGGGCTGGTGTATGGGATTGGTTAGGGTGCCTTGGTCACATGGGCTGGTGTGTGGGATTGGTTAGGGTGCCTGGGTCACATGGGCTGGCGTGTGGGATTGGTTAGGGTGCCTGGGTCACATGGGCTGGTGTATGGGATTGGTTAGGGTGCCTGGGTCACATGGGCTGGCATGTAGGATTGGATAGGGTGCCTGGGTCACCTGGGCTGGCATGTAGGATTGGTTAGGGTGCCTGGGTCACATGGGCTGGCATGTAGGATTGGATAGGGTGCCTGGGTCACATGGGCTGGTGTATGGGATTGGATAGGGTGCCTGGGTCACATGGGCTGGCATGTAGGATTGGATAGGGTGCCTGGGTCACATGGGCTGGCGTGTGGGATTGGTTAGGGTGCCTGGGTCACATGGGCTGGCGTGTGGGATTGGTTAGGGTGCCTTGGTCACATGGGCTGGCATGTAGGATTGGATAGGGTGCCTGGGTCACATGGGCTGGCGTGTGGGAATGGTTAGGGTGCCTGGGTCACATGGGCTGGGGTGTGGGATTGGTTAGGGTGCCTGGGTCACATGGGCTGGTGTATGGGATTGGTTAGGGTGCCTGGGTCACATGGGCTGGCATGTAGGATTGGTTAGGGTGCCTGGGTCACATGGGCTGGGGTGTGGGATTGGATAGGGTGCCTGGGTCACATGGGCTGGTGTGTGGGATTGGATAGGGTGCCTGGGTCACATGGGCTGGCATGTAGGATTGGATAGGGTGCCTGGGTCACATGGGCTGGGGTATGGGATTGGTTAGGGTGCCTGGGTCACATGGGCTGGCATGTAGGATTGGTTAGGGTGCCTGGGTCACATGGGCTGGCGTATGGGATTGGATAGGGTGCCTGGGTCACATGGGCTGGCGTGTGGGATTGGTTAGGGTGCCTGGGTCACATGGGCTGGTGTATGGGATTGGATAGGGTGCCTGGGTCACATGGGCTGGGGTATGGGATTGGATAGGGTGCCTGGGTCACATGGGCTGGGGTGTGGGATTGGATAGGGTGCCTGGGTCACATGGGCTGGCGTGTGGGATTGGATAGGGTGCCTGGGTCACATGGGCTGGCGTGTGGGATTGGATAGGGTGCCTGGGTCACATGGGCTGGTGTATGGGATTGGTTAGGGTGCCTGGGTCACATGGGCTGGTGTATGGGATTGGATAGGGTGCCTGGGTCACATGGGCTGGCGTGTGGGATTGGTTAGGGTGCCTGGGTCACATGGGCTGGGGTGTGGGATTGGATAGGGTGCCTGGGTCACATGGGCTGGTGTGTGGG
Source organism: Crinia signifera (assembly GCF_055691185.1). NCBI lineage: Eukaryota > Metazoa > Chordata > Amphibia > Anura > Myobatrachidae > Crinia > Crinia signifera. The sequence continues at coordinate 1,502,501 of NC_139219.1, forward strand.
ATTGGTTAGGGTGCCTGGGTCACATGGGCTGGTGTATGGGATTGGATAGGGTGCCTGGGTCACATGGGCTGGCGTGTAGGATTGGATAGGGTGCCTGGGTCACATGGGCTGGGGTATGGGATTGGATAGGGTGCCTGGGTCACATGGGCTGGTGTATGGGATTGGATAGGGTGCCTGGGTCACATGGGCTGGCGTGTAGGATTGGATAGGGTGCCTGGGTCACATGGGCTGGGGTATGGGATTGGATAGGGTGCCTGGGTCACATGGGCTGGCGTGTAGGATTGGATAGGGTGCCTGGGTCACATGGGCTGGGGTATGGGATTGGATAGGGTGCCTGTGTCACATGGGCTGGCGTGTAGGATTGGATAGGGTGCCTGGGTCACATGGGCTGGTGTGTGGGATTGGATAGGGTGCCTGGGTCACATGGGCTGGCGTGTAGGATTGGATAGGGTGCCTGGGTCACATGGGCTGGTGTGTGGGATTGGATAGGGTGCCTGGGTCACATGGGCTGGCATGTATGATTGGATAGGGTGCCTGGGTCACATGGGCTGGTGTATGGGATTGGATAGGGTGCCTGGGTCACATGGGCTGGCGTGTAGGATTGGATAGGGTGCCTGGGTCACATGGGCTGGCGTGTAGGATTGGATAGGGTGCCTGGGTCACATGGGCTGGGGTGTAGGATTGGATAGGGTGCCTGGGTCACATGGGCTGGCGTGTGGGATTGGTTAGGGTGCCTGGGTCACATGGGCTGGGGTATGGGATTGGATAGGGTGCCTGGGCCACATGGGCTGGGGTATGTGATTGGTTAGGGTACCTGGGTCACATGGGCTGGGGTGTGGGATTGGATAGGGTGCCTGGGTCACATGGGCTGGGGTATGGGATTGGATAGGGTGCGTGGGTCACATGGGCTGGGGTATGTGATTGGTTAGGGTACCTGGGTCACATGGGCTGGGGTGTGGGATTGGATAGGGTGCCTGGGTCACATGGGCTGGTGTATGTGATTGGTTAGGGTACCTGGGTCACATGGGCTGGGGTGTGGGATTGGTTAGGGTGCCTGTGTCACATGGGCTGGGGTGTGGGATTGGTTAGGGTGCCTGTGTCACATGGGCTGGGGTGTGGGATTGGTTAGGGTGCCTGGGTCACATGGGCTGGGGTGTGGGATTGGATAGGGTGCCTGGGTCACATGGGCTGGGGTGTGGGATTGGTTAGGGTGCCTGGGTCACATGGGCTGGTGTATGGGATTGGTTAGGGTGCCTGGGTCACATGGGCTGGGGTGTGGGATTGGTTAGGGTGCCTGGGTCACATGGGCTGGGGTGTAGGATTGGATAGGGTGCCTGGGTCACATGGGCTGGCGTATGGGATTGGATAGGGTGCCTGGGTCACATGGGCTGGGGTGTGGGATTGGATAGGGTGCCTGGGTCACATGGGCTGGGGTGTGGGATTGGTTAGGGTGCCTGGGTCACATGGGCTGGTGTATGGGATTGGATAGGGTGCCTGGGTCACATGGGCTGGCATGTAGGATTGGTTAGGGTGCCTGGGTCACATGGGCTGGCGTGTGGGATTGGTTAGGGTGCCTGGGTCACATGGGCTGGGGTGTAGGATTGGATAGGGTGCCTGGGTCACATGGGCTGGCGTATGGGATTGGATAGGGTGCCTGGGTCACATGGGCTGGCGTGTAGGATTGGTTAGGGTGCCTGGGTCACATGGGCTGGGGTGTGGGATTGGATAGGGTGCCTGGGTCACATGGGCTGGGGGATTAGATAGGGTGCCTGGGTCACATGGGCTGGGGTGTGGGATTGGTTAGGGTGCCTGGGTCACATGGGCTGGGGTGTGGGATTGGATAGGGTGCCTGGGTCACATGGGCTGGTGTGTGGGATTGGTTAGGGTGCCTGGGTCACATGGGCTGGGGTGTGGGATTGGATAGGGTGCCTGGGTCACATGGGCTGGGGTGTGGGATTGGTTAGGGTGCCTGGGTCACATGGGCTGGTGTATGGGATTGGTTAGGGTGCCTGGGTCACATGGGCTGGTGTGTGGGATTGGTTAGGGTGCCTGGGTCACATGGGCTGGCATGTAGGATTGGATAGGGTGTCTGGGTCACATGGGCTGGGGTGTGGGATTGGTTAGGGTGCCTGGGTCACATGGGCTGGTGTGTGGGATTGGTTAGGGTGCCTGGGTCACATGGGCTGGCATGTAGGATTGGATAGGGTGCCTGTGTCACATGGGCTGGCGTGTGGGATTGGTTAGGGTGCCTGGGTCACATGGGCTGGGGTGTGGGATTGGATAGGGTGCCTGGGTCACATGGGCTGGTGTGTGGGATTGGTTAGGGTGCCTGGGTCACATGGGCTGGTGTGTGGGATTGGTTAGGGTGCCTGGGTCACATGGGCTGGTGTGTGGGATTGGATAGGGTGCCTGTGTCACATGGGCTGGGGTGTAGGATTGGTTAGGGTGCCTGGGTCACATGGGCTGGGGGATTAGATAGGGTGCCTGGGTCACATGGGCTGGGGTGTGCAATTGGATAGGGTGCCTGGGTCACATGGGCTGGTGTATGGGATTGGTTAGGGTCCCTGGATCACATGGGCTGGGGTGTAGGATTGGATAGGGTGCCTGGGTCACATGGGCTGGCATGTGGGATTGGATAGGGTGTCTGGGTCACATGGGCTGGTGTGTGGGATTGGTTAGGGTGCCTGGGTCACATGTGCTGGCGTGTGGGATTGGATAGGGTGCCTGGGTCACATGGGCTGGGGTGTGGGATTGGTTAGGTGTGTTTCCATCTGTATCTGTTAGAATGTGTCTGTATTACATGTACATATAAAATCTCCACATTCTGCATTCTCCGAAATGTCCTAGAGCCCTGCAGTAGCGGTATTTGGCCACACAGGGGAGCCAGACACGGGGTTATTCTGGTTGATTTGCTAGGCTGCTGAGTCCACCAAACCCCACCATGCAGGGCATGCGGATGGATGTTACACATAGCAGCAGCCTGCTGGGATCCGCCCCATCATTCATTGGTCGCCGACCATTGGATGACGAAGGCTCAATCATATGTAAGGTTGCCTCAGAGGGGGGAAGTAGGCGGGCATCCGGTGATGTCAGATGCCCCCCCCCCCCGCCTGTCGGTCATGCCTCATTAGCATGGCAATGTCTAGCGTTCTCATGGGCATTCCCATATGGTGATGGAGCAGCCTGCCGCCCCACTCCCCTCTCCGCCCCTCGTCCGCTCCCCCTGTGCGAACGAGGGGACCTTGCGAATGTGTTCTAGTAGCATGCTGTATATATGGATGAGGAACATCTGTGCTCTTCCATGGGGCTTGGATCTATGTATATGGGGCTTGGATCTATGTATAAGTGTGTGTGGGATCACTGACGGCTTTCTTTCTTCTAGTGATGTATCCGGCCTACGCCAAGTGGGTGCAGTCTCACCGCGATCTGCCCATCAAACTGAACCAGTGGTGCAATGTTGTGGTGAGTGCGGGAGATGGGTCGGGTCTGTGGCTGCAACTGGCGCAGGATCAATCTCCTCATTAATATACAGTTGTATTGCTGTGAATGTGGTCGGATGTTCTGTGTCTGTATAATAAGCACTTGTACTACATGGTGTGTGAGTAGTCCGACCTGGATGTGCTGCGCCATCTCTCAGCTCTCATAATTATGTTGTCTTCCATCAGAGGTGGGAGTTCAAGCACCCCCAGCCGTTCCTCCGCACCCGGGAATTCCTGTGGCAGGAGGGACACACTGCCTTCGCAACGTACCAGGAAGCCGCAGAGGAGGTAATGGATGGCCTTGTGGGGGGGGGGGGGGGGGGGAGGAGGAGTGTGTGTGTCAGGGGGGTTGGGAGGCAGGAGTATGTGTATGTTGGGGGGCAGGAGTGTATGTATGTTGGGGGGCGGGTGGGAGAGAGGAGTGTGTGTCTGTCGAGAGTGGGTGTTATGGGATCTGGCTGTGTTTGGTCTGGTTAAAAAGATAACAAAGATAATATGGAATTTACCAATGAGCAGTTATTATATAGCGCACACATATTCCGCAGCGCTGTACAGAGATTATTATTACCAGTTATTATATAGCGCACACATATTCCGCAGCGCTGTACAGAGACTATTATTACCAGTTATTATATAGCGCACACATATTCCGCAGCGCTGTACAGAGACTATTATTACCAGGTATTATATAGCGCACACATATTCCGTAGCGCTGTACAGAGACTATTATTACCAGTTATTATATAGCGCACACATATTCCACAGCGCTGTACAGAGACTATTATTACCAGTTATTATATAGCGCACACATATTCCACAGCGCTGTACAGAGACTATTATCACCAGTTATTATATAGCGCACACATATTCCACAGCGCTGTACAGAGAATATTATTACCAGTTATTATATAGCGCACACATATTCCACAGCGCTGTACAGAGACTATTATTACCAGTTATTATATAACGCACACACATATTCCACAGCGCTGTACAGAGAATATTATTACCAGTTATTATATAGCGCACACATATTCCACAGCGCTGTACAGAGACTATTATTACCAGTTATTATATAACGCACACGTATTCCGCAGCGCTGTACAGAGACTATTACCAGTTATTATATAGCGCACACATATTCCGCAGCGCTTTACAGAGACTATTATTACCAGTTATTATATAGCGCACACATATTCCACAGCGTTGTATAGAGACTATTATTATCAGTTATTATATAGCGCACACATATTCCACAGCGTTGTATAGAGACTATTATTATCAGTTATTATATAGCACACACATACTATATTCCACAGCGCTGTACAGAGAATATTACCAGTTATTATATAGAGCACACATATTCCGCAGCGCTGTACAGAGACTATTATTACCAGTTATTATATAGCGCACACATATTCCGCAGCGCTGTACAGAGACTATTATTACCAGTTATTATATAGCGCCCACATATTCCGCAGCGCTGTACAGAGACTATTATTACCAGTTATTATATAGCGCACACATATTCCGCAGCGCTGTACAGAGATTATTACCAGTTATTATATAGCGCACACATATTCCGCATCGCTGTACAGAGACTATTATTACCAGTTATTATATAGTGCACACATATTCCGCAGCGCTGTACAGAGACTATTATTACCAGATATTTATATAGCGCAGACATATTCCACAGCGCTGTACAGAGAATATTATTACCAGATATTTATATAGCGCACACATATTCCGCAGCGCTGTACAGAGAATATTATTACCAGTTATTATATATCGCACACATATTCCACAGCGCTTTACAGAGAATATTATTACCAGATATTTATATAGCGCACACATATTCCGCAGCGCTGTACAGAGAATATTATTACCAGTTATTATATAGTGCACACATATTCCGCAGCGCTGTACAGAGAATATTATTACCAGTTATTATATAGCGCACACATATTCCGCAGCGCTGTACAGAGACTATTATTACCAGTTATTTATATAGCGCACACATATTCCACAGCGCTGTACAGAGACTATTATTACCAGTTATTATATAGCGCACACATATTCCGCAGCGCTGTACAGAGAATATTATTACCAGTTATTATATAGCGCACACATATTCCACAGCGCTGTACAGAGACTATTATTACCAGTTATTATATAGCGCACACATATTCCGCAGCGCTGTACAGAGAATATTATTACCAGTTATTTATATAGCGCACACATATTCCGCAGCGCTGTACAGAGACTATTATTACCAGTTATTATATAGTGCACACACATATTCCACAGCACTGTACAGAGACTATTATTACCAGTTATTATATAGAGCACACATATTCCGCAGCGCTGTACAGAGACTATTATTACCAGTTATTATATAGCGCACACATATTCCACAGCGCTTTACAGAGAATATTATTACCAGATATTTATATAGCGCACACATATTCCGCAGCGCTGTACAGAGAATAGTTGAACATTCACATCAGTCCCTGCCCCAGTGGAGCTTACAATCTATATTCCCTACCACATCTACACTCACACACAGATGGAGTAAACCCAGGAAAGCACGAGGAGAGTATAAAAACTCCACACAGTTAGGGTCATGGTGGGAATAGAACCCATGACCTCAGTGCTGTGAGGCGGTTATACTAACCATTACACCATCCATGCTGCCCCAAACATAAACCAGACCTGTACCGTGAGGCCACGGACAGGCCGGTCAACACTCCTGGTTTCTTTAGTTCCATGAATTATTTCTCTTGTATTTATTTGTACATTTTGTCTGTGAGTCTAATGGCGGCCATATACTGCGAGGTCGCGGCAGAATCACATGCAATGGGTTTTCTGTATGCAATCCCGTTCCCCGGCGCAAGAGGGGACCGAGTCAGAGGTCAAGGGGCAGCTGGGCCGACTCCAATATGATGCCGTGCATCCGATCGGATGTCGTACATATGCATATGATTTCTCAGCCCGATCCATAGGAATCACATGATATCGGGCCAAAATCACAGGGTATTTGGGCCTTAAGAAAACCTTGGAGAGTTTGTGATTTCTCCAGCAGATGGCACTAGATGCCTGGTGTCCATATGTAACCCTGCCTCATTCCTATGGGGCAATATCAGCAGAATAGGGAATCCATTTTATTCTTTGGGACTTGTCAGGAGCCACAGGCCAACGCTGGTGGAGTGGGAGAGACCGCTACCAGCACCAAGAGCCTGGTCTGCATTCCTGGCATACCAGGCTCCTCACCATGACCAACAGGGAACATGTATAATTACATAAACAGTCTGCATAACTATGTGAACAAAAATATGAAGAATAGATATATTGCGCGTCCAGCTGCACAATCAAGTGACCTTTCTGCCAAAGGTTTCTCAGGGACCTTCACCAATAAAACACCATGTGAACAAAAAATTGAGAAAGGCACTTATCCGGCGCTTAGAATATCACTGGATTCTCTCCTTTATCTCCACTCGGCACATGTGGAGGAATAAGAAATGGTATGCAATAGTGAAGTATGTATTTTAAACACACATCATTTAATGGCAATACACATAAAATACAGATTAAAACAATGCTAAAACATGGTAATCCAAAAGATGACAGGGTTTGCAAAATTACCGGATCCTGTGGGAACTGACAGATCAGCTCCAAATGCACTTAGGATATCTCCTTCACAGGCAATACAGCTGGGCAATTCTGCTGCAAAAATGACCGGAATCCCCTGTCCTTCCTGGAGTCCAAATACAGTCCACCACCAACGCGTTTCTTCCTCCGCAGAGGACTTTTTCAAGGTGTACTGTTTCCCTGTATTGGAGCCCTTACTATAGTAAGTCCTTCCCGCGTCTCAGCTGGACTTCTAATTAGTGAATGAAAAACTACATGTCCCATAGTCCCCTGCTGAGGCTGCGGGACTTCCTGTTACTGTTGCCAGCAATCAGGGTAACATTGGCAACCACGGCGCCCTGACAAAGCAGGAGGCCGGGTGTCTTTACATATATCCGGCTTCATTGCGCATAAACCTGTCTCTAAAGAGAATCGCACTTTTTCATACACGGCGGTGAATGCCGTAGCGTCACTTACGGCAGGAATCTTTAGGGAGGAACACATCTCTGGACCTCGGCGTGAGTGCCGTCACGTCACTTCCGGTCTTTGTACGGAGCTAAAACTACAGCTCCCAGCATTCCTCTCTTTCTGCCGCGATTCTCTCAATTTCACCTTTTGTTTATGCGGTAACCGGGCAACAGGTATACATAGGCAAGAGCTCCTTATTTCTTTGAAGTTCACCTTTAATATTTAAATGAAAAAAAGGGTTTTAAGATGTAAACAAACAGGCATATATCAATGTACATTCGTCATAGAAACCATTTTATCTCGAAATCCGAGTTAAGGCCGCTGGGTATGAGAGTGTTCAGATCATAAATGGTCTGCATCTCAGCACGGGCCAGCACCAGAACTGGAGGCAGAAAGGGCTAGCCAGACAGCTGGCCCGTGCTGAGATGCAGACCATTTATGATCTGAACACTCTCATACCCAGCGGCCTTAACTCGGATTTCGAGATAAAATGGTTTCTATGACGAATGTACATTGATATATGCCTGTTTGTTTACATCTTAAAACCCTTTTTTTCATTTAAATATTAAAGGTGAACTTCAAAGAAATAAGGAGCTCTTGCCTATGTATACCTGTTGCCCGGTTACCGCATAAACAAAAGGTGAAATTGAGAGAATCGCGGCAGAAAGAGAGGAATGCTGGGAGCTGTAGTTTTAGCTCCGTACAAAGACCGGAAGTGACGTGACGGCACTCACGCCGAGGTCCAGAGATGTGTTCCTCCCTAAAGATTCCTGCCGTAAGTGACGCTACGGCATTCACCGCCGTGTATGAAAAAGTGCGATTCTCTTTAGAGACAGGTTTATGCGCAACGAAGCCGGATATATGTAAAGACACCCGGCCTCCTGCTGTGTCAGGGCGCCGTGGTTGCCAATGTTACCCTGATTGCTGGCAACAGTAACAGGAAGTCCCGCAGCCTCAGCAGGGGACTATGGGACATGTAGTTTTTCATTCACTAATTAGAAGTCCAGCTGAGACGCGGGAAGGACTTACTATAGTAAGGGCTCCAATACAGGGAAACAGTACACCTTGAAAAAGTCCTCTGCGGAGGAAGAAACGCGTTGGTGGTGGACTGTGTTTGGACTCCAGGAAGGACAGGGGATTCCGGTCATTTTTGCAGCAGAATTGCCCAGCTGTATTGCCTGTGAAGGAGATATCCTAAGTGCATTTGGAGCTGATCTGTCAGTTCCCACAGGATCCGGTAATTTTGCAAACCCTGTCATCTTTTGGATTACCATGTTTTAGCATTGTTTTAATCTGTATTTTATGTGTATTGCCATTAAATGATGTGTGTTTAAAATACATACTTCACTATTGCATACCATTTCTTATTCCTCCACATGTGCCGAGTGGAGATAAAGGAGAGAATCCAGTGATATTCTAAGCGCCGGATAAGTGCCTTTCTCAATTTTTTGTTCACAGTCTGCATAACTAAAATGGAATGAATGAGCACATTATGACTAAAGGGAAGTTGCAGATGCGGTAGCATGAGCTACACGCACAGCCAAGGGGTTATAGAAGAAACACCCAATTACAGTTAGTAACCTTAATGCATACAGATGCCGGGGCAGCCACATAACTGAACCCACTTCCGGGTCCAGGATTGATGACGGCGTGATTGGTCGATAGCCGCCAAGTGACCAATCACGTGACGTTCGGGTCATGTGACCAACGTAATGACATCACTATGGGCAGATGATGATTAAACTACACACACAGGGCGGAAGTAAATGCGCTCCTCCATTGGTTGAAGCGCACCACATGACTAAATCGGAGATAACCATTGGCTGCATGCTTTTTAATAAATATTCAGCAGGGGAACATACTTGTGGTCAGCTTGAAGAAGCTTAACGAGCAAAACACGTGTCCTGTCTGTATGTAGGGCTAGAGATTAGACTGGTGCTTAGTTTAGGAGATTTATTATCCACATGTTATAGTATTATACCAGGTGTCTGTATTTCTGTCAGAGCAACTGACACTGTGCTAACATACTAATAGAGGGCATACCTGACTTAAAAACCATCAGGATATACCCCTTATTACCTACCTCAAAAAATACCAGTTTGGTGCAGCAATATACATAATTGAGAAAGTGTCATATTTAATCCATCCAGCAGAGGGCACTGTTGCTATACTCTTCCATTTATTGAGATATTATACAAGTGATTTTGTTGTTCCAATGCCTGGGCACAGTGCCAATATGGTGTAAATAGACACAAATGTTGTCTTTAGTGTCTTGAATTGTACATCAGACACTTTATCCTGCAATCCAATACTGTTTTCCCGGAAAGGGAGCCATTTACACTAGTGAAAACCGAATAAAGGCAATTACCCTAGGTGTGAACTAGTGGAAATTATAAGTGTGATATCAGAGCACTGCCAGTAATATATCCTGGTCACACCAGGTATCTCTATCCAAATTACTGACACTGTGCAAATATACCAGTAGAGTACATACCTGATTTTCTGATTCAGCAGGGTATACCCCAAACAACCCACAGCAAATATACCAGTTGGGTGTAGTAATACATAAAATTGACAGTGTCACATTCAATTTACCCGGCAGCGGATACTGCTGCAACATTTTTTTCGACCTCTTGAGATATTATACAAGAGATATGTATGTCTAAAATTCTGGGCACAGTGCCGATGTGGTGTAAATAAACACAACTCTGTACCGAATATCCACAACTGAACACCAAACACTGTTTTCTGTAACAAATATTGTGCATCCCACAAAGGGAGCCAGTTACACCATTTAAAGCCAAATAAAGGCATTTACCCTGAGTGTAAACTGGTGGAGATCACTAATGTGAGAGCACTGGCAGTAATACACCCTGGTCACACCAGATATCCCTGTATTTATTATCTAGTATTTCTTGTCTGAATAACGGACACTGTGAGAGTATACCAGCAGAAGGTATACCTGAGTTAGGAACTATCAGGGTACACCCCACACTACCCACCTCCAAAATACCAGCTGGGTGCAGCAATATATGAAACAGACGAAGAGTCATATTTAACTTGTCCAGTAGAGGACACTGCTGTCCCATTTCTTATCTCTTGCGATACTATATAAGAGGTATTCTCATCTCAACCTCTGGACACAGTGCGAATGTGATGTAAATAGACAAAGCCATTGCATCTACTGTCCATAACTGTATATCAGACACTGTATCTTGCAACTAATACTGTTTATCCCATAAAGGAAGCCATTTACAAGAGTGAAAGCCAATTAAAGGCCAGTACCTAAAGTGTAAATTGGTGGAGATTATAAGTGTAATATTAGAATACTGTCAGAAATACACCCTGGTGGGGAATATACCCCGTTATACACCTAAGCACCAATACTCTACAGTCCTCTCTACCTACATTTTAAATCTTTAAATCACTAATCCTTTTCTTTTCAAACACCATCAATGTTTGTATGTTAATGTGTAATTTTTAACATCTCAATTTTGCTACACGTGGCTGTCTCCTTATCCATCATATACCAATAAAGATAAAAGGAGCTCCCACTTTTTAACTAAAAAGGAATATACCCAAAAAAATTTCGATCAATTGTAAGGAGTGCATCCAATACAAACCTTTTCTCTTCTTTCTTTCTCCGATCATAAACGTTTGGGATAGCACCCCAACTGGTGCAGATAAACACACAGTGGACCTCTGCCCATCAATAAAAGGGCATTAATCCAACTATGTGTGCAGAACTCTAAAAACCCATATCCCCCCCCTCCTCTACCCCGCCGCCAGGCCAGGCTCCTCCCCTCCTCTACCCCGCCTCCAGGCCAGGCTCCTCCCCTCCTCTACCCTGCCGCCAGGCCAGGCAATTTAGTTTTTTTTGGTGCTGGCAGCCAACATGCACCATAGAGAGGGGCTGCACTAAGCCGCCTTACTACTTCATTCTTATGTTTACACTGACTGCAATGCTGCTGCTCCATCTCCTGGGCTCGATGCATCGGTGTGTGACTGCAGCCATCCACAGACACTAGGAGACTAACAGCGGCTAGTCGGGGGGGCTATTAGCAGCTGCACGCGAGGGGCTATTAGCAGCTGTGCAGTCCAGCGTTGGGGACTGCCAGGCTGTGCGAACAAGCAGACGGCTGGTCCGCCACCCGCTCTTGCTGGACCACCAGGGAAATAGTGTGTGGATAGCAGTGCTGGTAGTGGGGTGCATTGGATCCCTGCCATTTTACCAGTGCTGCATGAGACCAATCCCTGGTGGCCATTTGTTAGCAGGGGGCGTCGGCTCTCCTCACACAGCCATTCCCCTGGGGACAGTGGGCACCTGCTGAGCTGCCCAAATCCTCAGGCCCTATTTCCAAAGGCCCTAAGCAGACTCTAGCTTTATTCCCGAAGTCCGATGTCTTGGAAAGGAGGCCTGGGAGGTACCAAACGGAACGATTGTCAACAGTACATCAGGACCGATGTTACCTGTGAAATATCCTGTTGTCGTCAATAACGTATGAAACTTCCTATATATGCTGTATAGAATAGACATCTCTGGAAGCGAATAACCCCAATATAGGGAACCATGCAGTGGCCTAGCTACATATGTGGCGGACCCCGTGGCAGCTTGGGGGAGCGGCGCCAGTAGGGTCTGTGGTGGGCGCTGCTGGCTGAACTGACGGCGACCCAGGCAGCAGTGAGCGCTGAGCTGGTCCTGCTCCCGCCCTGTACATATCTAATGAGCGGGGACCCAGTGCAGTGCATAATGAATGAGCGAGTGCCCACCCTGTGCACACGTAATGAGTGGGTCCCGCTCATTACATATGCACGTGGCGGGGGCCCGCTCATTTAACATGCACTGTGCTGGGTCCCCGCTCATTAGATATGTACAGGGCGGGAGCAGGACCAGCTCAGCGCTCACTGCTGCCTGGGTCGCCTGTCAGCTCAGCCAGTGGCACCCGTAGTCCATCGCCTCCCCCGTGTTGGGGGGGTGGGGGGGGGGGGAGGATCCGGAAATTTTTTTCGGCAGGGGGGAAAAAAATTTCTAGCTACGCCAAAGGAGCCATGTACCACGAGTGGATGTAAGTTAATGCATACTGTGAACACCAACACAGAACTAGACCTATCTGCCCACTATAAATATTGACACATAGCTCTGAAGGAGCCCATACACGCATGTGCTGCACATACTTTTTGTACTAGCTTTACATCGTATCACAATGCATGCACAATGCATGCGATACGATGTGTACTTTAATAGTACAAAAGGGACGCGCAGGACGGAGTGTGTATGGGCTCCTTTACACAGCGGTTCTCACACTGTGGGTCCTGACCTTCTCAGCATGGGGTCCGACAAATCTGTTGAATTGTTATTTTAGACTCCTCCCATCACTCTCTGCCTCCATCACATCTGGCGCGCTTACTTTTCCTGGTGTCGTGCTCACCACTTCAATCCCAGGACTTCCCGCTTGGTCAGGATTCTGTCCTTCTTACAAAGGGGCCAGGAGGCCTGGATTGTGTTGGTCTTCTTTTGAAGTACAGGTATCGGCTTTGTACATCTTGTTCCGCAGGAAGTTGGCGTTGTTACCGGATGTCCTCACATTCATGCAGGGCATCGTACATATCCAGCCTCCCTTTGTTCCCCCGGTTGCACGTGGGACCTTTCCCTGGTACTCGCTGCTCTTCAGGCCCCACCGTTTGAGCCCTTATTGTCAGTGGACCTTTGTTGGCTGACCTGGGATACTGTTTTTCTTTTGGCGATTGCTTTGGCCAGGAGGGTGTCTGACCGATCAGCTCTGTCCTGTGGGTCCCCATTTCTGATTTTCCATTTGGATCGGGCGGTCCATAGAACCGTTTTTTCTCACTTCCCTAAGGTGGTTTCTAGGTTTCATGTTAAGTAGGAGATTGTGGTCTTTGCTTTTCGGGGGCCAGATGCTTCTCCAGCGCAGTCCTCTTTGGATGTGGTCCATGCATTATGCATCTATGGAAATCATACTCTTTCTTTTGTGCTCTATGGGTTTCAGAAGAGAGGTTACTGCTACTAAGGATTCACTGGATTCACTCTATCATCACGGCAGCGTGCTTGGACGCCTCCCTTCTGGTTCCTGCAGTGGTCGGGGCTCATTCCACTAGGTCTGTGGGTGCGTCTTGGGCTGTTAAGGGTGGTATAACAGCCCACCCTGTTGCACCACCATCTGAAAATACCTTCTGCACTTTTATGCATTCGAGACGTTTGCCTCCCAGGACTCGGCTTTTGTCCAGTGTGTACTTGCTGCGGCACAGGCACCTCCCCACCCTTAGGTGGCTGCTTCAGGGCACCCAAGAATTAGCCCTGTGGCCCCTGACCTGTCCCAAAGAATAAAAGGAAATTTATGCCTGTTAAATCTCTTACTTCAAGGACATCGGGGCCCACAGGGATCCCTCCCTGCCACACTTGCTTAGTTCTGTTACTGTTCTAGTTGCCTATTTCCTCTGTTGTGTGAACTAGACTGTGTTCAGATTGTGTTTCTGTGCGGTGCTTCTCTTCCTTCTCTTGTCTCCTGCCTTAGCTTGTTAAAAAAACAGCTACCTGGCCTGGAGGCGGGATAGTGGAGTTTAACCTCTTGTGTGCTGGAAGCTTCTTTTCCCACTCCAACTACCCAGCGTTAGCCTGTGGCCCCTGACATCGTCGAAGAGAGATTTACAGGCAATACATACCTTGCTTCAACATTCTGGCCCTTACATTATATTGGGATATAAATAAGCGCAGCGTCTCCTGGTAGGTGATTACTGGAGGTTACTCTGCTACTAATAAATACTCCGCTATTGTAGGGGGTCATTCCTGCGTCAGCTGACAGTGTGCTGCGGGGAGGGGGCAGCGTGTGATAACCAAGGTGTGTCGCTGCTGTTTAGGAGACGGAATGAGGTGATGGATCTTCCTTGTAGGACATAGATTTGGTGGCCCCTCCGCCGGGTGCCGCTGTCTGATGACTGAGTGATTATCTGATAGAAGCACAGACACCATTTGCTGAGTCGTCCCCCCCCCCCCCCCCCCCAATCAGTGTCACCCTCCCGCACACCTGGAAAACTCAGACAGATCTAAACAGTCAACCGGATCAAAAGGTTGACATATTCCAGTGGTCAACATGACCATGGTCGACGCACATTCTATTATATATGTGCAACTTTTTAATTTACTTTCCACGTGGATTACGGTTGGTGAGTGACCTGGCTGAGCGCCTGAAACGTGTCCATCCAAAAAAGTGTTGACAATGTTTGATGTCTACCTTTTGGATGTCCATGTTTTCCTGTAGATTTATTAATTATATTGACAACAGCATACACCACATTGTCCGAAGGAATGTCTGTTGGTTACTTAGGGGAGATGTTGTACTCTCAGTAGTGGAAATGTTTTCCCATTATCTCTGACATGTTCTGTGTACCATTACAGGTCCTGCAGATCCTGGGTTTCTATGCCAGTGTCTATGAGGAGCTCCTGGCGATTCCTGTAGTAAAAGGAAGAAAGACTGAGAAAGAGAAGTTTGCCGGCGGTGATTATACGACCACTGTGGAAGCCTTTATATCTGCCAGCGGCAGAGCCATACAGGTCAGCGCAGACTTTATGGAATATAAGGAAGGTGCAGCGTGATTGGTCGGCTTGTGAGAATGCGTCCCAGTGATTATGTGCTGCCGACCATCGCGCTCCTCGCTGTGCTGTGACCTGTGGAGGTTGTCTGCTGGTTACTGCCAGGATGGGCCGTATCTGTGCCCTCTGCCTAGTCACCCAGGACACTGGTGCAACAATCTCTGTTTAGTAGAATGAGTGTAATCCGGCTTTATGATACGATCACGCTAGACCCAGCGGATACCAGCGAGCTGCTGTTATACCCTCTATATACACTGGGCAGTGATTTACATGTGCTAGATCAGCATTCTAGAATACACCGTCGTTCCACAGCCTTTACTGTCATGTGACGGAGGTAAAACCGGTGACATAAATTGTTGTCACGTAGTCCCTTGCCCGGGACCTTGTGCATCAGATGTGTCCCACTACAGCTCATTATAGCACGGTCGCAATGTGATTGTATGACGGCTTGTCGCTGGAGTGTGCGCTGTTATGCCATGACATGTGGTCAGGTGCTATGAATACTGGCTGCTGATAGGCTAGGGCCATAACCAGTCAGTGACTAGTATGTCTGATCTCCCCCATGGTACAAGCCAGGGCAGCGTGTAAGTGTATGAGCGAGGGCCCAGCAGGGACATTACAGACCTATCTGCGGATGACGGACTTCTCTTGTTTTCAGGGAGCGACATCGCATCATCTAGGCCAAAATTTTTCGAAGATGTTTGAGATCGTATTTGAGGATCCTAAAAAACCTGGTGAAAAACAATATGCCTTCCAGAACTCCTGGGGTCTGACCACTCGGACGATCGGTGTGATGACCATGGTCCATGGAGATAATATGGGCTTGGTGCTCCCCCCACATGTGGCCTGTGTCCAGGTAGGTCCGCTCTGGTCTCTTGTGGGATGGAATAATGTGACAATAAGCATCAGTCTCCAAGATGATAATATAGCGAGAGACAAACCTCCGGAGGAGTCTGCTGCCGGCCTCCCCATCTCCCCACGCGCCTTCAGTGCCGCCCCACGCGCCTTCAGTGCCGCCCGCCGCCCCACGCGCCTTCAGTGCCACCCATCGCCCCACGCGCCTTCAGTGCCATCCGTGTGGAGTGTTAAAGGTACACATTGTGAAGGGGAGGGGGGGGGGGGGACTTCAGTGGTGAAACATAGTAACTCAGTAATGGCAGTACTCCACAGCAGAGAGTACCATAATGTAACATTGTACCATAATAAAGACCAAGCTTAACCTAACAGAGGAGAGTACTGCGCAGGCGCTGAGCAAGGTCAGTACCGATGCTAATAAGTGAAGGAGAATACTGTGATGTAATGTAATTACTGATCAGTAACGCTATGTGGGGGCTATTACTGATCAGTAACGCTATGTGGGGGCTATTACTGATCAGTAACGCTATGTGGGGGCTATTACTGATCAGTAACGCTATGTGGGGGCTATTACTGATCAGTAAAGCTATGTGGGGGGCTATTACTGATCAGTAAAGCTATGTGGGGGGCTATTACTGATCAGTAACGCTATGTGGGGGGCTATTACTGATCAGTAACGCTATGTAGGGGCTATTACTGATCAGTAACGCTATGGGGGGGCTATTACTGATCAGTAACGCTATGTGGGGGCTATAACTGATCAGTAACGCTATGTGGGGGCTATTACTGATCAGTAACGCTATGTGGGGGCTATAACTGATCAGTAACGCTATGTGGGGGGCTGTTACTGATCAGTAACGCTATGTGGGGGCTGCTGTTGTGTAACACTGTGGCTAATAAGGACAGTACACACAGGAATAAGAATGGGAGAGCGTGGTGTACGAGACGCTAAATCAGCTTTCCTTTATTTTGGACATGAGTCATCATCATTGTCTGCATCCATTTGCTTTGTGCTGGGTGTAGTCCGAATTCCCACGTAATGCCCACAAATAGCGCTGGCATCATCCAGTTACCAGCAGCCCACGATTGGGGCGAACATGTGTATGTCCCTGCTTTAGGGTGAGGCTCATTGTATTACACAGAACAAATGGGTCCTCACAGCTGGAAAGGGTGAGAGCTCCCAACTGGTTGTTTTTAAAGCTCTCATTAATGCCAGAATAGTCTGGGTTTTGCCCCGTTCTCTTTGTGCCAGAGTGTTTTTCCCTGAGCAGTAGGAGAAGACGGGTGCACCCAGTCCTGTAACTATACCACCATCTCTTATTCTCCGGCAGGTCATAGTGGTTCCCCCTGAGCAGTAGGAGAAGACGGGTGCACCCAGTCCTGTAACTATACCACCATCTCTTATTCTCCGGCAGGTCATAGTGGTTCCCCCTGAGCAGTAGGAGAAGACGGGTGCACCTAGTCCTATAACTATACCACCGTCTCTTATTCTCCGGCAGGTCATAGTGGTTCCCCCTGAGCAGTAGGAGAAGACGGGTGCACCCAGTCCTATAACTATACCACAGTCTCTTATTCTCTGGCAGGTTATAGTGGTTCCCCCTGAGCAGTAGGAGAGGCGGATGTACCCAGTCCTGTAACTATACCTCCGTCTCTTATTCTCCGGCAGGTTAAAGTGGTTCCCCCTGAGCAGTAGGAGAGGCGGATGTACCCAGTCCTGTAACTATACCTCCGTCTCTTATTCTCCGGCAGGTCATAGTGGTTCCCCCTGAGCAGTAAGAGAAGACGGGTGTACCCAGTCCTGTAACTATACCACCGTCTCTTATTCTCCGGCAGGTCATAGTGGTTCCCCCTGAGCAGTAAGAGAAGACGGGTGCACCCAGTCCTGTAACTATATCACCGGCTCTTATTCACCGGCAGGTCATAGTGGTTCCCCCTGAGCAGTAAGAGAAGACGGGTGCACCCAGTCCTGTAACTATACCACCATCTCTTATTCTCCGGCAGGTCATAGTGGTTCCCCCTGAGCAGTAAGAGAAGACGGGTGCACCCAGTCCTGTAACTATACCACCGTCTCTTATTCTCTGGCAGGTTATAGTGGTTCCCCCTGAGCAGTAGGAGAAGACGGGTGCACCCAGTCCTGTAACTATACCACCGTCTCTTATTCTCCGGCAGGTCATAGTGGTTCCCCCTGAGCAGTAGGAGAAGACGGGTGCACCCAGTCCTGTAACTATACCACCGTCTCTTATTCTCCGGCAGGTCATAGTGGTTCCCCCTGAGCAGTAAGAGAAGACGGGTGCACCCAGTCCTGTAACTATACCACCGTCTCTTATTCTCCGGCAGGTTATAGTGGTTCCCCTGAGCAATAAGAGAAGACGGGTGCACCCAGTCCTGTAACTATACCACCGTCTCTTATTCTCCGGCAGGTTACAGTGGTTCCCCCTGAGCAGTAAGAGAAGACGGGTGCACCCAGTCCTGTAACTATACCACCGTCTCTTATTCTCCGGCAGGTCATAGTGGTTCCCCCTGAGCAGTAGGAGACGACGGGTGCACCCAGTCCTGTAACTATACCACCGTCTCTTATTCTCCGGCAGGTCATACTGGTTCCCCCTGAGCAGTAAGAGAAGACGGGTGTACCCGGTCCTGTAACTATACCACCGTCTCTTATTCTCCGGCAGGTTATAATGGTTCCCCCTGAGCAGTAAGAGAAGACGGGTGCACACAGTCCTATAACTATACCACCGTCTCTTATTCTCCGGCAGGTCATAGTGGTTCCCCTTGAGCAGTAGGAGAGGCGGGTGCACCCAGTCCTGTAACTATACCACCGTCTCTTATTCTCCCGCAGGTCATAGTGGTTCCCCCTGAGCAGTAAGAGAAGATAGGTGCACCCGGTCCTGTAACTATACCACCGTCTCTTATTCTCCGGCAGGTTATAGTGGTTCCCCCTGAGCAGTAGGAGAGGCGGATGTACCCAGTCCTGTAACTATACCACCGTCTCTTATTCTCCGGCAGGTCATAGTGGTTCCCCCTGAGCAGTAAGAGAAGACGGGTGCACCCAGTCCTGTAACTATACCACCGTCTCTTATTCTCCGGCAGGTCATAGTGGTTCCCCCTGAGCAGTAAGAGAAGACGGGTGCACCCAGTCCTGTAACTATACCACCGTCTCTTATTCTCCGGCAGGTCATAGTGGTTCCCCCTGAGCAGTAAGAGAAGACGGGTGCACCCAGTCCTGTAACTATACCACCGTCTCTTATTCTCCGGCAGGTCATAGTGGTTCCCCCTGAGCAGTAAGAGAAGATAGGTGCACCCGGTCCTGTAACTATACCACCGTCTCTTATTCTCCGGCAGGTCATAGTGGTTCCCCCTGAGCAGTAAGAGAAGACGGGTGCACCCAGTCCTGTAACTATACCACCGTCTTTTATTCTCCGGCAGGTCATAGTGGTTCCCCCTGAGCAGTAAGAGAAGACGGGTGCACCCAGTCCTGTAACTATACCACTGTCTCTTATTCTCCTGCAGGTCATAGTGGTTCCCCCTGAGCAGTAAGAGAAGATAGGTGTACCCGGTCCTGTAACTATACCACCGTCTCTTATTCTCCGGCAGGTCATAGTGGTTCCCCCTGAGCAGTAAGAGAAGATAGGTGCACCCGGTCCTGTAACTATACCACCGTCTCTTATTCTCCGGCAGGTTATAGTGGTTCCCCCTGAGCAGTAGGAGAGGCGGATGTACCCAGTCCTGTAACTATACCACCGTCTCTTATTCTCCGGCAGGTCATAGTGGTTCCCCCTGAGCAGTAAGAGAAGACGGGTGCACCCAGTCCTGTAACTATACCACCGTCTCTTATTCTCCGTCAGGTCATAGTGGTTCCCCCTGAGCAGTAGGAGAGGCGGAGGTACTCTTTACCTAGAAGGGCGCCCGCGATTGGAATCGCGGGCGTCGGGGGTAAAAAATCGCGGGCATCGCGGGTAAATCGCGGGTACATTAAAAACGGGTGCCCGCGATGACCGCGATTTTCCCATAGGGATCAATGTTAAAAACGGTGATTGACCGCGATTTTAATGTTAAATGCCTCAATGCCCGCGATTTGGCCATAGGAATCAATGTTAAATGGGCCACAGAGCCCTAATAGTCACCATGAACTCTGAAATGGCCCCCACAATTGTTAACGCCACCCCACGATCAACGTGAACCCGAAGCGTGGCGAGCGCAGCGAGCCCGCGAGGGGCGGCGGTACGCGTCCTCCGACCTTTTCATGCCCTACTATCCACGTCGGCGTGGAGTTGAGAATAGAATAGTGTGGCGAGCGTAGCGAGCCACCGAGGCCCGAAGCGTGGCGAGCCCCGCGAGGGGACGCGGATACCTTCACAGTTATACGCGTCCCCTCGCGGGCTTCACAGGTGTCCGTGGCGAAAAGCGGACACCTGTGAAGCCCGCGAGGGGACGCGTTAACCTGTGAAGGTATCCGCGGGGCTCGCTGCGCTCGCCACGCTTCGGGCCTCGGTGGCTCGCTGCGCTCGCCACACTATTCTATTCTCAACTCCACGCCGACGTGGATAGTAGGTAAACGCGTCCCCTCGCGGGCTTCACAGGTGTCCGCTTTTCGCCACGGAACCTGTGAAGCCCGCGAGGGGACGCGTATAACTGTGAAGGTATCCGCGTCCCCTCGCGGGGCTCGCTGCGCTCGCCACGCTTCGGGCCTCGGTGGCTCGCTGCGCTCGCCACACTATTCTATTCTCAACTCCACGCCAACGTGGATAGTAGGGCATGAAAAGGTCGGAGGACGCGTACCGCCGCCCCGCGCGGGCTCGCTGCGCTCGCCACGCTTCGGGTTCACATTGATCGTGGGGTGGCGTTAACAATTGTGGGGGCCATTTCAGAGTTCACGGTGACTATTAGGGCTCTGTGGCCCATTTAACATTGTTTCCTATGTGAAAATCGCGGGCATTGAACACTAAAATCGGGTCCAATCTCATTTTTAACATTGGTCCCTATGGGAAATCGCGGGCATCGCGTCGCACCCGATTTTTAGTGCATTCGATGGTCGCGATGGGCGCCCTTCTAGGTAAAGAGTACAGAGGCGGATGTACCCAGTCCTGGAACTATACCACCGTCTATTATTCTCCGGCAGGTCATAGTGGTTCCCCCTGAGCAGTAGGAGAAGACGGGTGCACCCAGTCCTGTAACTATACCACCGACTTTTATTCTCCGGCAGGTCATAGTGGTTCCCCCTGAGCAGTAGGAGAAGACGGGTGCACCCAGTCCTGTAACTATATCACCGGCTCTTATTCACCGGCAGGTCATAGTGGTTCCCCCTGAGCAGTAAGAGAAGACGGGTGCACCCAGTCCTGTAACTATACCACCGTCTCTTATTCTCCGGCAGGTCATAGTGGTTCCCCCTGAGCAGTAAGTGAAGACGGGTGCACCCAGTCCTGTAACTATACCACCGTCTCTTATTCTCCGGCAGGTCATAGTGTTTCCCCCTGAGCAGTAGGAGAAGACGGGTGCACCCAGTCCTGTAACTATACCACCGTCTCTTATTCTCCGGCAGGTCATAGTGGTTCCCCCTGAGCAGTAAGAGAAGACGGGTGCACCCAGTCCTGTAACTATACCACCGTCTCTTATTCTCCGGCAGGTCATAGTGGTTCCCCTGAGCAATAAGAGAAGACGGGTGCACCCAGTCCTGTAACTATACCACCGACTCTTATTCTCCGGCAGGTCATAGTGGTTCCCCCTGAGCAGTAGGAGAAGACGGGTGCACCCAGTCCTGTAACTATATCACCGGCTCTTATTCACCGGCAGGTCATAGTGGTTCCCCCTGAGCAGTAGGAGAGGCGGGTGCACCCAGTCCTGTAACTATACCACCGTCTCTTATTCTCCGGCAGGTCATAGTGGTTCCCCCTGAGCAGTAAGAGAAGACGGGTGCACCCAGTCCTGTAACTATACCACCGTCTCTTATTCTCCGGCAGGTCATAGTGGTTCCCCCTGAGCAGTAAGAGAAAATAGGTGCACCCGGTCCTGTAACTATACCACCGTCTCTTATTCTCCGGCAGGTTATAGTGGTTCCCCCTGAGCAGTAGGAGAGGCGGATGTACCCAGTCCTGTAACTATACCACCGTCTCTTATTCTCCGGCAGGTCATAGTGGTTCCCCCTGAGCAGTAAGAGAAGACGGGTGCACCCAGTCCTGTAACTATACCACCGTCTCTTATTCTCCGGCAGGTCATAGTGGTTCCCCCTGAGCAGTAAGAGAAGACGGGTGCACCCAGTCCTGTAACTATACCACCGTCTCTTATTCTCCGGCAGGTCATAGTGGTTCCCCCTGAGCAGTAAGAGAAGATAGGTGTACCCGGTCCTGTAACTATACCACCGTCTCTTATTCTCCGGCAGGTCATAGTGGTTCCCCCTGAGCAGTAAGAGAAGACGGGTGCACCCAGTCCTGTAACTATACCACCATCTCTTATTCTCCCGCAGGTCATAGTGGTTCCCCCTGAGCAGTAAGAGAAGATAGGTGTACCCGGTCCTGTAACTATACCACCGTCTCTTATTCTCCGGCAGGTCATAGTGGTTCCCCCTGAGCAGTAAGAGAAGATAGGTGCACCCGGTCCTGTAACTATACCACCGTCTCTTATTCTCCGGCAGGTTATAGTGGTTCCCCCTGAGCAGTAGAAGAGGCGGATGTACCCAGTCCTGTAACTATACCACCGTCTCTTATTCTCCGGCAGGTCATAGTGGTTCCCCCTGAGCAGTAAGAGAAGACGGGTGCACCCAGTCCTGTAACTATACCACCGTCTCTTATTCTCTGGCAGGTCATAGTGGTTCCCCCTGAGCAGTAAGAGAAGACGGGTGCACCCAGTCCTGTAACTATACCACCGTCTCTTATTCTCCGGCAGGTCATAGTGGTTCCCCCTGAGCAGTAAGAGAAGACGGGTGCACCCAGTCCTGTAACTATACCACCGTCTCTTATTCTCCGGCAGGTCATAGTGGTTCCCCCTGAGCAGTAAGAGAAGATAGGTGTACCCGGTCCTGTAACTATACCACCGTCTCTTATTCTCCGGCAGGTCATAGTGGTTCCCCCTGAGCAGTAAGAGAAGACGGGTGCACCCAGTCCTGTAACTATACCACTATCTCTTATTCTCCCGCAGGTCATAGTGGTTCCCCCTGAGCAGTAAGAGAAGATAGGTGTACCCGGTCCTGTAACTATACCACCGTCTCTTATTCTCCGGCAGGTCATAGTGGTTCCCCCTGAGCAGTAAGAGAAGATAGGTGCACCCGGTCCTGTAACTATACCACCGTCTCTTATTCTCCGGCAGGTTATAGTGTTTCCCCCTGAGCAGTAGGAGAGGCGGATGTACCCAGTCCTGTAACTATACCACCGTCTCTTATTCTCCGGCAGGTCATAGTGGTTCCCCCTGAGCAGTAAGAGAAGACGGGTGCACCCAGTCCTGTAACTATACCACCGTCTCTTATTCTCCGGCAGGTCATAGTGGTTCCCCCTGAGCAGTAAGAGAAGACGGGTGCACCCAGTCCTGTAACTATACCACCGTCTCTTATTCTCCGGCAGGTCATAGTGGTTCCCCCTGAGCAGTAAGAGAAGACGGGTGCACCCAGTCCTGTAACTATACCACCGTCTCTTATTCTCCGGCAGGTCATAGTGGTTCCCCCTGAGCAGTAAGAGAAGATAGGTGTACCCGGTCCTGTAACTATACCACCGTCTCTTATTCTCCGGCAGGTCATAGTGGTTCCCCCTGAGCAGTAAGAGAAGACGGGTGCACCCAGTCCTGTAACTATACCACTGTCTCTTATTCTCCTGCAGGTCATAGTGGTTCCCCCTGAGCAGTAAGAGAAGATAGGTGTACCCGGTCCTGTAACTATACCACCGTCTCTTATTCTCCGGCAGGTCATAGTGGTTCCCCCTGAGCAGTAAGAGAAGATAGGTGCACCCGGTCCTGTAACTATACCACCGTCTCTTATTCTCCGGCAGGTTATAGTGGTTCCCCCTGAGCAGTAGGAGAGGCGGATGTACCCAGTCCTGTAACTATACCACCGTCTCTTATTCTCCGGCAGGTCATAGTGGTTCCCCCTGAGCAGTAAGAGAAGACGGGTGCACCCAGTCCTGTAACTATACCACCGTCTCTTATTCTCCGGCAGGTCATAGTGGTTCCCCCTGAGCAGTAAGAGAAGACTGGTGCACCCAGTCCTGTAACTATACCACCGTCTCTTATTCTCCGTCAGGTCATAGTGGTTCCCCCTGAGCAGTAGGAGAGGCGGAGGTACTCTTTACCTAGAAGGGCGCCCGCGATTGGGATCGCGGGCGTCGGGGGTAAAAAATCGCGGGCATCGCGGGTAAATCGCGGGTACATTAAAAACGGGTGCCCACGATGACCGCGATTTTCCCATAGGGATCAATGTTAAAAACGGTGATTGACCGCGATTTTAATGTTAAATGCCTCAATGCCCGCGATTTGGCCATAGGAATCAATGTTAAATGGGCCACAGAGCCCTAATAGTCACCATGAACTCTGAAATGGCCCCCACAATTGTTAACGCCACCCCACGATCAACGTGAACCCGAAGCGTGGCGAGCGCAGCGAGCCCGCGAGGGGCGGCGGTACGCGTCCTCCGACCTTTTCATGCCCTACTATCCACGTCGGCGTGGAGTTGAGAATAGAATAGTGTGGCGAGCGTAGCGAGCCACCGAGGCCCGAAGCGTGGCGAGCCCCGCGAGGGGACGCGGATACCTTCACAGTTATACGCGTCCCCTCGCGGGCTTCACAGGTGTCCGTGGCGAAAAGCGGACACCTGTGAAGCCCGCGAGGGGACGCGTTTACCTGTGAAGGTATCCGCGTCCCCTCGCGGGGCTCGCTGTGCTCGCCACGCTTCGGGCCTCGGTGGCTCGCTGCGCTCGCCACACTATTCTATTCTCAACTCCACGCCGACGTGGATAGTAGGTAAACGCGTCCCCTCGCGGGCTTCACAGGTGTCCGCTTTTCGCCACGGAACCTGTGAAGCCCGCGAGGGGACGCGTATAACTGTGAAGGTATCCGCGTCCCCTCGCGGGGCTCGCTGCGCTCGCCACGCTTCGGGCCTCGGTGGCTCGCTGCGCTCGCCACACTATTCTATTCTCAACTCCACGCCAACGTGGATAGTAGGGCATGAAAAGGTCGGAGGACGCGTACCGCCGCCCCGCGCGGGCTCGCTGCGCTCGCCACGCTTCGGGTTCACATTGATCGTGGGGTGGCGTTAACAATTGTGGGGGCCATTTCAGAGTTCACGGTGATTATTAGGGCTCTGTGGCCCATTTAACATTGTTTCCTATGTAAAAATCGCGGGCATTGAGGCATTGAACACTAAAATCGGGTCCAATCTCATTTTTAACATTGGTCCCTATGGGAAATCGCGGGCATCGCGTCGCACCCGATTTTTAGTGCATTCGATGGTCGCGATGGGCGCCCTTCTAGGTAAAGAGTACAGAGGCGGATGTACCCAGTCCTGGAACTATACCACCGTCTATTATTCTCCGGCAGGTCATAGTGGTTCCCCCTGAGCAGTAGGAGAAGACGGGTGCACCCAGTCCTGTAACTATACCACCGACTCTTATTCTCCGGCAGGTCATAGTGGTTCCCCCTGAGCAGTAGGAGAAGACGGGTGCACCCAGTCCTGTAACTATATCACCGGCTCTTATTCACCGGCAGGTCATAGTGGTTCCCCCTGAGCAGTAAGAGAAGACGGGTGCACCCAGTCCTGTAACTATACCACCGTCTCTTATTCTCCGGCAGGTCATAGTGGTTCCCCCTGAGCAGTAGGAGAGGCGGGTGCACCCAGTCCTGTAACTATACCACCGTCTCTTATTCTTCCGCAGGTCATAGTGGTTCCCCCTGAGCAGTAGGAGAAGACGGGTGCACCCAGTCCTGTAACTATACCACCGTCTCTTATTCTCCGGCAGGTCATAGTGGTTCCCCCTGAGCAGTAGGAGAGGCGGGTGCACCCAGTCCTGTAACTATACCACCGTCTCTTATTCTCCGGCAGGTCATAGTGGTTCCCCCTGAGCAGTAGGAGAAGACGGGTGCACCCAGTCCTGTAACTATACCACCGTCTCTTATTCTCCGGCAGGTCATAGTGGTTCCCCCTGAGCAGTAAGAGAAGACGGGTGCACCCAGTCCTATAACTATACCACCGTCTCTTATTTTCCGGCAGGTCATAGTGGTTCCCCCTGAGCAGTAAGGGAAGACGGGTGCACCCAGTCCTGTAACTATACCACCGTCTCTTATTCTCCGGCAGGTCATAGTGGTTCCCCCTGAGCAGTAAGAGAAGATAGGTGTACCCGGTCCTGTAACTATACCACCGTCTCTTATTCTCCGGCAGGTCATAGTGGTTCCCCCTGAGCAGTAAGAGAAGACGGGTGCACCCAGTCCTATAACTATACCACCGTCTCTTATTCTCCGGCAGGTCATAGTGGTTCCCCCTGAGCAGTAGGAGAAGACGGGTGCACCCAGTCCTGTAACTATACCACCGTCTCTTATTCTCCGGCAGGTCATAGTGGTTCCCCCTGAGCAGTAAGAGAAGATAGGTGCACCCAGTCCTGTAACTATACCACCGTCTCTTATTCTCCGGCAGGTCATAGTGGTTCCCCCTGAGCAGTAAGAGAAGACGGGTGCACCCAGTCCTGTAACTATACCACCGTCTCTTATTCTCCGGCAGGTCATAGTGGTTCCCCCTGAGCAGTAAGAGAAGACGGGTGCACCCAGTCCTGTAACTATACCACCGTCTCTTATTCTCAGGCAGGTCATAGTGGTTCCCCCTGAGCAGTAGGAGAGGCGGAGGTACTCTTTACCTAGAAGGGCGCCCGCGATTGGAATCGCGGGCGTCGGGGGTAAAAAATCGCGGGCATCGCGGGTAAATCGCGGGTACATTAAAAACGGGTGCCCGCGATGACCGCGATTTTCCCATAGGGATCAATGTTAAAAACGGTGATTGACCGCGATTTTAATGTTAAATGCCTCAATGCCCGCGATTTGGCCTCAGGAATCAATGTTAAATGGGCCACAGAGCCCTAATAGTCACCATGAACTCTGAAATGGCCCCCACAATTGTTAACGCCACCCCACGATCAACGTGAACCCGAAGCTTGGCGAGCGCACGCGGATACCTTCACAGTTATACGCGTCCCCTCGCGGGCTTCACAGGTGTCCGTGGCGAAAAGCGGACACCTGTGAAGCCCGCGAGGGGACGCGTTTACCTGTGAAGGTATCCGCGTCCCCTCGCGGGGCTCGCTGCGCTCGCCACGCTTCGGTCCTCGGTGGCTCGCTGCGCTCGCCACACTATTCTATTCTCAACTCCACGCCGACGTGGATAGTAGGTAAACGCGTCCCCTCGCGGGCTTCACAGGTGTCCGCTTTTCGCCACGGAACCTGTGAAGCCCGCGAGGGGACGCGTATAACTGTGAAGGTATCCGCGTCCCCTCGCGGGGCTCGCTGCGCTCGCCACGCTTCAGGCCTCGGTGGCTCGCTGCGCTCGCCACACTATTCTGTTCTCAACTCCACGCCAACGTGGATAGTAGGGCATGAAAAGGTCAGAGGACGCGTACCGCCGCCCCTCGCGGGCTCGCTGCGCTCGCCACGCTTCGGGTTCACGTTGATCGTGGGGTGGCGTTAACAATTGTGGGGGCCATTTCAGAGTTCACGGTGACTATTAGGGCTCTGTGGCCCATTTAACATTGTTTCCTATGTAAAAATCGCGGGCATTGAGGCATTGAACACTAAAATCGGGTCCAATCTCATTTTTAACATTGGTCCCTATGGGAAATCGCGGGCATCGCGTCGCACCCGATTTTTAGTGCATTCGATGGTCGCGATGGGCGCCCTTCTAGGTAAAGAGTATCGAGGCGAATGTACCCAGTCCTGGAACTATACCACCGTCTATTATTCTCCGGCAGGTTATAGTGGTTCCCCCTGAGCAGTAGGAGAAGACGGGTGCACCCAGTCCTGTAACTATACCACCGACTCTTATTCTCCGGCAGGTCATAGTGGTTCCCCCTGAGCAGTAAGAGAAGACGGGTGTACCCAGTCCTGTAACTATACCACCGTCTCTTATTCTCCGGCAGGTCATAGTGGTTCCCCCTGAGCAGTAGGAGAGGCGGATGTACCCAGTCCTGTAACTATACCACCGTCTCTTATTCTCCGGCAGGTCATAGTGGTTCCCCCTGAGCAGTAAGAGAAGACGGGTGCACCCAGTCCTATAACTATACCACCGTCTCTTATTCTCCGGCAGGTCATAGTGGTTCTCCCTGAGCAGTAAGAGAAGACGGGTGCACCCGGTCCTGTAACTATACCACCGTCTCTTATTCTCCCGCAGGTCATAGTGGTTCCCCCCTGAGCAGTAGGAGAAGACGGGTGCACCCAGTCCTATAACTATACCACAGTCTCTTATTCTCCGGCAGGTCATAGTGGTTCCCCCTGAGCAGTGGGTGAAGACGGGTGCACCCGGTCCTGTAACTATACCACCGTCTCTTATTCTCCGGCAGGTCATAGTGGTTCCCCCTGAGCAGTGGGAGAAGACGGGTGCACCCGGTCCTGTAACTATACCACCGTCTCTTATTCTCCGGCAGGTCATAGTGGTTCCCCCTGAGCAGTAAGAGAAGACGGGTGCACCCAGTCCTGTAACTATACCACCATCTCTTATTCTCCCGCAGGTCATAGTGGTTCCCCCTGAGCAGTAAGAGAAGATAGGTGTACCCGGTCCTGTAACTATACCACCGTCTCTTATTCTCCGGCAGGTCATAGTGGTTCCCCCTGAGCAGTAAGAGAAGATAGGTGCACCCGGTCCTGTAACTATACCACCGTCTCTTATTCTCCGGCAGGTCATAGTGGTTCCCCCTGAGCAGTAAGAGAAGACGGGTGCACCCAGTCCTGTAACTATACCACCGTCTCTTATTCTCCGGCAGGTCATAGTGGTTCCCCCTGAGCAGTAGGAGAAGACGGGTGCACCCAGTCCTGTAACTATACCACCGACTCTTATTCTCCGGCAGGTCATAGTGGTTCCCCCTGAGCAGTAAGAGAAGACGGGTGTACCCAGTCCTGTAACTATACCACCGTCTCTTATTCTCCGGCAGGTCATAGTGGTTCCCCCTGAGCAGTAGGAGAGGCGGATGTACCCAGTCCTGTAACTATACCACCGTCTCTTATTCTCCGGCAGGTCATAGTGGTTCCCCCTGAGCAGTAAGAGAAGACGGGTGCACCCAGTCCTATAACTATACCACCGTCTCTTATTCTCCGGCAGGTCATAGTGGTTCTCCCTGAGCAGTAGGAGAAGACGGGTGCACCCGGTCCTGTAACTATACCACCGTCTCTTATTCTCCCGCAGGTCATAGTGGTTCCCCCCTGAGCAGTAGGAGAAGACGGGTGCACCCAGTCCTATAACTATACCACAGTCTCTTATTCTCCGGCAGGTCATAGTGGTTCCCCCTGAGCAGTGGGAGAAGACGGGTGCACCCGGTCCTGTAACTATACCACCGTCTCTTATTCTCCGGCAGGTCATAGTGGTTCCCCCTGAGCAGTGGGAGAAGACGGGTGCACCCGGTCCTGTAACTATACCACCGTCTCTTATTCTCCGGCAGGTCATAGTGGTTCCCCCTGAGCAGTAAGAGAAGACGGGTGCACCCAGTCCTGTAACTATACCACCATCTCTTATTCTCCCGCAGGTCATAGTGGTTCTCCCTGAGCAGTAAGAGAAGATAGGTGTACCCGGTCCTGTAACTATACCACCGTCTCTTATTCTCCGGCAGGTCATAGTGGTTCCCCCTGAGCAGTAAGAGAAGATAGGTGCACCCGGTCCTGTAACTATACCACCGTCTCTTATTCTCCGGCAGGTCATAGTGGTTCCCCCTGAGCAGTAAGAGAAGACGGGTGCACCCAGTCCTGTAACTATACCACCGTCTCTTATTCTCCGGCAGGTCATAGTGGTTCCCCCTGAGCAGTAAGAGAAGACGGGTGCACCCAGTCCTGTAACTATACCACCGTCTCTTATTCTCCGGCAGGTCATAGTGGTTCCCCCTGAGCAGTAAGAGAAGACTGGTGCACCCAGTCCTGGAACTATACCACCGTCTCTTATTCTCCGTCAGGTCATAGTGGTTCCCCCTGAGCAGTAGGAGAGGCGGAGGTACTCTTTACCTAGAAGGGCGCCCGCGATTGGAATCGCGGGCGTCGGGGGTAAAAAATCGCGGGCATCGCGGGTAAATCGCGGGTACATTAAAAACGGGTGCCCGCGATGACCGCGATTTTCCCATAGGGATCAATGTTAAAAACGGTGATTGACCGCGATTTTAATGTTAAATGCCTCAATGCCCGCGATTTGGCCATAGGAATCAATGTTAAATGGGCCACAGAGCCCTAATAGTCACCATGAACTCTGAAATGGCCCCCACAATTGTTAACGCCACCCCACGATCAACGTGAACCCGAAGCTTGGCGAGCGCAGCGAGCCCCGCGAGGGGACGCGGATACCTTCACAGTTATACGCGTCCCCTCGCGGGCTTCACAGGTGTCCGTGGCGAAAAGCGGACACCTGTGAAGCCCGCGAGGGGACGCGTTTACCTGTGAAGGTATCCGCGTCCCCTCGCGGGGCTCGCTGCGCTCGCCACGCTTCGGTCCTCGGTGGCTCGCTGCGCTCGCCACACTATTCTATTCTCAACTCCACGCCGACGTGGATAGTAGGTAAACGCGTCCCCTCGCGGGCTTCACAGGTGTCCGCTTTTCGCCACGGAACCTGTGAAGCCCGCGAGGGGACGCGTATAACTGTGAAGGTATCCGCGTCCCCTCGCGGGGCTCGCTGCGCTCGCCACGCTTCGGGCCTCGGTGGCTCGCTGCGCTCGCCACACTATTCTATTCTCAACTCCACGCCAACGTGGATAGTAGGGCATGAAAAGGTCGGAGGACGCGTACCGCCGCCCCTCGCGGGCTCGCTGCGCTCGCCACGCTTCGGGTTCACGTTGATCGTGGGGTGGCGTTAACAATTGTGGGGGCCATTTCAGAGTTCACGGTGACTATTAGGGCTCTGTGGCCCATTTAACATTGTTTCCTATGTAAAAATCGCGGGCATTGAGGCATTGAACACTAAAATCGGGTCCAATCTCATTTTTAACATTGGTCCCTATGGGAAATCGCGGGCATCGCGTCGCACCCGATTTTTAGTGCATTCGATGGTCGCGATGGGCCCCCTTCTAGGTAAAGAGTACCGAGGCGGATGTACCCAGTCCTGGAACTATACCACCGTCTATTATTCTCCGGCAGGTTATAGTGGTTCCCCCTGAGCAGTAGGAGAAGACGGGTGCACCCAGTCCTGTAACTATACCACCGACTCTTATTCTCCGGCAGGTCATAGTGGTTCCCCCTGAGCAGTAGGAGAAGACGGGTGTACCCAGTCCTGTAACTATACCACCGTCTCTTATTCTCCGGCAGGTCATAGTGGTTCCCCCTGAGCAGTAAGAGAAGACGGGTGTACCCAGTCCTGTAACTATACCACCGTCTCTTATTCTCTGGTAGGTCATAGTGGTTCCCCCTGAGCAGTAGGAGGAGATGGGTGCACCCAGTCCTGTAACTATACCACCTTCTCCTATTCTCCGGTAGGTCATAGTGGTTCCCCCTGAGCAGTAGGAGAAGACGGGTGTACCCAGTCCTGTAACTATACCACCGTCTCTTATTCTCCGATAGGTCATAGTGGTTCCCCCTGAGCAGTAAGAGAAGACGGGTGCACCCAGTCCTGTAACTATACCATAGTCTCTTATTCTCCGGCAGATCATAGTGGTTCCCCCTGAGCAGTAGGAGAGGACGGGTGTACCCGGTCCTGTAACTATACCACCGTCTCTTATTCTCCGGCAGGTCATAGTGGTTCCCCCTGAGCAGTAAGAGAAGACGGGTGTACCCGGTCCTGTAACTATACCACCTTCTCTTATTCTCCGGCAGGTCATAGTGGTTCCCCCTGAGCAGTAGGAGAAGACGGGTGCACCCATTCCTGTAACTATACCACCGTCTCTTATTCTCTGGCAGGTCATAGTGGTTCCCCCTGAGCAGTAGGAGAAGACAGGTGCACCCAGTCCTGTAACTATACCACCGTCTCTTATTCTCCGGCAGGTCATAGTGGTTCCCCCTGAGCAGTAGGAGAGGACGGGTGTACCCAGTCCTGGAACTATACCACAGTCTCTTATTCTCCGGCAGGTCATAGTGGTTCCCCCTGAGCAGTAGGAGAGGCGGATGTACCCAGTCCTGTAACTATACCACCATCTCTTATTCTCCGGCAGGTCATAGTGGTTCCCCCTGAGCAGTAAGAGAAGACGGGTGCACCCATTCCTGTAACTATACCACCGTCTCTTATTCTCCGGCAGGTCATAGTGGTTCCCCCTGAGCAGTAGGAGAAGACGGGTGCACCCATTCCTGTAACTATACCACCGTCTCTTATTCTCTGGCAGGTCATAGTGGTTCCCCCTGAGCAGTAAGAGAAGACGGGTGTACCCGGTCCTGTTACTATACCACCTTCTCTTATTCTCCGGCAGGTCATAGTGGTTCCCCCTGAGCAGTAGGAGAAGACGGGTGCACCCATTCCTGTAACTATACCACCGTCTCTTATTCTCCGGCAGGTCATAGTGGTTCCCCCTGAGCAGTAAGAGAGGACGGGTGTACCCAGTCCTGTAACTATACCACCGTCTCTTATTCTCCGGCAGGTCATAGTGGTTCCCCCTGAGCAGTGGGAGAGGACGGGTGTACCCAGTCCTGGAACTATACCACAGTCTCTTATTCTCCGGCAGGTCATAGTGGTTCCCCCTGAGCAGTAGGAGAAGACGGGTGCACCCAGTCCTGTAACTATACCACCGTCTCTTATTCTCCGGCAGGTCATAGTGGTTCCCCCTGAGCAGTAGGAGAGGCGGATGTACCCAGTCCTGTAACTATACCACCGTCTCTTATTCTCCGGCAGGTCATAGTGGTTCGCCCTGAGCAGTAGGAGAAGACGGGTGCACCCAGTCCTGTAACTATACCACCGTCTCTTATTCTCCGGCAGATCATAGTGGTTCCCCCTGAGCAGTAAGAGAAGACGGGTGCACCCAGTCCTGTAACTATACCACCGTCTCTTATTCTCCGGCAGGTCATAGTGGTTCCCCCTGAGCAGTAGGAGAGGCGGATGTACCCAGTCCTATTACTATACCACCTTCTCTTATTCTCCGGCAGGTCATAGTGGTTCCCCCTGAGCAGTAGGAGAAGACAGGTGTACCCAGTCCTGTAACTATACCACCGTCTCTTATTCTCCGGCAGGTCATAGTGGTTCCCCCTGAGCAGTAAGAGAAGACGGGTGCACCCAGTCCTGTAACTATACCACCGTCTCTTATTCTCCGGCAGGTCATAGTGGTTCCCCCTGAGCAGTAGGAGAGGCGGATGTACCCAGTCCTATTACTATACCACCGTCTCTTATTCTCCGGCAGGTCATAGTGGTTCCCCCTGAGCAGTAGGAGAAGACAGGTGTACCCAGTCCTGTAACTATACCACCGTCTCTTATTCTCCGGCAGGTCATAGTGGTTCCCCCTGAGCAGTAAGAGAAGACGGGTGCACCCAGTCCTGTAACTATACCACCGTCTCTTATTCTCCGGCAGGTCATAGTGGTTCCCCCTGAGCAGTAGGAGAGGCGGATGTACCCAGTCCTATTACTATACCACCGTCTCTTATTCTCCGGCAGGTCATAGTGGTTCCCCCTGAGCAGTAGGAGAAGACAGGTGTACCCAGTCCTGTAACTATACCACCGTCTCTTATTCTCCGGCAGGTCATAGTGGTTCCCCCTGAGCAGTAAGAGAAGACGGGTGCACCCAGTCCTGTAACTATACCACCGTCTCTTATTCTCCGGTAGGTCATAGTGGTTCCCCCTGAGCAGTAGGAGAAGACGGGTGCACCCAGTCCTGTAACTATACCACCGTCTCTTATTCTCCGGCAGGTCATAGTGGTTCCCCCTGAGCAGTAGGAGGAGATGGGTGCGCCCAGTCCTGTAACTATACCACCTTCTCTTATTCTCCGGTAGGTCATAGTGGTTCCCCCTGAGCCGTAGGAGAAGACGGGTGCACCCAGTTCTATAACTATACCACCGTCTCTTATTCTCCCGCATGTCATAGTGGTTCCCCCTGAGCAGTAGGAGAAGACGGGTGCACCCGGTCCTATAACTATACCACCGTCTCTTATTCTCCAGCAGGTCATAGTGGTTCCCCCTGAGCAGTAAGAGAAGACGGGTGCACCCAGTCCTGTAACTATACCACCGTCTCTTATTCTCCGGCAGGTCATAGTGGTTCCCCCTGAGCAGTAGGAGGAGATGGGTGCGCCCAGTCCTGTAACTATACCACCTTCTCTTATTCTCCGGTAGGTCATAGTGGTTCCCCCTGAGCCGTAGGAGAAGACGGGTGCACCCAGTTCTATAACTATACCTCCGTCTCTTATTCTCCGGCAGGTCATAGTGGTTCCCCCTGAGCAGTAGGAGGAGATGGGTGCACCCAGTCCTGTAACTATACCACCGTCTCTTATTCTCCCGCAGGTCATAGTGGTTCCCCCTGAGCAGTAGGAGAGGACGGGTGTACCCAGTCCTGGAACTATACCACAGTCTCTTATTCTCCGGCAGGTCATAGTGGTTCCCCCTGAGCAGTAGGAGAGGCGGATGTACCTAGTCCTGTAACTATACCACCATCTCTTATTCTCCGGCAGGTCATAGTGGTTCCCCCTGAGCAGTGGGAGAGGACGGGTGTACCCAGTCCTGGAACTATACCACAGTCTCTTATTCTCCGGCAGGTCATAGTGGTTCCCCCTGAGCAGTAGGAGAAGACGGGTGCACCCAGTCCTGTAACTATACCACCGTCTCTTATTCTCCGGCAGGTCATAGTGGTTCCCCCTGAGCAGTAGGAGAGGCGGATGTACCCAGTCCTGTAACTATACCACCGTCTCTTATTCTCCGGCAGGTCATAGTGGTTCGCCCTGAGCAGTAGGAGAAGACGGGTGCACCCAGTCCTGTAACTATACCACCGTCTCTTATTCTCCGGCAGATCATAGTGGTTCCCCCTGAGCAGTAAGAGAAGACGGGTGCACCCAGTCCTGTAACTATACCACCGTCTCTTATTCTCCGGCAGGTCATAGTGGTTCCCCCTGAGCAGTAGGAGAGGCGGATGTACCCAGTCCTATTACTATACCACCTTCTCTTATTCTCCGGCAGGTCATAGTGGTTCCCCCTGAGCAGTAGGAGAAGACAGGTGTACCCAGTCCTGTAACTATACCACCGTCTCTTATTCTCCGGCAGGTCATAGTGGTTCCCCTTGAGCAGTAAGAGAAGACGGGTGCACCCAGTCCTGTAACTATACCACCGTCTCTTATTCTCCGGCAGGTCATAGTGGTTCCCCCTGAGCAGTAGGAGAGGCGGATGTACCCAGTCCTATTACTATACCACCGTCTCTTATTCTCCGGCAGGTCATAGTGGTTCCCCCTGAGCAGTAGGAGAAGACAGGTGTACCCAGTCCTGTAACTATACCACCGTCTCTTATTCTCCGGCAGGTCATAGTGGTTCCCCCTGAGCAGTAAGAGAAGACGGGTGCACCCAGTCCTGTAACTATACCACCGTCTCTTATTCTCCGGCAGGTCATAGTGGTTCCCCCTGAGCAGTAGGAGAGGCGGATGTACCCAGTCCTATTACTATACCACCGTCTCTTATTCTCCGGCAGGTCATAGTGGTTCCCCCTGAGCAGTAGGAGAAGACAGGTGTACCCAGTCCTGTAACTATACCACCGTCTCTTATTCTCCGGCAGGTCATAGTGGTTCCCCCTGAGCAGTAAGAGAAGACGGGTGCACCCAGTCCTGTAACTATACCACCGTCTCTTATTCTCCGGTAGGTCATAGTGGTTCCCCCTGAGCAGTAGGAGAAGACGGGTGCACCCAGTCCTGTAACTATACCACCGTCTCTTATTCTCCGGCAGGTCATAGTGGTTCCCCCTGAGCAGTAGGAGGAGATGGGTGCGCCCAGTCCTGTAACTATACCACCTTCTCTTATTCTCCGGTAGGTCATAGTGGTTCCCCCTGAGCCGTAGGAGAAGACGGGTGCACCCAGTTCTATAACTATACCACCGTCTCTTATTCTCCCGCATGTCATAGTGGTTCCCCCTGAGCAGTAGGAGAAGACGGGTGCACCCGGTCCTATAACTATACCACCGTCTCTTATTCTCCAGCAGGTCATAGTGGTTCCCCCTGAGCAGTAAGAGAAGACGGGTGCACCCAGTCCTGTAACTATACCACCGTCTCTTATTCTCCGGCAGGTCATAGTGGTTCCCCCTGAGCAGTAGGAGGAGATGGGTGCGCCCAGTCCTGTAACTATACCACCTTCTCTTATTCTCCGGTAGGTCATAGTGGTTCCCCCTGAGCCGTAGGAGAAGACGGGTGCACCCAGTTCTATAACTATACCACCGTCTCTTATTCTCCCGCATGTCATAGTGGTTCCCCCTGAGCAGTAGGAGAAGACGGGTGCACCCAGTCCTGTAACTATACCACCGTCTCTTATTCTCCGGCAGGTCATAGTGGTTCCCCCTGAGCAGTAGGAGAAGACGGGTGCGCCCAGTCCTGTAACTATACCACAGTCTCTTATTCTCCGGCAGGTCATAGTGGTTCCCCCTGAGCAGTAAGAGAAGACGGGTGCGCCCAGTCCTGTAACTATACCACCTTCTCTTATTCTCCGGCAGATCATAGTGGTTCCCCCTGAGCAGTAGGAGAAGACGGGTGCACCCAGTCCTATAACTATACCACCGTCTCTTATTCTCCCGCAGGTCATAGTGGTTCCCCCTGAGCAGTAAGAGAAGACGGGTGTACCCGGTCCTATAACTATACCTCCGTCTCTTATTCTCCGGCAGATCATAGTGGTTCCCCCTGAGCAGTAGGAGAAGACGGGTGCACCCAGTCCTATAACTATACCACTGTCTCTTATTCTCCGGCAGGTCATAGTGGTTCCCCCTGAGCAGTAGGAGAGGCGGATGTACCCAGTCCTGTAACTATACCACCGTCTCTTATTCTCCGGCAGGTCATAGTGATTCCCCCTGAGCAGTAGGCGAAGACGGGTGCACCCAGTCCTGTAACTATACCACCGTCTCTTATTCTCCGGCAGGTCATAGTGGTTCCCCCTGAGCAGTAAGAGAAGACGGGTGCACCCAGTCCTGTAACTATACCACCGTCTCTTATTCTCCGGCAGGTCATAGTGGTTCCCCCTGAGCAGTAGGAGAAGACGGGTGCACCCGGTCCTGTAACTATACCACCGTCTCTTATTCTCCGGCAGGTCATAGTGGTTCCCCCTGAGCAGTAAGAGAAGATAGGTGTACCCGGTCCTGTAACTATACCACCGTCTCTTATTCTCCGGCAGGTCATAGTGGTTCCCCCTGAGCAGTAGGAGGAGATGGGTGCGCCCAGTCCTGTAACTATACCACCTTCTCTTATTCTCCGGTAGGTCATAGTGGTTCCCCCTGAGCCGTAGGAGAAGACGGGTGCACCCAGTTCTATAACTATACCACCGTCTCTTATTCTCCCGCATGTCATAGTGGTTCCCCCTGAGCAGTAGGAGAAGACGGGTGCACCCAGTCCTGTAACTATACCACCGTCTCTTATTCTCCGGCAGGTCATAGTGGTTCCCCCTGAGCAGTAGGAGAAGACGGGTGCGCCCAGTCCTGTAACTATACCACAGTCTCTTATTCTCCGGCAGGTCATAGTGGTTCCCCCTGAGCAGTAAGAGAAGACGGGTGCGCCCAGTCCTGTAACTATACCACCTTCTCTTATTCTCCGGCAGATCATAGTGGTTCCCCCTGAGCAGTAGGAGAAGACGGGTGCACCCAGTCCTATAACTATACCACCGTCTCTTATTCTCCCGCAGGTCATAGTGGTTCCCCCTGAGCAGTAAGAGAAGACGGGTGTACCCGGTCCTATAACTATACCTCCGTCTCTTATTCTCCGGCAGATCATAGTGGTTCCCCCTGAGCAGTAGGAGAAGACGGGTGCACCCAGTCCTATAACTATACCACTGTCTCTTATTCTCCGGCAGGTCATAGTGGTTCCCCCTGAGCAGTAGGAGAGGCGGATGTACCCAGTCCTGTAACTATACCACCGTCTCTTATTCTCCGGCAGGTCATAGTGATTCCCCCTGAGCAGTAGGCGAAGACGGGTGCACCCAGTCCTGTAACTATACCACCGTCTCTTATTCTCCGGCAGGTCATAGTGGTTCCCCCTGAGCAGTAAGAGAAGACGGGTGCACCCAGTTCTATAACTATACCACCGTCTCTTATTCTCCGGCAGGTCATAGTGGTTCCCCCTGAGCAGTAGGAGAGGCGGATGTACACCCGGTCCTGTTACTATACCTCCGTCTCTTATTCTCCCGCAGGTCATAGTGGTTCCCCCTGAGCAGTAAGAGAAGATAGGTGTACCCGGTCCTGTAACTATACCACCGTCTCTTATTCTCCGGCAGGTCATAGTGATTCCCCCTGAGCAGTAAGAGAAGACGGGTGCACCCAGTTCTATAACTATACCACCGTCTCTTATTCTCCGGCAGGTCATAGTGGTTCCCCCTGAGCAGTAGGAGAGGCGGATGTACACCCGGTCCTGTAACTATACCTCCGTCTCTTATTCTCCGGCAGATCATAGTGATTCCGTGCGGCATCACAAACACACTCTCAGAGACAGACAAGGAGGCTCTGCTCCAGAAGTGCAACCAGTACCTGAGGCGTCTGCAGGCCGTGAACGTCCGGGCACGCGCTGATCTCCGGGACAACTACTCCCCTGGATGGAAATTCAACCATTGGGAGCTTAAGGTCAGTTACCTGGCGCTGAACTCTAGGGTTCATTCCACTCTCGTATCATCTCCTTGCGTGATGTCTCAAACTCTCGAAAAATATTTTTGTATTTCTATGGAAGGGATCATTAGACAAAAAAAGATTATCCCTTTATTGCTGTTTCCTCATCCGGTTATAATCGGCTATAAAAGTGGTTCATTATAAAACATTGGATTTTACGCAGAAATTGCTAGCACTTTGTGTGACTGATTAACATGCCTCGCTCATGCTGGTTAGACATTGGCACTGGCTCAGATAACGTGTCCCATCTATAGGCAGGTAACACAACATGTACCTGTGTATCACAGATTCATCAGAGTCCGCAATGATCATTTCATAGTGTGCAGTATATTGTTTTTATTTTACATGGTCACGGTCTTGCCCTCCTCCAGGTATAATTTGCTTATATCTTATATATAATCATCTGGTAGAAATGCAGTTCTGGCCTTAAGCGCTATATCCGCAGACAGTTCTGTTATTGCAGCACATGTACACGGCACTGGGTACAGCCAGATCCATTCCTGGCACACAATAACGTCACGGGATGGCAAAGCTGCGGTGGGGTAACACTAAAGTCCTCTGAAGGCCGATATCCCCTTTGTGGACCCTGGCAGCAGCATCCATAGACCAGAGAGATGCTTATCTCTATGTACCTCCCAGGAACTCCATAGTGCACTCTCCGCATTTCCAGTACAGCACTCTCCTCTCTGGCATAGCCTCATGGCCACTCTTAGATAAAGAGCTTCCAGATTTATTCTTCGGGACGCGTCAGGGGCCACAGGCTAGGGCTGGGTAGGTGTAGTGGGAGAGAAGCTTGCAGCACCCATGAGATTAACCTTTTTATGGCTATTTATGATGCGGCTCCATCACCCGGGCCTGGTGACTGCAGCAATACGCATCGGTGTGTGACTGCAACTGGCCCCAGGCATTCGGGAGACAACAGCCACAGGCCGAATGCGAAACACAAAGGAATGTAAGACGCTCCGAGCAGGGAGCGCGCACGACTTGATGGGACTTGAGGACCACCGGGCTGCGCTAGCAAGCAGACAGCTGGTACGCCACCTGCTCCTGCTGGACCAATAGGGATCTTTTGCATGTGGGCACTGGTAGCGGGGCCGTCCGATGAGCGCTGGATCCTTGCCGCTGTACCGCCGCTGCATAATGCAATTCCTTAGTGGTTATTTCCTTCTCAGGGTCCATGGGTCCCACAGGGAACATCGGGGTTGTAGGCGGATCCAGGGGGTCCGAGGCACCAATCAGCGAAGCTTTAAGAATTCCCAGGATGCTCGGGGCCCTCTCCCCTACAACACCGCCTCCAGGCTCATGTAATCTGTTTTTTGTTGGTGCCTGCAGGAAGCAGACGCACCTTTTTAATCAGCAGGGATTACCTCTGAGGTAACCCCATAGGAAGCTTTTTTTTAATTAATTTTTTATTTTTACTTTTGAAACTTGCCGCTTCGGCGGCTAAGGCAGCTCCCGCCGTCAATCATCTGATGGCGGCGCAGGCTGCCGCATCACTCCCGCCGTGCCGACATTCCCCCACGACCTCGGTCAAGCGGGGTAGCCCGGCGGAGGAGACGGACAGCGCCTAGCACCGCCGGATCTCCTCCAGGCAGCGTGGCCGGCATCAGGGAGCAGGTAAGGCTCTCTTAGCGAATCGCTGCTGTGCGCTGTGCTGCTGTGCGCTGCGGGAGACGGCCGCAGCAGCTGGCGTGGACACTGGCTCCCAGGTCAGGGACTCCACTAGACCACCGGGAACCGAGCGCAGGCCCGGGCACGGGGGACCCAATGGATCCCGATGGGGGAAGTCCAGCACGGGGAGGTGGCGCTTGGCCTGCAGCACCTCCCCCAGCTTTTGGCGCCATTCTCTTCAGAGCTGTGCCCTTTAGCTGTGTAACGCTGTGCCCGCCCCCTTCCTCTCAGACCAGCGCCATTTCCAGAGGCTCCAGAGTCCGGGCGACAGCTCTCCCCTGTGAAACCGTCTACAGGCTGAGTAGATCACTTTCACAGCCACCCTACATCCCACTGGCTCCATAGAGCTTCAGCGGTTGATAGTGGGGTGTGATAGCTCATTTAGGCTATTGTGTGTGTGTGAGATTGTGTGCTAGTTCTATCTGTCACTGTGTGTACTTTGTCTATCCATATAGATATATTGGGGCTCGGCCCCATAGGTCACATACACGCAGTGGTATCACTCTAGGGTTTCTTTGGTGAATTCTCCTATTGTGTACTGGTATCCCCCTTTTCTCCTTCATCCACTAGGTGTCACTGGAGTTACACTGGGGAATAGAAGGCGACCACAGGCAGCATGGGCACTTTAAGCTCCTGTCCTGCAGAGGCTGTGCAGCAGGCCTATCTGAGCATGATGTTATCCAGGACAGGTTATGTGTCACCTGCTTTCTCCCCCTGGTCAGCCATCTGCCTCGGTTGTTTCACCTCAACCCCCCCTGGGCAGCTTTTCAGCAATTATTGAGTACTTTAGTGGATCGCCTGCCGCCATCCATTGCACCCTGTAGTCCAGTCCCCTCCACCTCGGGTGGATGCCCTGTCGACCACGGTGCAGACCTTGCAACAGACTTCGGTGGCTATGCAGAAGCTGCTGCCCACTGCGGTTCAATCAACCAGACCTGTGTTGACACCGTTGCTGTCGACGGGTCAGGATGATACTGATGATGAGGCTAATAATTATAATAACGCTGATGATGATCCTCCTCTAGATGATGACCAGGATGATGATCCTATGCCCACTGATACCCCGGCTTCCCAAGCAGAATCACCTGATGTGGCAGCTCTCATTTATGCTATTCGTGGCGTCCTGTTGACAGACTCTGATGAGCCTGAACCTACTGCTAAGACCGGAGATGTC
Organism: Crinia signifera; assembly: GCF_055691185.1. Classification (NCBI taxonomy): domain Eukaryota; kingdom Metazoa; phylum Chordata; class Amphibia; order Anura; family Myobatrachidae; genus Crinia; species Crinia signifera. The sequence goes on from NC_139219.1 coordinate 1,544,258, forward strand.
TGTAAGAAGCAGAAAGTCATAAAGGCCCAATTCCCTCATTCTGACCATTTATCAGAGATCAGGACTGACCAATGGGAAGCCTTAGGGAAACAGTCAAATATCCCTAGGAAAATACTGTCCAGATCCTCTTCCTCCCGAGGATTGTAAACCATGGGAGATCCCACCACCGGTTGATTCCCATGTGACACTGTTAATAAAGCCTTCTGTCCTGCCAGTCACTTCTAGGTCAGTCCTTAAGGACCCCACTGATAGACGTTTAGAGCAGTCTCTTAGGGCCATCTTTTCCTTCTCCGGTGCAGTCCAAAGGCCCACTATTGCAGCCACCTGGGCAGCCAAGGCCATTTTACCCTGGCTCCAAACAGTGGAGGATGAGTTTCCTCTAGATGCTTCCGAGGATGCTAAATACCTCAGGTTCGCCATTCAAAATCGCCACTTTCAATTCCAAGCCCTTCCATTCGGGCTGGCCACAGCCCCCAGGGTTTTTACAAAAATCATGGCGGTAATGGCGGAACTTCTCCACAAGAGGGGCATCCGAGTCTTCCCATACCTGGACGACCTCCTAGTGGTGGCAAAGTCACCGGAAGCCCTGTTGTCACATCTGCAGATAACAATTTCAACTCTCCAGGCCCATGGTTGGCTCCTGAACTGGGAGAAATCCTCCCTAAACCCTTCGCAGCAAATGCTGCATCTGGGGGCTTCCCTGGACACTCGCTTACTGCAGATACTTTACTACCCACAGAAAAATGCAGATCTCTGCAACACAGAATCCAGACTTTTTTCCAAGCCCCACAAGTCTCCGTTCACGAGGCAATGAGAATTCTGGGACTCATGGTCTCCACTTTCGATATGGTGGAATGGGCCCAGTTCCACTCCCGTTCCCTACAACAACTCATTCTGAAAAAGTGGGACGACCTTCCCCATCACATCAGGTCCACCTTCCTCTCATTGACTCCTCAGGTATCGGAGTCCCTGCAGTGGTGGCTCCAACGGGAACACCTGTCCCAAGGACGTCCATTCTGGTTCACAGAGTGGACAATCCTCACTACCGATGCCAGCCTTCGAGGCGCAGTAGTAGAATCTTGATCCTTGCAAGGCGTTTGGTCTCTTCCAGAGTCCCGCCTCCCCATCAACATTTTGGAACTACGGGCAGTCCACAATGCCCTAATTCAATCCTTGGACTTGATTCAGGGAAAATCAGTTCAGATCCGATCAGACAACGCCACATGGTGGCATACATCAACCGCCAGGGAGGCACCCGCAGCAAAGCTGCTCTACAGGAAGTGTCCAGGATCCTTTCCTGGGTGGAACCACATCTTCAGGCCCTGTCAGCAGTATTCATCCCAGGTGTGCTAAACTGGGAGGCAGACTTCCTGAGCAGACAGGACATTCACCCGGGGGAATAGTCACTCCATCCAGAAGTGTTTGCTCTCCTGGTAGATCGTTGGGGCCTACCAGACGTGGACCTAATGGCATCCAGACACAACAGGAAAGTGTCCAGATTCGGCTCGAGGTCCAGAGATCATCAAGCAGTACTTTACGGATGCCCTGTCGGTTCCATGGATGTTTCATCTACCTTACGCCTTTCCTCCAGTCCTGATAGCTCCGGCCTGGCCCCGCAGGCATTGGTATGTAGACCTGCAGCTCCTGTCATCCCAGCCCCCATTTCCTCTGCCCTTTCGGGTGGATCTGCTGAGTCAGGGTCCTTGCCTACACCCGGACCCTCAACGTCTCTCTTTGATGGCGTGGCACTTGAGACTGCCTTGCTGAAACATAAAGGCTTCTCCTCCAGAGTAGCCAGAACTATGATCCGGGCACGCAAACCAGCGTCCTCCAGGATCTACTATCGAGTTTGGCACTCCTATTTTACATGGTGTACACCGAAGGGATACAATCCGAAGGTTTTCCGGGTAGCCAGAATCCTGGCTTTCCTTCAAAAGGGCCTCGATTTGAGCCTGAGATTGGCCTCCTTGAAAGTCCAGGTCTCGGCCTTATCGGTCTGGTTCCAAAAGAAAATTGCATTTCTCTGACATGCAGCAGGGACCACTGGAATCACATCGGGGTATTAGAGCTGGGAATGCTGGGAGCTAGGCACTTCTTAATAATAATTAGGGGATACTGGCTCCTCCCCTCTAAGACCCACAATCCCCCAGTGAGAAAATTGTGCCAGGGAGTTAGGTCACAGTTTTTTCTGCTCCTGCACATTTTTCTAGCTTTTGCTATATACAGAGATTTTTTTCGCTTGATAGTAGTGTGAATCCCTTCCCCACTTATTAAAAAGTGTGGGTCCGGGCATTCAGCGCCCCTGTAGTTCCAGGTCGTTAGTCAGGACCTCGCTAAAGGTACCTGCCTGCACGGGTTCCGTGCTCCTGCCGCCCCTCCATCAAAGGGGACGCCAGTCACGAAGGAGAAGTCTCCGGTGGTGAGTAAGGCGCTGAGCGCACTTTCCACACGCCGTCCCCTGCTTCTCCGGCTGCCGCGCTGTGCGCGGGTCTCTGCAGCGTTGTGAGGCGCCGCCATCTTGCAAACGGCGCGTACCTGTGTACTAGTCCCACGCGCCAGAACTAGGTGCCGGAGGCATTACACGCAGTGAGCGCTTGCAAGCGGGTGTCTCTGGGCGCTGTCAGGACGGCACAGGCTGGCTAGGTAGGAGGGAGAGGGGACACGCTGTTACACGGAGGCGGGCATGGTGCGGCCATTACGCAGATACACAGTAAGGCTGACTCTTTCCTGTTCACAGGCGACTGCAGCTTAGAGGGCTCTAAAAAATTGATTACTGACACAGTGTTTTGCGCTGTATCGGTCTTGGTGTAACAGGGCTCATTCTCCTCCAGGTCTCACAGAACCCTGAGGTTTCTGGCTTGTGAGAGGTGTATCTGTTCTCAGTGTGTGTGTGTGTTGCAAGATCCTGTATCGCGCGCTGTTGTTGGACCGGGCGAGCAGGGATCATGACGGGCAAGTCCAAGGCCTCTCAGAAGGTTTTCGCTTGTACTGTCTGTACTGCAAAGTTTTCTCAATACACAGCTGAGGGTAATGCCACTGTTTGTCAGTCATGTTCAGGTGCTGAATCTGCATCACTGGCGGGGTCTCAGGCGCCCCAGTGGGCCTCAACGTTAGTGGGTACTATGTCAAAGCTCACTTCTGAACTGGCGCTGGCTCGCAGAGCGGAGCCATCTTGGGCTACGGCCCTAGCAAGGTCTGTGGAGGGGTTAGCTAACTCCATGAATAGACCAGAGAGGCCTTCCGCATCCAGCAATAAGCGACCTTATCAGGCTATTGTTGTGGAGGATGATTTAGAGGAGGAACAGGATCCATTTCACGAAATGGAGGATGGTGAATGGGAAGAGGTTCAGGATGTCATTCCTGAGGGAGAGCCTACACCTTTAGGGATAGAGGCTCTTATTATGGCGGTAAAGGAGGTACTTCGTTTACCGGACGATCCCAGACCAGAGCCGCAGGAATTTGATCTGTTTGGTGGGGTTCAGAAGACATCAGTGGTCTTTCCCTGTCCAAATCAGGATCAGCTTGTGGCTGCATGGAAGAACCCGGACAAACGGTTTCAGATTCCCAAACGTTTTCCTTCTCTGTATCCCTTTGAACCAACCGCCCTAAGCAAGTGGGAGACTCCACCTCCTGTGGACACCTCAGTTTCCCGTCTGTCCAAGAAGACAACTCTGCCAGTCCCGGGGGCTTCAGCCTTGAAAGATCCCTCAGATAGGAAGATGGAGGCTACTCTCAAGGCCATTTATGTAGCAGCAGGGACTCAACTCAGACCGGCTATAGTTTCGGCCTGGGTAAATAGGGCAAATGCAAAATGGGCGGAGCTAATCATTGAAGGATTGGAGACAGGTATGCCCAGGGATGAGATTCGCTGCTTAGCTGAACACGTTAAGGAGTCTGCTATGTTCTTAGGAGAGGCTGCTAAGGATGTATCCTTGATCTCTTCTAGAATCTCAGCAAGCGCTATTTCTGCACGGAGAGCCCTCTGGCTTCGCTCTTGGCAGGCGGACGCGGAATCTAAGAGGGCTGTGGAGGGTCTTCCCTTTTCCGGGGACATCCTTTTCGGGCCTGAATTAGATAAGTGGATCTCACAGGCGACAGGAGGAAAGTCGGCTTTTTTACCGTCGGCAGCTCCTCCTCCTCCCAGACGACAGTTCGCAGGTCCGTCTTTTCAGTCCTTTCGGACCCAGCGCCCCTTCCGGGGCAGAGGAAGAGGTTTCCAGTCGACCAGAGGTTCCAGAGCCAGAGCCCGCCCTCAGGCTGCTCCAAGACTCCAGGAACCTAAGCCCCAGCAGAAGCCGGTGGCATGACGGTTTACCAGCTTCCGTCAACAGTTTACCCGTAGGTGCCCGTCTGTTGGCCTTCGGAACCCAATGGTTCTCCCTTTCGGAGGATCCTTGGGTTCGCAGGGTGGTGTCAGAGGGGTACCGAATTCAGTTCGATTCCACTCCTCCGGTACGGTTCTTCACAACGGCTCTGCCAACATCTCAGGAAAAGAGAACGAGCCTGTTAGAGGCCATCCGGATCTTGCTGGAAGCTCAGGTCATCATGCCGGTCCCAGCAGCTCAGAGGAACACAGGGTTCTACTCAACCCTCTTTGTAGTCCCCAAGCCGGATGGGTCAGTCAGGCCCATTCTCAACCTGAAGCCTTTGAATCTGTTAGTCTCGTATCAACCATTCAAGATGGAATCAATCCACTCAGTGATTGCTTCGTTGGAGCCAGGGGAGTACATGATATCATTGGATATCAAGGATGCTTACCTACACATCCCGATTTGGATCTCTCACCAGGCTTTTCTTCGTTTTGCCATCGGTCGGGACCATTTTCAGTTCAGGGCTCTGCCTTTCGGATTATCCTCAGCGCCCAGAGTATTCACCAAGACTCTATCAGTAGCCGTTGCATACCTCAGAGGTCAGGGGGTGACAATAATCCCCTATCTGGACGATCTCCTACTCAAGGCTCCAACGAGGGAGTTATTGGAGAGTCAGGCGAGGTTAACTACGCAGACGCTCACCAGCCTGGGGTGGATAATGAATTTCAAGAAATCCTCTTTAGTTCCATCCAGAAGGATCTTGTTCCTAGGTCTTTGGCTAGACACGGAGTCTCTGAGGGTCTTCCTGCCAGAAGACAAGATCCAGGCTATCTTGCTCTTAGTGCAGAAGATCTTACTTCCACAGAAGATCAGCCTCCATCTGTGTACTCAGCTGCTAGGGAAGATGGTGGCAGCCTTCCCAGCTCTGACGTGGGGACGTTTCCACTCAAGACCTTTTCAGTGGGATCTTCTCAGAAAGGGTGCGGGCTCGCACCTGAATCTGCACAGGAGGATCCACTTGTCGGCCGAGGCAAGACATTCTCTACTGTGGTGGCGACACAGAAGGAACCTAATAGAGGGTCGTCGGTTTGCAGTCCAGGACTGGATTGTGTTGACAACGGACGCAAGTCTCCGCGGCTGGGGGGCCGTAGTGCTTCATCTCTGCCTCCAGGGCAGGTGGGACCTGCAGGAGAGTCGCTTGTCCATCAACGTGTTGGAGATCAGAGCCATATACAATGCTTTGCTGGAGGCTCAGGAGTTCCTTCAGGGCCAACACATAAAGATAAGGTCGGACAATGCCACGGCAGTCGCCTACGTGAACAGGCAGGGCGGCACGAGGAGCAGTATGGCCATGAAGGAGGTAAAGAAGTGGGCAGAACGGTCAGGAGTAATTCTGCTGGCAGTGTTCCTTCCAGGTCGGGAGAATCTAGAGGCCGATTTCCTCAGCAGGGAGGACCTTCACCCAGGAGAGTGGTCTCTCAACCCCGAGGTGTTTCGGGAGCTCACCGACAGGTGGGGAGTTCCCGAGGTGGATCTGATGGCGTCTCAGAAGAACCACCAACTACCAGCATACGTGGCACGTACAAGAGACCCTCAGGCCATAGCGGCAGACGCTCTGTCGACTCCGTGGGAGTTCAGTTTTGTCTACCTGTTCCCGCCACTTCCACTTCTGGGCCAGGTGCTCAAGAGGCTCAAGAGGAAACCAGTGCAAGCTATTCTGATAGCGCCCTGGTGGCCTCGCAGAACGTGGTTTTCAGACATCCAGATGTTACTGGCAGACGAGCCAGTTCGGTTGCCCCTCAGACCCGATCTTCTTCTGCAGGGACCCTTCTTTCATCAGAATCTGCCACAGCTACATTTGACGGCGTGGCTGTTGAAACCGAGGTCTTGAGGGAGAGGGGAATTCCAAGAGTTGTAATCCCTACGATGTTAAGAGCCCGGAAGCCCACCTCAGCAGCGCATTATCACAGAATATGGCGCTCATATGCGGGTTGGTGCGAGTCTAAGGGCTGGCCATTCCGAATATTCAAATTGTCCCGCCTTCTGTTGTTCTTACAGAGGGGATTGGATGGGGGTCTGAGACTGGGTTCTCTTAAGGTCCAGGTCTCAGCCTTGTCTGTTCTCTTTCAGAGGAGATTGGCCCTCATTCCTGAGATACAGACATTTTTTCAAGGGGTTCTTCGAGTACAGCCTCCCTTCGTACCCCCCACAGCTCCTTGGGATCTGGACTTGGTACTAGCCTTCTTGAGGTCTGAGACCTTTGAGCCACTGAATAGGGTGGAACTAAAGTTCTTGTGCTGGAAGACAGTACTTTTGCTAGCCCTTGCCTCAGCTCGCCGGGTTTCGGAGCTGAGTGCTCTGTCCTGGAAGCCTCCGTATTTAATTTTTCACGAGGACAGAGCAGAACTGCGTACTCAGGCCGGGTTCCTTCCGAAGGTGGTATCCTCATACCACATTAACCAGCCTATCGTGGTTCCGGCCTTCCAAGGGGATTCGCCAGAGCAATCCTCCTTGGACGTGGTCAGGGCGCTTCGGATTTACGTCAAGAGAACCAGGGCTATACGCAAATCGGATTCCTTATTTGTACTCTATGACGCCTTCCGCAGGGGGTGGCCTGCGTCAAAACAGACTATTGCACGATGGATCAAGTGGACGATCCGTAGTGCTTATCTTCATGCGGGACAGGTGCCTCCTGTCTCCTTAACAGCACACTCTACCAGATCGGTGAGTACGTCGTGGGCTGCTGAGAGAGGGGCCTCTATCTCTCAGCTTTGCAGAGCGGCCACTTGGTCGTCTCAGAACACGTTTGTTTTTTTTTTTTTTTTGATAAACAATTTTTATTTGAGAGTACAAAATAAGCAGTTTACAATATACAAGAGTTTTCTTAGAATAACATAAATTTTCTTAATATATTGTCTATGTCTCTATAGGCTCAGTGTGTCAATTCTATTCTTATTCTTTAACTCCCATGTCTCTGATGGGGTTTTGTGTGTTTTTCGCCTGTCTGATCCTAATGATGTTAAAATTTACAAATAAACTAAAACTGAGCTAAAATGATCTCAAAGAATAACGAGACTGCCATTATACATATTACATGTCTAGAGGACTATTTTGTATCATTACTCCCGCTAAATCTCACTGGACATATGTTGTTAGCTCTAAACCACTCGATTATAACAGGGAGTATTTTCTCTTATGAATAATTCTCATAGATGTCAAATGACAGTATATCTGACTTTAACAGCAATAAAAAATTAACTCTTACTTTAATATATATACTCATCTAATTAAACAACAAGGGAAAACGGGAGAGGTGGGGAGAGTTAGGGGGGGGGGGGGGGTTCCCTTCTAAATCAATATTCGGGTTTTGCAACTCAGTATCCCACGGTTTGTCATTCTTTTTTTTTTTTTTTTTTTTCAAGATTATCATTATGTTCTATTCTCCGGCTATTCGCCGTAGGAGGTACCAAGAGGTAGTTTCAAAAAGTTTCTGTATGCGTTCCTGCATAGTCTGATCCAGACTCCTGATATATAGCTCCCATTTCTTGTAAAACCGAGGGGCACCCTTTTCTAAGTCTGTTAATGTGCTCTGTCTCTCATAAAACAATATATTGAGAATAGCTTTTTTTAATTCTAATATAGAGGGGGCTCTTCTATGGATCCAATGTAGAAGAATTAGTTTCTTTGCTAGAGTTAATATAATCGTAAGGATTGGTATTATCTGTGATTTTTTAGGGCCTAGATCCCACGTGTGGAACTGTAAAAACAGACAAGCCAATGGGTTTTTCTGTAGTTTCAGAGTATATGTATCATTAATATAACCCATCAGCTTATCCCAGAAATTTCGGATCTTACGACACTCCCAGAAGTTATGATAGTATGTGGCTTTTGTTTTTTGGCACTTATAGCATGCCCCCGTGTCTTCGGGGACAAAATGAGCTCTTTGTACCGGGGCAATATATGCTCTATTGATGAATTTGATATGTGTTTCCTGTAAGGATATGGATTGTAGATGTTTCATGGTAAATGTGAGTTTGTTAAACAATCTGGGAGGAGCCGTAAGATCAGGAATATCTATTAGCCACTTTTCGTGCAATTGTCTATGATGACGTTCCACGTCAGCAGTGATCAGTGAGGAATAAAGGTAACGTATCCTATATCCTATCACACATTCTGGTCTGAGGAGGAGGTCTATGGGGTCAGCGATCTCTTTTTTATCCATGGGGTGGACCTGAGTCTGAACAAAGTGTCTGGATTGCAGATACATGTAGAATTGCCTATTTGGGATGCCATATTTTTCTGTTAATTTTGAGAATGGCATTAGATTGCCGCCTGGATCAAAGAGTTTACGGATATTGGTGATTCCTTTGTCTCTCCATCCCTTAAACTCAATATTATCTATGCCGGGGATAAACAATGGGTTACCCCATAGTGAAGTGAAAGAGGAGGACGTAGGGTTTCTATGCAGTATCTTATTTATTTTTTTCCACGACCTATACGTGTCCCCAAACAGTACTGACCCCCTGATCTGCCTGGGAATCATCCTGACCGGAGCATGGAGAAGCGCTGCCGGGGAGAATGACTGAAATAGCTGTCCTTCCAGAGCGGGGATCGTATATTCTGCTCTGCCCAGAAACCAATCTGTTATGTATCTGAAGTGTGATGCTAGTGAGAAGGCCTGTATGTCTGGCATAGCGAGACCTCCGTCTTGCTTTGTAAGGCGAAGTCGGTCAAAAGGGATGCGGGGTTTTTTGCCCGCCCAGGTGAATTTAATAAATAGCGTCTTGAACTTTTGTAGGTCTGATTTTTTCAACTGGAGGGGCAACATTTGTAGTAGGTAGGAAAGTTTAGGGAAAGCAACTGACTTTATGACTGTTATCCTGCCTGCGAGTGATAAAGGGAGTGTCATCCATCCCACCAACTGTTTTTCTACTGCTGAATATGTGTGAGGAAAATTAACAGTGTAAAGGTCTTCTAGTTTGTTAGGGATCAGGACTCCCAAGTACTTAAGGGTGGGGTGGCATATCGTAAATTGTGAGGTGAACGAGGGGGAGGAGAAAAAATCTTGGGAGGAGTGGAAGGGTAGTAAGCGAGACTTGTTATAATTTACTTTGAATCCTGAAAACTGGGAGAAATGAGATATTATGTCTTGTATTGCCGGGATGGAAGTGTTGGGGTTGGAGATGAACAATAAGATGTCATCCGCGAAAAGGCTTATCTTGACTTCTGATGCATGTACCATTATACCCCGGAAGTCCTGGGATGCCCTCAGAGCCACCGCCAGAGGTTCAATCGCCAGAGCAAAGAGCAATGGCGACAGGGGGCACCCTTGTCTTGTCCCTCTTGATATTGGGAGGGAGGCTGATAAATAATTATTGGTTAATATTTGGGAAGTAGAGTTATCATATAATAATTGGATTGTGCGGACAAACTCGGTTGGGAGTCCGAATCGTCTCATGGTATGGAATAGGTGGTCCCAATCGACTAGGTCAAACGCCTTTTCCGCGTCTAAAGAGAGCAGGGCGTGTGGGTCCGTGGGCTCGACCGACTCTATCCACTGCATTGCTGTGAGGGCCTTCCGTACATTAAGTACTGAATGGCGTCCCCATACAAATCCTGTTTGGTCAGGGTGGACCAGTGAAGGGAGTTTAAGTTTGAGTCTATCAGCTAAAAGCTTTGTGAAGATTTTATAGTCAGTATTTAGGAGGGAGATGGGTCTATAGGAGCTCGGGAGGAGAGGGTCTCTACCCGGTTTGTGTATGATTTTTAGGATGGCTGAGTTGAAGTATAGCGGGGGGGGGGTGTACCCTGTAGAATTGCATTGTAAAGAGAGCATAGGGGTTTGACTAGCTTAGGGGCTAAAAGCTTGTAATATTCATTAGTTAGCCCATCCGGGCCTGGGGATTTTCCTGTTTTGAGGGCTTTAATGGTGGCTAGGACTGCTTCTTCCGTTATTGGGGCTGTTAGTGCGTGTGAGGAGTCTACACTTAGTGTTGGGTGTGTTAAAGAATCCCAAAATTTCTCTTTTTCCTGTAGGTCTGTTTGGGGTTGGGAGTATAAGTTTCCGTAAAAGGAATGTAAGGTTTCTGCTATTTGCGAGCCAGAGTGCACTACTGTGCCATCTGTTTTCTGAAGTGCTTGTATAATGGTAGGAGGGTGTTGGCCTCGTAGTAAATTTGACATAAGTCTACTCGCTCTATTACCATGTTTGTGGAATCTGGCCTGGGATAGAAATGTGAGTTTAGACTCCATTTTAGACAGTAAAATATCGAAAAGGGATTTCTGCTCCTCGTATTGAGCCCTGTTTGTCCTGGTGGGGTATTTTTGAAATATCTGATATGACTCAGTTAGTTTGGTTTGAGATTCTAAATAAAGCTTCTGGGATTCCTTTTTATGTTTCGAGGTGTATGATATTATTGAGCCTCTGAGAACCGGCTTAGAAGCCTGCCAGAATAGAAGAGGAGTGTTTTCTTCGGCCTGTGTGTTAGAATGTTTGTAATCCATCCAGGTTGCCTCTAGCATATTACGGAAATTGTCCGAGTCAATTAGTTGGGATGGGAAACGCCATTGTCTCACAGGGCCTCTATCAATGTATGTCGCGAGTGCCACCCAGCCGATCCCATGGTCTGATAGAGTTATGGGTTCCAGTGCTGAGTCTTGAACCCTTGGGAATAGGGACGAAGACATCAGCACGTAATCTATCCTGGATAGGGAACCGTGTGCTGCCGAGAGACACGTGTACTCCCGGTCAACCGGGTGGCACGCCCTCCAAACATCTACGAGATGTAATTGGGTCAGCAAATATTGGATACCATATTTGGATGTCTGTCGTCTAGTGGGTATAGTGGTATTTCTGTCAAGTATGTTAGAAGTGGTCAGATTGAAATCTCCTGCCAGGACTATTTGCTGGTGTGCGTAGGGTAGCAATCTCCTTACCATGTCTATGTTAAACTGGCTCTGATTAGTGTTAGGGGCATAAATATTTGCAAGAATGTATCGTGTGGAGTGTATAGTCACGTCAGTTATTGTGTATCTTCCCCCTGGGTCAGACTGAGATGAATGTATCTCAGTTGGTATTGATCTCTTTATTAGGGTGACCACTCCCCTAGCCTTAGAATTATAGGGAGCCGACGACAAAACCTGCCATCCTTGGGTATTCAATTTAAGTATCTCGTTTGGGACCAGATGTGTTTCTTGCAAGAACGCTACCTCAATCCCCACTCTGGAAAGGTACAGCAGGATTTTTTTCCTTTTTGCGGGGGAGTGGAAACCTCCCACATTAAATGTTCCAAGTTTCAGGGAGGTCATCACTTAGTCGGGGGACAAGGTAACTCACAGATCCGTGGACGGTTGACCAGGTTGGACATATGGGGCCAGCTTCTGGACATCTGCGGCAGATGGGATGTAACTGGAGAGTATCTGAGTAGACAAAACCATGTTAGATATCTTTTGGGATTTTGGGGAAAAAACATGAGGAAAGGAGGGGGAACCAACAATATAAACCACAGAAACAACATCACTAATACAAACCAGGTGCTTCTGGTGCACCTAACCTTCTTATCTTCCATTATCAACTTCCGGTTGGTAACGGGTGAGGTGAGGATAGGCCTATGCCTAAGGGGCTGAACCAGCAGACCCTGGCTCCCTCAGCCTTACCAAGCGGGTATTAACAGACACCTTAGTGGTGTGAACTTATAGTCTACCGACTAATAATGCCTTCCTGCTTATAGCAGCAAGGCGCAGAGATTATCATAGATTATAATTTTAACCTCGCCGGTCCTCTCCGCTTAATGTAGTTCTTTTGGGCTCCATCATGTTGGAGTCTCTATAGAGTGAGAGGAGGCCAAGAGCTAGACCAGGGGACCAAAAGTTAGGGGTGTTTTCTTCGGTACTGGATATCTTCCCCAATATAGACTCCTGGCGGGTATAGCAGGGAGAAAGGGAGGGGAGGGGGGGGGGAGGTGAGAACAATTCTTCATCTGTCAAAGATAGTGTATTTTGAGTCTTTAACTAGGATGTCTTTTCAGGGAGAGTCTCAGTTCTGGGTACTTTTCAAATGGTAGTGTGGAGAAGAAAAATTAAAGAGGTAGCAGGGGGGGGGGGATATTAGATTTGACGGTTGCAGGGGATGCATGTGGGGGGAAGGCAAAGTCACTCCTGTTGGTCTTGTGTGAAGAGGGGTTGTGAGGACGGTGAAGCCGATGTCTCTTCAGATGTTTCTTCTGCAAGGTAGGCTTCACAATCTGATGGCGTAGAGAAGTCTTTAAAGGAGGAACCTGTAAATATGCGGAGACGTGCCGGATATAATAAGGCAAACTTTCTGTTATTTTTGGCAAGACGGGAGCAGAGAGGTGTGAATTCTTTTCGAGCTCTTGCCACCTCTGCCGAGTAGTCCTGGAAGAGGATAAGTTTGGAGCCATTCCAGGATATGTCTCGTTTCCTTCTCGAGGCCGACCACAGCGCCTCCTTGTGGATGTAGTTGAGGCAGCGAAAGATAACTGGTCTGGGGCGTGCGTCCGCTGAGGGTCGCTGAGGGCCTATTCTGTGGGCACGTTCTATTATCATTCCCATGCATTCCCCAGTGACTGACAGCATTTCCGGGAGTGTGGTTTGTATGAAAGTGAGGAGGGCCTGTCCCTTTACATCTTCAGGTAGGCCCACCACCCTGAGGTTGTTCCTTCTGGAACGGTTCTCCAGGTCATCTATTTTTGCCTGCATTTGGTATTGTGACTTCTGCATAGCTTCATGTTGGGCTTTGAGAGTGGCGACGTCTTGAAATGTCTCACCAGCTAGGTGTTCTGTGTGGGCCACCCTTTTTGTAATTTGCTTAAATTGCGACTTAATGTCTTGGACTGCTTGTGTCACCTTCCCAGCGTGGGTTTCCATAATAGGGCCGATGGTGTCTTGGATGGCCTGTACTATATCTGCATAAGTAACTGGTCCCTCATGTGGCTTTGAGGTTTGAGTTAGCTGTCGCCTTAGAGTAGGTGAAGAGGACGGTGAGTTATCTGCTAGGTCAGTCGGTGACTCATCTGTAGGGGCCCATAACGGGGTAGGCTCAGTGGTCTCTGACTGTGCAGGAGTAATTAAGGTGTCCTGGGGTTCCCCCCCCTTTCCTACCTCTGGTTGTAGTGCTCTGAAGCTTGGGCTGGGTAGTGGGAGCTGCTGCAGTCGCCATTTTGTCTCTGGCCTGGCGGCTAGACGAGCGGTGCCGTGGGGTTCCCTCTACCTCAGATGTTTGCTGCCCCTTATTCATGGTAGGGGGGGGGGGGGGGGGGGACCCAGGGTCAGCCAGGGCTTAGAGGCTAGAGTGGTTTCTCACCCCTTGTTAGGTCTCTGGTTAGAGGATATGCAGTGCTGAGAGTGTCTGTGTGCAAGGATAAAATCTTGCTGCTCAGGGTGGATAAGGGGTGGCTGGTGATTGCTGTAGTAGGGCTGTATGGCACTGGAGGAGTTATTACAGGGTGGCTTGGGTGCAGGAGTCAAGGTGAGGAGCTTACCTCCGTCTGGGTTTTTTTTTTTTTTTTTTGCAGGCTTGGTCCTCAGCGTGTGCTGTGTGGGCTTGCAGGTGCTGGTAGTCTCACAGCGCTGCTGCTGCTGCTGGCGAGGATGTGCCGCGTCTGTGTATTGAAGCCTAGGGCTTCTGTACTCTCCTGGTGGTACTCTCCGTGGAGGATGCAGGCAGGGACCGGATCAGCCTGGATTCGGCAGCCGGGGAGAAGCGCTGGCGTCTCTCTGTGGGAGAGCGCGTCCAGTGCCTCGTGTAGCCAGAAGCTGTGGAGCCGGTGACGCGGCAGCGGGTCTCGTAATGCCGCGATCCCGGCGGCGGACGGCTCGTTTTGTCTCCTGAGGCAGCCCAGGTATTCTCGGGTGGGTAGAGGGGGGGACCAGCGGGGTCTTTCTCGGTCGGCAGCGGTGTTAGGCTGGGGAGCGCCGGGAGCCCTATTCGGGAGCTGCTGCTTCCTCCAGCGCCGGAACCGGAAGTCTCCAGAACACGTTTGTTAAGTTTTACCAGTTCGACACTTTTGCAGCTTCGGCTTCAACTTTTGGTCGTCTGGTTCTACAGAATCCCCAGCACTCTCCCTCCCGGGGCTTGGTCTTTGGAACCTCCCCGATGTGATTCCAGTGGTCCCTGCTGCATGTCAGAGAAAAGAGGATTTTGGTACTTACCGGTAAATCCATTTCTCTGAGATCAGCAGGGACCACTGGACACCCGCCCGGCTGTTGGATTCTGCCTGTTGTGGTTGCTGTTGCAGCCCGGTCCGATACCTGCGTGTTGTATGTATGGTTATGTTGTTTATGGTTTTTCTGTAACCCTTTCCTCTGGTGGGCCAATTTCCTCACTGGGGGATTGTGGGTCTTAGAGGGGAGGAGCCAGTATCCCCTAATTATTATTAAGAAGTGCCTAGCTCCCAGCATTCCCAGCTCTAATACCCCGATGTGATTCCAGTGGTCCCTGCTGATCTCAGAGAAATGGATTTACCGGTAAGTACCAAAATCCTCCTTTCTCCCGGATGTTCGCACTTTCCTCCAGGGAGTATTACACGTCCACTCCTGATGTACCTCCCACAACACCCTGGGATCTTCCCATTGTGTTAAAGGAGTTAACTAAGCACCCATTTGAACCGCTGCGCACAGCAGACCTCAAATGGCTGACAGTTAAGACTGTGTTCCTTCTGGCCATTTCTTCAGCAACAAGTCCCCGTTTCTGGCTTTTTATCCAGATAGGTCGGTACTAAGGACTAAACCGACCTATCTCCCAAAAGTCATCTCCAGATTCCACATCAATCGGGAGATCGTGGTTCCTGCGTTCTCATCAGAAAACCTGTCGTTGGAAGAACGCTTACTTGATGTGGTCAGGGCTCTGACCATATATGTCGACCGTTCTAAATCGGTCAGAAAATCTGATTCCCTCTTTGTCCTATACGGATTTCACAAAAAGGGATGGCCGGCGAGCAAACAGACTATTGCTCGCTGGATTTGCATGGCTATCCAAAAGGCTTATCAACAGGTTAATCTTCCGGTCCCTGGGCCTTATTTTGGTTCATTCTTTCTGACAAAATCCTTCTTAGATGGACAAAACCATGTGCACTGCAGGTGGGGCAGATGTAACTTGTGCAGAGAGTATTAGATTTGGGTGGGGTTTTACTTCAAAGTGAGATCTAAATTGCAGTGTATACATAAAGCAGCCAGTATTTACCCTGCACAGAAACAAGATAACTCACCCAAATCGAATTCTCTCTGCACATTTTACATCTGCCCCCCTGCAGTGCATATGGTTTTGTCCATCTAAGAAGGATTTTGTCAGAAAGAGTGAAGTAGAATAAGGCCCCCTGTCTCTATCAAAGCACACTCTACCAGAGCGGTTGGTCCATCATGGGCTGTACGCAGAGGTGCATCTGCCGAACAGCTGTGCAAGGCTGCAACGTGGTCATCTGTCCACACTTTCATCAAGTGTTATGCTTTTGACACGTTCGCCTCCCAGGATGCCTCCTTTGGTCGTCGGGTACTTCTGACACCTCAGGCAAATTCCCACCCTTAATACGGCTTGTGACATCACCTTTGTCCCCTGTGAGACCCATGGACCCTGACAAGGAAATGGAAAGTTATGGTAGAACCTACCTTTGTTAACTTTCTTTCCTTGAAGTCCATGGGAACCACAGGGCGCCCTACCTTTTACTTTGCTCCTGAGGTTTCCCTACCAGTGATATGTTACACTGTAATTGTCAATGACCAATTTCTTGTCCTTGTGGTAAACGTGTGTATGAGTGCTTGGGCAGATATCTCTTTCCTATCCTCTACTCTGCTTCCTGCTTATGGCTTGTTACAAATAACTGATTACATGAGCCTGGAGGCGGGGTTTTAGGGGAGAGGGCCCCGAGCATCCTGGGAATTCTTAAAGCTTCGCTGATTGGTGCTTCGGACCCCCTGGATCAGCCTACAATCCTGATGTCCCCTGTGGTTCCCATGGACTTCAAGGAAAGAAAGTTAACAAAGGTAGGTTCTACCATAACTTTCCATTTAGTGATCATGCATGCTGCCTAGGCTCACAGGCATAGCCAAGGAGCGCAGCTATGTTCAGGAAATGAGATACCAATTGCAGATTTCCTCAATAGTAGGAATATTTATTAAAAAATATAAAGCAGATATATATTCAATAAAATATCTCTCAAATAACAGAGAAGTGCACTTCAAAAATAACACTCAACAGACAGGACATACAACATAGAACACAAAAATCTTGGCATATGTAGTAAGCTAAAATGGCTCATTTCTCAGTCTTGACATAATTTAGGCAAGGCAGATTAACTACCAGTCCCGCTCATACAATAGGGCTTCAGGCTGTAGTGATGTTTCCACAGTTTAGCCTTTGATAGGTATCCAAACCTCAGTCCACCCTCCACTCAGCTAGATGTTTGAAGAAGCTGAGGAGGGGTATGAGTAACAGCCTAAAGAACAAATGCCACTCAGCTGGCGTGGTTGGCAGCGATGGACGATTATACCTCAGCGGTATCTGGAACACAACACAGCTAAAAACACGTGTTTCTCCGCCTTTAGTAAGTCATCAGCGGCTTCCTCAGTTTGTGCTATGTGCTTGTTGTTGCCCACTTTATATAGTTGTCCCGTTCGCGGGGTTTGTAGTACCGCACTTCCGGGTTTCACGTGTCAAGGCCAGAAGTGCGGTACTACAAACCCCGCGAACAGCAACAGTGTTCAGGTGATCCATCATTAGTACTATTAGGCAAGTATTCAATGCCGGTACGAGCGGCCGGCGAGGGGGTTAAACTGCGAGGATCACAGAAAACCAGTGATCCTCGCAGTTTAACCCCCACGCCGGCCGCTCGCACTATGCAACGTTCCGAGGGAATCCTCGCAGTCACAGAACGGCGAGGATTACCCTAAACTACGAGAGCCGAGGCTAGTGCAGCAAACTCGCTGTAATTAGCCTCGATTCTCGCAGTTTTTGGAGGCACATTCGCAAATTCCCCCTTGCTCAAAAAACGGAGCGAGGGGGAATTTGCGAATGAGGGGGGTCAGTTGAATACTGACAGGGTGAGCGGTGACTGCGAGCAAAAAGTCCTGCTCGCAGTCACCGCTCGCCCACGGCATTGAATATATGCCTTAGTGTGCTTATTCCTTCTATCCTACCAGCGCTCCTAGGTGACCCCAGGGTCACAATTATATTTTCTCTACACTTAGTGGTTATTTGTTAGCAGGGGCAGTGAGCTCTCCTCAGACAGCCACTCCCCCTGGGACAGTAGGCGGCACATCCCACAGTAGATTCCCCCCCACTGATCCTTCCTGCCCTCAGCTACTTTGGCCATGGACGGAGAGAGCTTCTAAGCCGCCGGTGATCCACTGCCAGAGAGTCTGTACCTCTACTCACAGGACACAGGTTACATAGTGTGCTCCAGTCAGCCATAGCTGTTTAAGGAACGGACTGCCATTTCTTTCTTTGCATTGTATGCCCTGTATGCTTGCTGTGTATTGTGTACTGCATTAACACTATAACTGCAGGCCAGAAGTATATTGTGTTAGCTGTACCTATGAGCTGCCTGTCTATTTCACTGCTTAAGCATATACAGAGCCTGGTGAAGTCTTCTAGGTGTAAATACAGTAAGACAGGGGCCCCAGCACTGCTGACTTGTACGGCCTGTAATGCTGGCCTATCCCCCCCAGCACTATGTCCAGGACAGCTTATGCGCAAGCTGCTACAATGTGCAAGCGCCACCCACAGCTTCAGCCTCCTCCAAGGGCCAGCTTGGGCCACATCGCTTACTCAGATGATGGCGCCACTGGTAGATAGGCTCTCAACTGCACTGTCCCAGCAGCTTGTGATGCCATCCTTATCCCTGGCTACGGTGACATACTGTTCGCTCCTACACCACGTCCCTGTGTTGCCTTCCAGTCCTCTCGCTTCCAGGGCAGGGGTAGGGGACGTTTTTCTCAAGAGCCGAACCCTAGGTTGCCAGGTTCTCAACACCCAAGGGTAAGCGTCCCTGGGCCACCAGGCGCCCTGACTTTAAGCCATAAGACAAACCCTTCATATTGGTGGGGCGGGCCTCCACCTGGAGGATCACAAGGTGGGAGGCCTCTTATTGGGGTTTTCAGATGCCTGGCTGGAATCCACAACAGATGCATGGGTTTGGGATGTTGTCTCTCGAGAATACTCCCTAACCTTCCGGCGTCGTCCACCAAGCTTGTTCTTTTCCACAAGTTCTCCAAAGTACTAACAAAAGTTAAGGGCTCTGGAACAATCCATCCAAAAGCTCCTGCAGGCTGGCGTCATCGCACCGTTCCCTTTGGCTCAACGAGGCTTGGGATTCTACGCCAGCATCTTTCTAGTCCGGAACCCCAAAGGGTCATACCATCCCATTCTCAACTTAAAACGACTCTACAAGTTTGTTCGACTCCTGAAGTTCTAAATGGAAACATTGCGGTCCATAGTTCTTATCTGCCGTCAAATTCTATGTTTCTAGTCTTAGACTTACAACCAGGAGACTACATGTCATCCTTGGACATCCAGGATGCATATCTTAATATCCCTATAAGGCCAGAACATCAACGGTTTCTGCGGTTTGCACTGCATGACCGTTACTTTCAATTTCAGGCTCTGCTTTTGGACGGTTTACTGCCCCTCAGGTGCTTACAAAGGTCATGGCTTGTAATGGGCAACAGACTTTACAGCCAGGGAGTCCAGATACTTCTGTATCTGGATGACCTGTTGATTCTAGCACAATCTGCGGAGATTCTTAAGGACCTTTTGACCACAGTGGTGACGGTCCTAGAATGTCACGGCTGGATCATCAAATTGGCCCAAGTCATCCATGATTCCCGTCTATAATCCATCTGGGAGCTCAGTTGGATACACCACGTCAAAGGATCCACTTACCAGAGGAGCACCACCGGACACTGCAGTCAGGCATACGACATCTCCACTCCCTCAGAAGGGTGTCAGTTTATGCCTGCATGAGGGTCTTAGGTTTGATGGTATAGACCAGTGGTCTCCAACCTTTTTGGGGGTGTGAGCTACTCGAGACGACAATAAACCGCCTGAAGAGCTACTAAAAAAAAAAAAAATCTGCATAATCGAAAAAATGCCCTTTACACATTATACCACACACTGTAATGTCCCAGACACAATATGCCACACACACTGCAATGTCCAATATGCCGCATACATACCTCCCAACACTGGCGGCAGAGAAGAAGGGACATGTCAGTACACTGTATATAGTGTAATGTGCTGCACAGCCAATGCCATCTGTCTGTTAATGGTGTATCTGGTGGCAGGACTGCATGCTCCAGGTACTGTGTTCCCAATCAGATATGTCAGTATACTGTATATAGCATAATGTGCTGCACAGCCGATGCAGTCTGTCTGTTAATGGTGTATCTGGTGGCAGGACTGCATGCTCCAGGTACTGTGTTCCCAATCAGATATGTCAGTATACTGTATATAGTGTAATGTGCTGCACAGCTGATGCTGTCTGTCTGTTAATGGTGTATCTGGTGGCAGGACTGCATGCTTCAGGTACTGTGTCCCCAATCAGATATGTCAGTATACTGTATATAGTGTAATGTGCTGCACAGCCGATGCCGTCTGTCTGTTAATGGTGTATCTGGTGGCAGGACTGCATGCTCCAGGTACTGTGTCCCCAATCAGATATGTCAGTATACTGTATATAGTGTAATGTGCTGCACAGCCGATGTCATCTGTATGTTAATGGTGTATCTGGTGGCAGGACTGCATGCTCCAGGTACTGTGTCCCCAATCAGATATATCAGTATACTGTGTATATACTGTATAGTGTAATGTGCTGCACAGCCGATGCCATCTGTCTGTTAGTGGTGTATCTGGTGGCAGGACTGCATGCTCCAGGTACTGTGTTCCCAATCACATATGTCAGTATACTGTATATAGTGTAATGTGCTGCACAGCCGATGTCATCTGTATGTTAATGGTGTATCTGGTGGCAGGACTGCATGCTCCAGGTACTGTGTTCCCAATCAGATATGTCAGTATACTGTATATAGTGTGATGTGCTGCACAGCCGATGCCATCTGTCTGTTAATGGTGTATCTGGTGGCAGGACTGCATGCTCCAGGTACTGTGTCCCCAATCAGGTATGTTTGTATACTGTATATAGCATAATGTGCTGCACAGCCGATGCCATCTGTCTGTTAATGGTGTATCTGGTGGCAGGACTGCATGCTCCAGGTACTGTGTTCCCAATCAGATATGTCCGTATACTGTATATAGTGTGATGTGCTGCACAGCCGATGCCGCCTGTCTGTTAATGGTGTATCTGGTGGCAGGACTGCATGCTCCAGGTACTGTGTTCCCAATCAGATATGTCAGTATACTGTATATAGTGTGATGTGCTGCACAGCCGATGCCATCTGTCAATGGTGTATCTGGTGGCAGGACTGCATGCTCCAGGTACTGTGTCCCCAATCAGATATGTCAGTATACTGTATATAGCATAATGTGCTGCACAGCCGATGCCATCTGTCTGTTAGTGGTGTATCTGGTGGCAGGACTGCATGCTCCAGGTACTGTGTCCCCAATCAGATATGTCAGTATACTGTATATAGCATAATGTGCTGCACAGCCGATGCCATCTGTCTGTTAATGGTGTATCTGGTGGCAGGACTGCATGCTCCAGGTACTGTGTCCCCAATCAGATATATCAGTATACTGTATATATAGTGTAATGTGCTGCACAGCCGATGCCATCTGTCTGTTAGTGGTGTATCTGGTGGCAGGACTGCATGCTCCAGGTACTGTGTTCCCAATCAGATATGTCAGTATACTGTATATATAGTGTGATGTGCTGCACAGCCGATGCCATCTGTCTGTTAGTGGTGTTTCTGGTGGCAGGACTGCATGCTCCAGGTACTGTGTCCCCAATCAGATATATCAGTATACTGTATATATAGTGTAATGTGCTGCACAGCCGATGCCGTCTGTCTGTTAATGGTGTATCTGGTGGCAGGACTGCATGCTCCAGGTACTGTGTTCCCAATCAGATATGTCAGTATACTGTATATAGCATAATGTGCTGCACAGCCGATGCCATCTGTCTGTTAATGGTGTATCTGGTGGCAGGACTGCATGCTCCAGATACTGTGTTCCCAATCAAATATGTCAGTATACTGTATATAGTGTGATGTGCTGCACAGCCGATGTCATCTGTCTGTGAATGATGTATTTGGTGGCAGGACTGCATGCTCCAGATACTGTGTTCCCAATCAGATATGTCAGTATACTGTATATAGTGTAATGTGCTGCACAGCCGATGCCATCTGTCTGTTAATGGTGTATCTGGTGGCAGGACTGCATGCTCCAGGTACTGTGTCCCCAATCAGATATGTCAGTATACTGTATATAGTGTAATGTGCTGCACAGCCGATGCCATCTGTCTGTTAGTGGTGTATCTGGTGGCAGGACTGCATGCTCCAGGTACTGTGTCCCCAATCAGATATGTCAGTATACTGTATATAGCATAATGTGCTGCACAGCCGATGCCATCTGTCTGTTAATGGTGTATCTGGTGGCAGGACTGCATGCTCCAGGTACTGTGTCCCCAATCAGATATGTCAGTATACTGTATATAGTGTAATGTGCTGCACAGCCGATGTCATCTGTCTGTTAATGGTGTATCTGGTGGCAGGACTGCATGCTCCAGGTACTGTGTTCCCAATCAGATATGTCAGTATACTGTATATAGTGTAATGTGCTGCACAGCCGATGCCATCTGTCTGTTAATGGTGTATCTGGTGGCAGGACTGCATGCTCCAGGTACTGTGTCCCCAATCAGATATGTCAGTATACTGTATATAGTGTAATGTGCTGCACAGCCGATGCCATCTGTCTGTTAGTGGTGTATCTGGTGGCAGGACTGCATGCTCCAGGTACTGTGTCCCCAATCAGATATGTCAGTATACTGTATATAGCATAATGTGCTGCACAGCCGATGCCATCTGTCTGTTAATGGTGTATCTGGTGGCAGGACTGCATGCTCCAGGTACTGTGTCCCCAATCAGATATGTCAGTATACTGTATATAGTGTAATGTGCTGCACAGCCGATGTCATCTGTCTGTTAATGGTGTATCTGGTGGCAGGACTGCATGCTCCAGGTACTGTGTTCCCAATCAGATATGTCAGTATACTGTATATAGTGTAATGTGCTGCACAGCCGATGCCATCTGTCTGTTAATGGTGTATCTGGTGGCAGGACTGCGTGCTCCAGGTACTGTGTCCCCAATCAGATATATCAGTATACTGTATATATAGTGTAATGTGCTGCACAGCCGATGCCATCTGTCTGTTAGTGGTGTATCTGGTGGCAGGACTGCATGCTCCAGGTGCTCTGTCCCCAATCAGATATGTCAGTATACTGTATAGTGTAATGTGCTGCACAGCCGATGCCATCTGTCTGTTAATGGCGTATCTGGTGGCAGGACTGCATGCTCCAAGTACTGTGTCCCCAATCAGATATGTCAGTATACTGTATATAGTGTGATGTGCTGCACAGCCGATGCCATCTGTCTGTTAATGGTGTATCTGGTGGCAGGACTGCATGCTTCAGGTACTGTGTCCCCAATCAGATATGTCAGTATACTGTATATAGTGTGATGTGCTGCACAGCCGATGCCATCTGTCTGTTAATGGTGTATCTGGTGGCAGGACTGCATGCTTCAGGTACTGTGTCCCCAATCAGATATGTCAGTATACTGTATATAGTGTAATGTGCTGCACAGCCGATGCCGTCTGTCTGTTAATGGTGTATCTGGTGGCAGGACTGCATGCTCCAGGTACTGTGTTCCCAATAAGATATGTCAGTAAACTGTATATATAGTGTAATGTGCTGCACAGCCGATGCCGTCTGCCTGTTAGTGGTGTATCTGGTGGCAGGACTGCATGCTCCAGATACTGTGTTCCCAATCAGATATGTCAGTATACTGTATATATAGTGTGATGTGCTGCACAGCCGATGCCATCTGTATGTTAATGGCGTATCTGGTGGCAGGACGGCATGCTCCAGGTGCTCTGTCCCCAATCAGATATGCCAGTATACTGTATATAGCATAATGTGCTGCACAGCCGATGCCATCTGTCTGTGAATGGTGTATCTGGTGGCAGGACTGCGTGCTCCAGGTACTGTGTCCCCAATCAGATCTCTCGGTATACTGTATATATAGTGTAATGTGCTGCACAGCCGATGTCATCTGTATGTTAATGGTGTATCTGGTGGCAGGACTGCGTGCTCCAGGTACTGTGTTCCCAATCAGATATGTCAGTATACTGTGTATATATAGTGTAATGTGCTGCACAGCCGATGTCATCTGTATGTTAATGGTGTATCTGGTGGCAGGACTGCGTGCTCCAGGTACTGTGTTCCCAATCAGATATGTCAGTATACTGTGTATATATAGTGTAATGTGCTGCACAGCCGATGTCATCTGTATGTTAATGGTGTATCTGGTGGCAGGACTGCGTGCTCCAGGTACTGTGTTCCCAATCAGATATGTCAGTATACTGTGTATATATAGTGTAATGTGCTGCACAGCCGATGTCATCTGTATGTTAATGGTGTATCTGGTGGCAGGACTGCGTGCTCCAGGTACTGTGTTCCCAATCAGATATGTCAGTATACTGTGTATATATAGTGTAATGTGCTGCACAGCCGATGTCATCTGTATGTTAATGGTGTATCTGGTGGCAGGACTGCGTGCTCCAGGTACTGTGTTCCCAATCAGATATGTCAGTATACTGTGTATATATAGTGTAATGTGCTGCACAGCCGATGCCATCTGTCTGTGAATGGTGTATCTGGTGGCAGGACTGCGTGCTCCAGGTACTGTGTCCCCAATCAGATCTCTCGGTATACTGTATATATAGTGTAATGTGCTGCACAGCCGATGTCATCTGTATGTTAATGGTGTATCTGGTGGCAGGACTGCGTGCTCCAGGTACTGTGTTCCCAATCAGATATGTCAGTATACTGTATATATAGTGTAATGTGCTGCACAGCCGATGCCATCTGTCTGTGAATGATGTATCTGGTGGCAGGACTGCGTGCTCCAGGTACTGTGTCCCCAATCAGATATATCAGTATACTGTATATAGTGTAATGTGCTGCACAGCCGATGCCATCTGGCTGTGAATGATGTATCTGGTGGCAGGACTGCATGCTCCAGGTACTGTGTCCCCAATCAGATATATCAGTATACTGTATACAGTGTGATGTGCTGCACAGCCGATGCCATCTGTCTGTGAATGATGTATCTGGTGGCAGGACTGCGTGCTCCAGGTACTGTGTCCCCAATCAGATATGCACTACAATACACAAGTCAGGCTGATATGTAATATATAGTAGTGTTTAGGACAAACCTGTTGTGTCGTATACAGTATGAGGGGTAATTATGAAAAGTTTTTTTTTGAGGAGAGAAAGATTTGTCATATGGTGGTGCACCACCATATGACAAATCTTTCTCTCCTCAAAAAAAGTCTTCTATTAATATTGTCTGTGGTAGCACACCCCTAAGTATATTACAAGTTACCTATCCTTACTAGAGGGGGCCTAGCCTAAATATACTCAATATCTGTTCCTCTTCCTGTGCAACTGATCAACCAACCCTTTGTCCGTAATTATGAAAAGTTTGATTGCTTGTCTTATAGGGTGTCCCAATCAGACTAGAAGTGGGTCCACGAGACCTGAAGAACCAGCAGTTTGTAGCAGTGCGGCGTGACACTGGCGAGAAAGTGACCATCGCAGAGGACCAGGCCGAGAGTACGTTACAGGAAATGCTGGAGGAGATCCACGCCAATCTCTACAACAGGTAACGCATTCGGCAAACCCCTGACCAATTGTGCACCAAAGATGGGAGCCGGTAATCTGTAGTAGCATTGGGATGGTGCTCTGTAGTAGCGTGGGTGCTGGGTGATCTGTAATAGCAGCAGGTGATCTGTAAGAGCGTGGGTGGGGGGTGATCTGTAAGAGCGTGGGTGGGGGGTGATCTGTAGTAGCATGGGGATAGTGGTCTGTAGGAGCGTGGGTGGGGGGTGATCTGTAGTAGCGGCAGTTGATCTGTAGTAATGAGAGGATCTAATCTGTAACAGCGGGAGTGTTTTTCTCTGTAGTAGAGACTGGGGGGTGTGTTCTGCAGTAGTTTGTGGGGGGGGGGTGATCTGTTGTACATGGGTGGTCTGTGATCTGTTTCGTGGACGGGGGGTGATCTGTTAGGATGCCTCTGACTCCCGCCTACCCAGTGCCATGCCCGAGACTCCCCCCACCCCAGTGCCATGCTTCTGGCTCCCACCCCCCTCCAGTGCCACGCCACTGACTCCCCCTCAGTGTCATGCCACTGACTCCCCCCTAGTGCCATGCATCTGACTCCGCCCCCCCTAGTGCCGTGCCTCTGACCCCGCCCCCTAGTGCCGTGCCTGACACCCCCCTCCTAGTGCCGTGCCTGACACCCCCCCTCCTAGTGCCGTGCCTGACACCCCCCCCCTCCTAGTGCCGTGCCTGACACCCCCCCCCTCCTAGTGCCGTGCCTGGCACCCCCCCTCCTAGTGCCGTGCCTGACACCCCCCCTCCTAGTGCCGTGCCTGACACCCCCCCTCCTAGTGCCGTGCCTGACACCCCCCCTCCTAGTGCCGTGCCTGACACCCCCCCCTCCTAGTGCCGTGCCTGACACCCCCCCCTCCTAGTGCCGTGCCTGACACCCCCCTTCCTAGTGCCGTGCCTGACACCCCCCTTCCTAGTGCCGTGCCTGACACCCCCCCTCCTAGTGCCGTGCCTGACACCCCCCCTCCTAGTGCCGTGCCTGACACCCCCCCTCCTAGTGCCGTGCCTGCCACCCCCCCTTTCTAGTGCCGTGCCTGACACCCCCCCTCCTAGTGCCGTGCCTGACACCCCCCCTCCTAGTGCCGTGCCTGACACCCCCCCTCCTAGTGCCGTGCCTGACACCCCCCCTCCTAGTGCCGTGCCTGACACCCCCCTCCTAGTGCCGTGCCTGACACCCCCCTCCTAGTGCCGTGCCTGACACCCCCCTCCTAGTGCCGTGCCTGACACCCCCCTCCTAGTGCCGTGCCTGACACCCCCCTCCTAGTGCCGTGACTGACACCCCCCCTCCTAGTGCCGTGCCCGACAACCCCCCCTCCTAGTGCCGTGCCTGACAACCCCCCCTCCTAGTGCCGTGCCCGACACCCCCCCCCTCCTAGTGCCGTGCCCGACACCCCCCCTCCTAGTGCCGTGCCCGACACCCCCCCCTCCTAGTGCCGTGCCCGACACCCCCCCTCCTAATGCCGTGCCCGACACCCCCCCTCCTAGTGCCGTGCCCGACACCCCCCTCCTAGTGCCGTGCCCGACACCCCCCTCCTAGTGCCGTGCCCGACACCCCCCCTCCTAGTGCCGTGCCCGACACCCCCCCTCCTAGTGCCGTGCCTCTGACACCCCCCCTCCTAGTGCCGTGCCCGACACCCCCCCTCCTAGTGCCGTGCCCGACACCCCCCCTCCTAGTGCCGTGCCCGGCACCCCCCCTCCTAGTGCCGTGCCCGGCACCCCCCCTCCTAGTGCCGTGCCCGGCACCCCCCCTCCTAGTGCCGTGCCCGACACCCCCCCTCCTAGTGCCGTGCCCGACACCCCCCCTCCTAGTGCCGTGCCCGACACCCCCCCTCCTAGTGCCGTGCCCGACACCCCCCCTCCTAGTGCCGTGCCCGACACCCCCCCTCCTAGTGCCGTGCCCGACACCCCCCCTCCTAGTGCCGTGCCCGACACCCCCCCTCCTAGTGCCGTGCCCGACACCCCCCCTCCTAGTGCCGTGCCCGACACCCCCCCTCCTAGTGCCGTGCCCGACACCCCCCCTCCTAGTGCCGTGCCCGACACCCCCCCTCCTAGTGCCGTGCCCGACACCCCCCCTCCTAGTGCCGTGCCCGACACCCCCCCTCCTAGTGCCGTGCCCGACACCCCCCCTCCTAGTGCCGTGCCTCTGACACCCCCCCCCTCCTAGTGCCGTGCCTCTGACACCCCCCCCCTCCTAGTGCCGTGCCTCTGACACCCCCCCCCTCCTAGTGCTGTGCCTCTGACACCCCCCCCCTCCTAGTGCCGTGCCTCTGACACCCCCCCCCTCCTAGTGCCGTGCCTCTGACACCCCCCCCCCTCCTAGTGCCGTGCCTCTGACACCCCCCCCCCTCCTAGTGCCGTGCCTCTGACACCCCCCCCCTCCTAGTGCCGTGCCTCTGACACCCCCCCCCCTCCTAGTGCCGTGCCTCTGACACCCCCCCCCTCTAGTGCCGTGCCTCTGACACCCCCCCCTCCTAGTGCCGTGCCTCTGACACCCCCCTCTCCTAGTGCCGTGCCTCTGACACCCCCCCCTCCTAGTGCCGTGCCTCTGACACCCCCCCCCTCTAGTGCCGTGCCTCTGACACCCCCCCCTCCTAGTGCCGTGCCTCTGACACCCCCCTCTCCTAGTGCCGTGCCTCTGACACCCCCCTCTCCTAGTGCCGTGCCTCTGACACCCCTCCCTCCTAGTGCCGTGCCTCTGACACCCCCCCTCCTAGTGCCGTGCCTCTGACACCCCCCCCCTCCTAGTGCCGTGCCTCTGACACCCCCCCCTCCTAGTGCCGTGCCTCTGACACCCCCCCCTCCTAGTGCCGTGCCTCTGACACCCCCCCCTCCTAGTGCCGTGCCTCTGACACCCCCCCCTCCTAGTGCCGTGCCTCTGACACCCCCCCTCCTAGTGCCGTGCCTCTGACACCCCCCCCTCCTAGTGCCGTGCCTCTGACACCCCCCCCTCCTAGTGCGTGCCCGACACCCCCCCCTCCTAGTGCCGTGCCTCTGACACCCCCCCCCTCCTAGTGCCGTGCCTCTGACACCCCCCCCCTCCTAGTGCCGTGCCTCTGACACCCCCCCCCTCCTAGTGCCGTGCCTCTGACACCCCCCCCCTCCTAGTGCCGTGCCTCTGACACCCCCCCCTCCTAGTGCGTGCCCGACACCCCCCCTCCTAGTGCCGTGCCTCTGACACCCCCTCCTCTAGTATCGTGCTTCTGACTCCCCCCCCCCCCCCCCTCTTAGTGCCGTGCCTCTGACACCCCCCCTCCTAGTGCCGTGCCTCTGACACCCCCCCCTCCTAGTGCGTGCCTCTGACACCCCCCTTCCTAGTGCCGTGCCTCTGACACCCCCTCCTCTAGTATCGTGCTTCTGACCCCCCCCCCCCCCCTCTTAGTGCCGTGCCTCTGACACCCCCCCCTCCTAGTGCCGTGCCTCTGACACCCCCCCTCCTAGTGCCGTGCCTCTGATACCCCCCCTCCTAGTGCCGTGCCTGTGATACCCCCCCCCCCTCCTAGTGCCGTGCCTCTGACACCCCTCCCTCCTAGTGCCGTGCCTCTGACACCCCCCCCTCCTAGTGCCGTGCCTGACACCCCTCCCCTCTAGTATTGTGCTTCTGACACCCCCTCCTCTAGTATCGTGCTTCTGACTCCCCCCCCCCCCCCCTCTTAGTACCGTGCCTCTGACACCCCCCCCTCCTAGTGCCGTGCCTCTGACACCCCCCCTCCTAGTGCCGTGCCTCTGATACCCCCCCTCCTAGTGCCGTGCCTCTGACCCCCCCCCCTCCTAGTGCCGTGCCTCTGACCCCCCCCTCCTAGTGCCGTGCCTCTGACACTCCCCCTCCTAGTGCCGTGCCTCTGATACCCCCCCTCCTAGTGCCGTGCCTCTGACCCCCCCCTCCTAGTGCCGTGCCCGACACCCCCCCTCCTAGTGCCGTGCCTCTGACACCCCCCCTCCTAGTGCCGTGCCTCTGACACCCCCCCTCCTAGTGCCGTGCCTCTGACACCCCCCCTCCTAGTGCCGTGCCTCTGACACCCCCTCCTCTAGTATCGTGCTTCTGACTTCCCCCATTGTATCCCAGGGCCCTGAAGGATCTGACCAGTCATATGGTGGTTGCCAACACGATGGAAGAGTTTCAGAAGCAGCTGGATACAGGAAAGGTAAGTGTTGGGGTTATGTGTGATACCTTACACCGGGGAGTCGGTGTCCCCACTACCTGCACATGGGATGGGTGTCATACAGTATAACAAGACTCCATGTTATTGTCACTTGAATTGAATGAATCCGAGCCCCATGTGTATGTACTGCAGCTAGTGTGTAAATGTTCTATATAGTGACAAACGCCGTTAGATAATCAGGTTATTAGATTCTCACACGTCATGGATTGCCAGGAGATGGCTACAGGGTCCTCCTGACCATACGTGGTGACAGCAACCCATTGTTTGGCCAGGATGGTGCACTGGTTCCCCTGTGCTCAGTCTATGTGAATCTCATAGCCGGTACTTTGTACGGCAGTGTTGTCAAACTCATGGCCCTCCAGCTGTTCTGGAACTACAAATCCCAGCATTCCCTACCACAAATCTTTAATAATGGATTGCTAAAATGGTGGCAGGTCATGCTGGGACATGTAGTTCCACAACAGCTGGAGGGCCATGAGTTTTACACCACTGCTATACGGATACACGGGGAGGGGTAGTTTCCATTTGTGTGGTATAGGGTTCCGACAGTCGGGATCCCGACAGTCATTAGCCCGACGTCGGGATCCCGATTTGCCGGACATCGTGGCAAGCGCAACAAAGCCCCTTGCGGGCTCGCTACGCTGCGGGCACGGTGGCTTGCTACGTTCCCCACCTATTCTGTTCTCCCTCTATGGGGGTTGTGGACCCCCATGAGGGAGAATAGCCGGTGGCCGTTGGGAACCCGTGCATCAGTATTTTAACAGTCGGGATCCCAACGTCGGGTAAATGACAGTCGGGATCCTGTTTCCATGGCAAAGTAACCATATTGCCTAGCTACAGTACGTACCCAATGGCTGGACAGCTCTCAAAAACCACAGCAAAAATGAATGCATGCGACAGAGCCGATGGCTCCGAAGCAGCTGGGCCCTTGGAGGAAAGTCGATAACAAACCTGTCACTTGCAAGACCAGCGTTCATTCCAGCACATGGTGCAGTCGGTCTGACCAGAATAATGAACCTTTCAGCTGATGTAAGATAGATGTGGCCACAATGATGGAAGCTGGAGTTCCCGAGCGGTTTACAACTGCACCACAGGCCTTAGTGTGTGTTATCTGGAGGAGCTGACGGTACTGGACGCGCCGCTGCCGCTCCACCGGTTTCATCCATCAGACCGTACTGACATTACAGAACCCACTGCAGCCGGGTTCAGGGAGTCCATGCAATGTAGAATCTCCCCCACAAATGTCAAAGCTCTATATGGCAACATGTTAAATCCGTGAGCGGCAAACCGGGAAGATGGCAGGAACACCGGAAGCTACTATTATATTGCCCGAACGGGCGTACACACGGGGCGATTTATCCATCTAGATCGCTTAGAACTGAAGCACAGATTGCTGTGTGTACACCCCATTAAGATGCAGATCCCATCACATCTAAATATCTAGTCAGGTCCCCGGGCTGCATCGCTAGCCGCTTAGCCCCGAGTTACTGGAAGTCAATGACCTTCGTTATTGTTAGAAGCAGGAGAGTGAATAGTAAATCAACTCTTAAGGTGCAGACACACTACATTTTTTTTGACCAATTTCCCTTGAACCCAGGGTCCTGGACAAAAGATCTAGCTACAGTTTATAGGCTCTTTATGAAAGATTGAGCTGCATACAGCTGAAGAACAACCTCAATGAACAACTGGCGGGTATGTGCATCGTCATTCGTCGTTCCTCGCATTCACACTGAGATTTTGACCAATTTCGTTCAGAATGGCTGAAATGAGCGAAATTGGTCAAACAAATTGTACAGTGTTTACACCGGATCCGATATGATTTCCCGGCGGTCGGGATCCCGGCGGTCGGAATCCCGACACTGGAATCCCGACCGCCGAAATCCCGACAAGGGGGGGACATGGATCGCCCCCCCTTGCGGG
Source organism: Crinia signifera (assembly GCF_055691185.1). NCBI lineage: Eukaryota > Metazoa > Chordata > Amphibia > Anura > Myobatrachidae > Crinia > Crinia signifera. The sequence continues at coordinate 1,575,507 of NC_139219.1, forward strand.
CTCGCTGCGCTCGCCACGCAGCGGGCCCGATGCCTCGCTACGCTCGGCACGCTATTTTATTCTCCCTCTATGGGTGTCGTGGACACCCACGGAGGGAGAAAGTTTCGGGATTTCGGCGGTCGGGATTCCAGTGTCGGGATTCCGACCGCCGGGATCCCGACCGCCAGGAAATTAACCGCATCCCCTTTACACCTTTAGACCTATATGCAATCGTCCTAATAAATCCCACTAATTACAATGGCGACCCTACAAGCTGTAAAACTTAGAGACATACATTGCTAAACCCAAATATACACTCAATACCACCAACACGGCGAGGACCCAGCTGCAGAGAACAGACAGCTGAATGTATAGGAAGCAGTGACCAGTATAGGAAGCAGTGACCAGTATAGGAAGCAGTGACCAGTATAGGACGCAGGGTCCGGATCTTCCCTATCAGGTGGACACAGGAATCACCACTACAATCAGATAACTTTGTCTAGTTACTGTGGACTGAATCTGTTGGATCCATTGTTGTAAAGGACTTGAAGCACGTTGGAAACACAGCAAAGTTATAGTACATTACCCATGATCTTCAGCCATTGCACTTCCAAATTGGTGATGCCAAGCAATCCTCCCTAAACTGATCCCAGTGGCCCTGTTGCTGTCACAGTGCCGGCAATTTTACCTTACGACACTGAGATTATCTGGGAATGCAAAATTGGAGAGAGAAAAAAGTAGACTCTTTTTGTGGGGCACTCTTTTGTTTCTGATTCTAATAAAACTTAGCTTTTAATATATTCAAATAAGATAAAGTAGACATACATACACAGACAAACAATCCGAATCTGGGCAGATAAGGATACACTTAGATTTTGCAGTGAGCTTTTAAACTATAGGCTATGCAAGGATTTTTATGAAAGTCCATCTTATATCTGACCAGAACATGTGTGATTTTTCCGCACAGCTAATTGCTTTTCTATGCTGGAAATTGCAGTGAGCTTATAAAAATTGCTATGCAAGTAACAAGATTGGGTTCTGTGTCAGTACAAAATATATGAATGTTGTGATACGTCTAGCACAGCTAATTGCTGTTTGCGCTAGAGATCGTCTGAAGGTTTTTATTTGAAAAGTATTTTATCGAGAAAATTTCCCTGCTTAGACTGTGCATTTGTTCATGACTGCTACTGAGCGTTTATAGTGGTGTGTCAGAATTTGGAATGACTTGTCTGAAAATATACTCTATCAGGCAGTACCTGCTAAGAGTTTCTTATGTCAGAAATGTCCCAAAACACATCAGTATTCGCTCCTGGTCTCAAAAAAGTCACTTTCCACATAATTATAGTAACAGTGAGGGATTACTTACATATCATAGAGTTGTTACACTATTGGTGAGAGATGCTGATACAGATACATTTTTATACACATGGATTTTTATATGTCACACAAATATGATCTGTCTCCGTTTGCCAATGTCTTCCACTATCAGTGAAAAAGGTTATGGTACAGGGATAGATCGTTGCAAAACCAAACAAATGACCAAATCTTGCTATGCAGCAGACCACTAGGTAATTGACTCCTGTATCGCAGAGCACCTGGCTCACACCATTGCACAGAGGAAAAGAGTCTGGTCTATTGTTATGCCACAAGAGAAATAATGATCAGCATACTAAAGGAAAAATAACCAGCAAGAAGGTTTACATTTGTAATGATAAATAGTGTGATAGATTGTTGCAATAAATTGTATCAAAAATCTCTATGTTTGTAGATTGTTACAATCAATTGTAGCCACACAATTTGTACAGTAATCCTGTTCTCACAATAGTGACCTTCTAGCGAGTCAGATTGGACCTGCTGCTGTCTCTGAGTCTTGCATACGTGCATAGGGCTCAGGATGAGAGAGTCCGTCTCTGTGCTATAGGGTCAGGGAGAGATAAAGTAATGGCACTTCTGCTGTTGGAAAAATTGCGGGAGAATTGCCTTGTTATACTGACATTGCAATGCAATAAGCCACGCAGTATCACCAATGAGAGAGTGTCAGAAATATAGATGATGACAGTTAAAGAGTCAAAAAACCGACAGTATTAAATGTGGAAAGGATATTTAAAGTAGCCCACATGGAACGGGTGCCACCTTCTGCTTTTAGAAAAGTCTTGCTCCTGCAGCGGACTTAAATAATGAGAGGGGATAGACACAGGTTCACAGTGTGGTGAAAAAAAGTTAAACACATCAAGTGATCAAGCCGTTGGAAGGCGAAACGCGCGTCATCCCCCACACTGTCCGTCGGCGCCGGCGGGACAGTGCACCTTAGACTGCCAGGCAATCAGCCGCACTACCAAGAAATCCTGTGACAGAGACTCTAAACTGAGCACAGAGAACTTCCCTCCTCTCTCTCTCCACGTCAGGCACCCGTCCTCATACAGGTATTCCACCGCTCTCTCCCTGCTGATTTACACAGGCTGCCATGCTCTGTTGCTGAAACACCATGGCAGCAGCTGTCATCTAACAGCACAAGCAAAGAGCGGTGTGTTTAACTTTTTTACACCATACTGTGAACCTGTGTCTATCCCCTCTCATTATTTAAGTCCGCTGCAGGAGCAAGACTTTTCTAAAAGCAGAAGGTGGCACCCGTTCCATGTGGGCTACTTTAAATATCCTTTCTTCAGCGGTAGACGTCAGGGGCCACAGGGATAACATTGGGTCTAGGAGTGACGTCACGACCAATCCAGCACCAGAAAGGTTAAACTTCTGGGCTGCTCAGAGACAGCCCCTGGGCTCTCACCTCCTATACCCCGCCTCCCAGGCTAGTCAGTTTTTATCGTGCTGGCAGGAGCCAACACGCATTAGAAAGGTGCTGCTTTAATAGCAGCATAAAACTTCTTTTAATTTTTTTTTTTTTATTCTGATTTTTACACTGACCGGAGTCAGTGACAGAGCAGCAGCGCCGGGGGTCTGTTAGACCCCTGCACTGCGCTCCATCACCCGGGACCCGGCAGCCCAACACCACCCACGTGGTTTCCACAAGCGGAGGTGTTCGGCTGGCTCTAGAGCACTGGAGAGCACAGCCGCAACGGGGACCGGGACAACAGCGGTGAGCCGCTTACAGGTAACGCGCTCCCCGCTGGGAGCGCGCGCGCGCATGGTTAATGGCGGCTGAGCAGCCCGGCGAAAGGGGGATCGCCGGGCTGCACTAGCAAGCGGCAGAACCGCCGCCTTTTCAAAAGTGTTGAGCGCTCTGTCCCGCTGGACCACCAGGGAGATGTTGAGTGTGGGCAGTGGCGTCGGTACGCGGGGCCGCCCGGCAAGCGCCGGATCCCCGCCATTTTACCGGCGCCACATGAGTCATATATTCCCAGTGGCCATTTGCTAGCAGGGGGAGGGAGCCTCTCCTCACACAGCCCCTCCCCCGGAGACAGGAGCTAGGATGTACCCACGGGGTTTCCAGCCCTGATCTCTTCCTGCCTGCCTGCTGCACGTGTTGGAAGGACACAGAGAGCTCTCTGCCAGTCTGGAGTTCCATCTCTTCACGGCCGGGCCATCTGGGCAAATCCCCCCTGTACCTCTCCTTCAAGGATACCAGGTTACAGTAATTTATGCTCCTGCCGGCCTTAGTGCTTTGCGGAGCTCAGTGCCAGGTTTTTTATTTTGCATTGTATGCCCTGTCTGTGTGCTGTGTCTCATATTGTCTTAACACTATCACTGCCTGTCAGAAAGTATATTGTGTTAATTGTTACAGTCAGCTACCTCTTGTACAATGTCAGAGGAAAGCGGTGACGACACATGGGCCCCTATATTGGTGTCCTGCACGCGTTGCAGAGCGGGCGTACCCCAGCTTGTAGAGGGGTTATGCCTACAATGTATAAAAACACATGCGCAGCCCCCTGTGGCAGCTCCCTCAGGGGAACCTGCTTGGGCCCAGCTTACCCAGGTCATGTCGCAGTTAATAGACAGGCTCTCTGCTGCACCATCCCTGCAGCCGGGACCGTCCGTGTCTCGGCCATGTGCCCCCCCCGAGGAGCCGGCATGGGCGCGTGCTTTGGCAGACTCAGTTCAGGGCATCCGTGCCTCTTTAAAGGGTAAATCCCGTAAGCCCCGGGGGGAGATTCCTTCTACCCTCACCCGTCAGGATACGGATGTAGATACTGATGAGGAGGAGGATCAGCTGGTTGACGACACAGTCGACGCAGATGCTGACGACACCTCCAACGACATAACAGCAAAAGTCGATGTAGAAGCCCTGGTAATTGCGGTTAGAGACGTGTTACATTTACAGGAGGTCTCTGAACCAGTACAGTCTGTGGGCCCATCTTTTAAGCGTCACAAGCAGACGCGGACAGTGTTCCCTAACTCTGCAGAGCTAGAGGATGTCCTTGGGGAGGCCTGGGTGTTACCAAATAGGAAGTTTCCGCTCCCTAAGCGGTTTAATTCCCTGTACCCGCTCCCTCCAGAGGATAGAGTTCGCTGGGAGACTCCTCCCAAGGTGGATGCACATATCGCTAAGATTGTGCGTTCCAGTACTTTACCCATTCCAACCGCCTCTCTTAAAGATGCCGCTGACAGAAAGTTAGAGAACTTTCTTAAGCTGATTTTTACAACAACTGGGGCGGTTGCACGACCTACCCTGGCATCTGCCTGGGTAGCAAAGGCCATGGTCAAATGGATTTCTCTCCTCACTAATATTATTACTGAGGGAGATAGTGTAGATGACATGTTTCCTATTCTTGACATCATGCATCAAGCTGCACTATATTTGGGAGAGGCTGCATTAGATGCAGCCACTCTTACTTCAAGGGCATCTGCCTCGGCAGTGGCGGCTCGACGATCCCTGTGGCTTCGCTCTTGGAAAGCGGATACTGAGTCCAAACAAACTCTAGAGGCATTACCCTTTGCGGGTTCTCTATTGTTTGGATCAGAGCTGGACAAAATCGTGGCCACGGTGGCTGCCTCAAAGGCGGCTTTCCTGCCATCCACTCATGCTCCGCGTCCTCGACCGGCGTTCCAGTCCTTTCGTTTCCAGGGCAGGGGTAGGGGACAGTCGTTCACAAAGACTCAGGCCCAACCCGCAAAGCCCTCTAGGGCCAGAGGAAAACGTCCCTGGCCCACTAGACGTGCTGAACATAAACCCGAGGTTAAGCCCTCGGCATGATGGGCCGGCGCTCCACCTGGGGGATCCCAGGGTGGGGGGTCGCCTGCTTCGGTTTTCGCACATGTGGCTGGAGTCCACGACAGACGCTTGGGTTCGAGACTTAGTCTTCAAAGGCTATTCTATAACCTTTCGCCGTCGACCACCGAGCTCGTTCTTTTCAACAAGTTCTCCCAAGGACTTGGAAAAGCGCGTAGCCCTGGAACAGGCCATACAAAAACTACTTTCAGCAGGTGTCATTGCCCCCGTTCCAGTGTCGCAACAAGGCACAGGTTTCTACGCCAGTCTTTTCTTGGTACGGAAGCCCAATGGGACCTTCCGTCCCATTTTAAATCTAAAAAGATTAAACAAATTCCTTCGGGTCCCGAAGTTCAAAATGGAGACCTTGCGGTCCATTGTGCTGGCGTTGCAACCAGGGGACTACATGGCATCCCTCGACATACAAGATGCGTATCTACATGTACCCATCAAACAAGAACACTGGCGGTTTCTCAGGTTTGCGCTGCAAGACCGTCACTTTCAATTTCAGGCACTACCTTTCGGCCTGGCCACAGCTCCCCGCGTGTTTACGAAGGTCATGGCAGTGATGTGCAGTGCTCTTCGCCACCAGGGGGTTCGGATTCTCCCATACCTGGACGATCTGTTGATCCTGGCTCAGTCGCCCCAGGTTCTCCAGGCACACTTGACCAAGGTCGTGGCGGTCCTGGAACGCCATGGCTGGATAATCAATTGGCCAAAGTCATCCATAGTCCCTACTCAATCTATGATTCACCTAGGGGCCCTGTTGGACACAGTAAATCAGCGGATTTACTTGCCGGAGATACGCCGCAAGGCCCTGCAGTCCAGAGTTCAACATCTTCTCTCGCTCAGGTGTGTCTCAATACATGCCTGCATGAGGGTGCTGGGCTCCATGGTCTCGACTTTCGACATGGCGGAGTACGCTCAGTTCCACTCTCGCCCCTTACAACGGGAAATTCTAAGGAAATGGTCGGGGTCATACTCCAACATACGGTCACACCTGATTGTCTTATCACCGGCAGCTCGGAGTTCCCTGTCATGGTGGCTTCTAGATCAGAACCTCATGGAAGGGAGGCCTTTTTGGATCCAAAAATGGACTCTCCTCACCACGGATGCCAGTCTTCGTGGTTGGGGAGCAGTCACATGTCAGAAATCCTTTCAGGGGCTTTGGACTCCACAGGAATCCTTGCTATCCATCAACACTCTCGAACTAAGAGCTGTCTTACTGGCTCTCCGCCAGGCAGAGCCTTGGCTTCAAGGTCACCCGGTGCAGGTACAGTCGGACAATGCGACGACGGTGGCTTATATCAACCACCAGGGTGGCACTCGGAGTCGAGCAGCTATGGCGGAGGCCTCTTGTATCTTCCAGTGGGCGGAGAACAAGATCCCGGCATTATCGGCAATCTTCATCCCGGGACTCCTCAATTGGGAGGCGGACTTCTTGAGTCGGCAGACTCTGGATGCCGGCGAATGGACCCTACATCCGAAAGCATTTCAGATGTTGGTAGACCGGTGGGGCAGACCGGAGGTGGATCTGATGGCATCTCGCCACAATCACCAGGTCACCCTGTACGGTTCCAGGTCTCGAGATCCGAACGCTTGCATGGTAGACGCTCTGTCAGCCCAGTGGCCGTTCGCTCTCATGTATGCCTTTCCCCCATTTTCACTCCTTCTCCGAGTTCTTCGCAAATTGAAGGCAGAAGGGGGCACGATGATCTTGGTGGCCCCTCATTGGCCTCGGAGGATCTGGTTCTCAGATCTGCAGGCCCTGTCAGTGGCCCCTCCAATCCGGCTACCTCTGTGGCCAGATCTGCTCTCGCAGGGGCCGTGCCTCCATCCCGATCTGCAGCGGTTGTCTTTAACGGGGTGGCTGTTGAGACCGCCTTGTTAAAAGCTAAAGGCTTTAATTCACGGGTGATTTCGACTATGCTCAGAGCTCGTAGGCCTTCTTCGGCCGGTGCTTATCATCGCATCTGGCGAGCTTACTTCGCCTGGTGTAGCTCACGCAAGTTTAACCCAAAAACCTATCGGTTGTCTCGAATTCTGTCCTTTCTACAAAAGGGTTTAGAAGCCGGCCTTAGACTGTCATCACTAAAGGTACAGGTGTCGGCCTTGTCTATTCTATTTCGAAGGAGGCTGGCGTTGTTGCAGGACATCCGCACTTTCTTGCAGGGGGTTTTGCGAATCCAACCTCCGTTTGTCCCACCGGTTGCTCCATGGGATCTTTCTCTGGTTCTTAAGGCTCTACAGGGTCCCCCTTTTGAACCATTGCGATCAGTGGATCTATCTTGGCTTACATGGAAAACTGTTTTTCTGCTGGCCATTGCTTCGGCCAGGAGGGTTTCAGATTTATCGGCTCTGTCCTGTCAGTCTCCTCTTCTGGTTTTCCACCCTGACAGGGCGGTCCTTCGAACAGTCCCTTCACACCTTCCCAAGGTGGTGTCCAAATTTCACGTTAATCAGGAGATAGTGGTCCCAGCCTTTCGGGGGCCGGAAGCTTCTCCTGAACAGCGATTCCTAGATGTAGTGCGAGCGTTACGTATCTATGTGCGTCGTACTAAAGCACTTAGGAAATCTAACTCTCTCTTTGTCCTCTATGGATTTCAGAAAAGAGGTTGGCCTGCTACGAAGCAGACCATTGCCCGGTGGCTAAGGTCTGTCATCAAACAAGCTTACTTGGGTGCCGCCCTTCCGGTTCCAACGGGCGTCCGGGCTCATTCCACGAGATCTGTGGGTGCGTCTTGGGCTGTTAGGGGTGGTGCGACAGCAGAGCAACTTTGCAAGGCGGCGACCTGGTCGTCTCCTCATACTTTCTTACGCTTCTATGCGTTTGATACGTTTACCTCACAAGACTCGGCATTCGGCCGGAGTGTATTGGCTGCGGCCCAGGCGCGCCCCCACCCATAGGTGGCTGCTTTAGGACATCCCAATGTTATCCCTGGGGCCCCTGACGTCTACCGCTGAAGAAAATGATATTTATGTCTTACCTGTTAAATATCTTTCTTCGAGGACGTCAGGGGCCACAGGGATCCCTCCCTGGCGCGCCTACTTCATGATTAACATTAAGAGTTACTCCGTTGAGTCAACTTAGTTAAAATTTCCTCTGTTGAGGGTGTTTACACATGTTACAGTTATGGTTTCTCTATTGAGCAACCACACATACACATATATTTGTTGAGTGTGTTTCTGTATGGGTTTCTCTTCCTTCTATCTTGTCTCCTGCCTGGCTTGGGAAAAAAACTGACTAGCCTGGGAGGCGGGGTATAGGAGGTGAGAGCCCAGGGGCTGTCTCTGAGCAGCCCAGAAGTTTAACCTTTCTGGTGCTGGATTGGTCGTGACGTCACTCCTAGACCCAATGTTATCCCTGTGGCCCCTGACGTCCTCGAAGAAAGATATTTAACAGGTAAGACATAAATATCATTTTCCACATTTAATACTGTCGGTTTTTTGACTCTTTAACTGTCATCATCTAATTTCTGACACTCTCTCATTGGTGATACTGCGTGGCTGATTGCATTGCAATGTCAGTATAACAAGGCAATTCTCCCGCAATTTTTCCAACAGCAGAAGTGCCATTACTTTATCTCTCTCTGACCCTATAGCACAGAGACGGACTCTCTCATCCTGAGCCCTATGCACGTATGCAAGACTCAGAGACAGCAGCAGGTCCAATCTGACTCGCTAGAAGGTCACTATTGTGAGAACAGGATTACTGTACAAATTGTGTGGCTACAATTGATTGTAACAATCTACAAACATAGAGATTTTTGATACAATTTATTGCAACAATCTATCACACTATTTATCATTACAAATGTAAACCTTCTTGCTGGTTATTTTTCCTTAAGTACGCTGATCATTATTTCTCTTGTGGCATAACAATAGACCAGACTTTTTTCCTCTGTGCAATGGTGTGAGCCAGGTGCTCTGCGATACAGGAGTCAATTACCTAGTGGTCTGCTGCATAGCAAGATTTGGTCATTTGTTTGGTTTTGCAACGATCTATCCCTGTACCATAACCTTTTTCACTGATAGTGGAAGACATTGGCAAACGGAGACAGATCATATTTGTGTGACATATAAAAATCCATGTGTATAAAAATGTATCTGTATCAGCATCTCTCACCAATAGTGTAACAACTCTATGATATGTAAGTAATCCCTCACTGTTACTATAATTATGTGGAAAGTGACTTTTTTGAGACCAGGAGCGAATACTGATGTGTTTTGGGACATTTCTGACATAAGAAACTCCTAGCAGGTACTGCCTGATAGAGTATATTTTCAGACAAGTCATTCCAAATTCTGACACACCACTATAAACGCTCAGTAGCAGTCATGAACAAATGCGCAGTCTAAGCAGGGAAATTTTCTCGATAAAATACTTTTCAAATAAAAACCTTCAGACGATCTCTAGCGCAAACAGCAATTAGCTGTGCTAGACGTATCACAACATTCATATATTTTGTACTGACACAGAACCCAATCTTGTTACTTGCATAGCAATTTTTATAAGCTCACTGCAATTTCCAGCATAGAAAAGCAATTAGCTGTGCGGAAAAATCACACATGTTCTGGTCAGATATAAGATGGACTTTCATAAAAATCCTTGCATAGCCTATAGTTTAAAAGCTCACTGCAAAATCTAAGTGTATCCTTATCTGCCCAGATTCGGATTGTTTGTCTGTGTATGTATGTCTACTTTATCTTATTTGAATATATTAAAAGCTAAGTTTTATTAGAATCAGAAACAAAAGAGTGCCCCACAAAAAGAGTCTACTTTTTTCTCTCTCCAATTTTGCATATTTTTCAGACTCAGGGGAGCACCGCCAACATACAAAGACCTTTTACCCCATACAGGGACCTTACGGTCTATAAAAAGTTGGTACCAGGCAACCCAGGCCGAATCCCACCTAAAAGAGTTAAGGGGGTCTCTCTTGACCCAACTCACACTGGGTGAGTAAAACCTTGTGCGACTCCCAAAACCTTTCCTCCCTAAGATTATCTGGGAATGTATGAGTGCAAATAATTGGCCATTTGCTCCTAAATGCTGGAAAATGGCCATATGGGCATTCAGACAAATGGGTTAAATAAATTTGAAAGCCAGTTTATCCGAACAATATTTTTGCCTATTTTTTGGCGTTTGGAACCAAAACATTGCTTATATACCTAGGGCAGCACACCATCGCATGAACTGTAGGCCTGTCCACTACTAGGTGGTTTAGCTAGTGCAGCACACCATCGCATGTACTGTAGGCCTGTCCACTACTAGGTGGTTTAGCTAGTGCAGCACACCATCGCATGAACTGTAGGCCTGCCCACTACTAGGTGGTATAGCTAATGCAGCACGCCATCACATGCACTGTAGGCCTGCCCACTACTAGCTGGTATACCTAGTGCAGCACACCATCACATGAACTGTAGGCCTGTCCACTACTAGGTGGTTTAGCTAGTGCAGCACACCATCGCATGAACTGTAGGCCTGCCCACTACTAGGTGGTTTAGCTAGCGCAGCACGCCATCGCATGTACTGTAGGCCTGCCCACTACTAGGTGGTATAGCTAGTGCAGCACACCATCGCATGTACTGTAGGCCTGCCCGCTACTAGGTGATATAGCTAGTGCAGCACACATCGCATGAACTGTAGGCCTGCCCGCTACTAGGTGGTATAGCTAGCGCAGCACGCCATCACATGTACTGTAGGCCTGCCCGCTACTAGGTAGTATAGCTAGCACAGCACGCCATCACATGTACTGTAGGCCTGCCCGCTACTAGGTGGTATAGCTAGCACAGCACGCCATCACATGTACTGTAGGCCTGCCCGCTACTAGGTGGTATAGCTAGCGCAGCACGCCATCACATGTACTGTAGGCCTGCCCGCTACTAGGTGGTATAGCTAGCGCAGCACGCTATCACATGTACTGTAGGCCTGCCCGCTACTAGGTGGTATAGCTAGCACAGCACGCCATCACATGTACTGTAGGCCTGCCCGCTACTAGGTGGTATAGCTAGCACAGCACGCCATCACATGTACTGTAGGCCTGCCCGCTACTAGGTGGTATACCTAGGGCAGCACACCATCACATGAACTGTAGGCCTGCCCGCTACTAGGTGGTATAGCTAGCATAGCACACCATCACATGTACTGTAGGCCTGCCCGCTACTAGGTGGCATAGCTAGCATAGCACACCATCACATGTACTGTAGGCCTGCCCGCTACTAGGTGGTATAGCTAGCACAGCACGCCATCACATGTACTGTAGGCCTGCCCGCTACTAGGTGGCATAGCTAGCACAGCACGCCATCACATGAACTGTAGGCATGCCCGCTACTAGGTGGTATAGCTAGTGCAGCACACATCGCATGAACTGTAGGCCTGCCCGCTACTAGGTGGTATAGCTAGCGCAGCACGCCATCACATGTACTGTAGGCCTGCCCGCTACTAGGTAGTATAGCTAGCACAGCACGCCATCACATGTACTGTAGGCCTGCCCGCTACTAGGTGGTATAGCTAGCACAGCACGCCATCACATGTACTGTAGGCCTGCCCGCTACTAGGCGGTATACCTAGCACAGCACGCCATCACATGTACTGTAGGCCTGCCCGCTACTAGGTGGTATAGCTAGTGCAGCACGCCATCACATGTACTGTAGGCCTGCCCGCTACTAGGTGGTATAGCTAGCATAGTATGCGATCACATGTACTGTAGGCCTGCCCGCTACTAGGTGGTATAGCTAGTGCAGCACACCATCGCATGAACTGTAGGCCTGCCCACTACTAGGTGGTATAGCTAGCGCAGCACACCATCACATGTACTGTAGGCCTGCCCACTACTAGGTGGTATAGCTAGCGCAGCACACCATCACATGCACTGTAGGCCTGCCCGCTACTAGGTGGTATAGCTAGCACAGCACGCCATCACATGTACTGTAGGCCTGCCCGCTACTAGGTGGTATAGCTAGGGCAGCACACCATCACATGTACTGTAGGCCTGTCCGCTACTAGGTGGTATAGCTAGCATAGCACACCATCACATGTACTGTAGGCCTGCCCGCTACTAGGTGGTATAGCTAGGGCAGCACACCATCACATGTACTGTAGGCCTGTCCGCTACTAGGTGGTATAGCTAGCACAGCACACCATCACATGTACTGTAGTCCTGCCCGCTACTAGGTGGTATAGCTAGCACAGCACAGCACGCCATCACATGTACTGTAGGCCTGCCCGCTACTAGGTGGTATAGCTAGCACAGCACGCCATCACATGTACTGTAGGCCTGCCCGCTACTAGGTGGTATAGCTAGGGCAGCACACCATCACATGTACTGTAGGCCTGTCCGCTACTAGGTGGTATAGCTAGCATAGCACACCATCACATGTACTGTAGGCCTGTCCGCTACTAGGTGGTATAGCTAGCATAGCACACCATCACATGTACTGTAGGCCTGCCCGCTACTAGGTGGTATAGCTAGGGCAGCACACCATCACATGTACTGTAGGCCTGTCCGCTACTAGGTGGTATAGCTAGCATAGCACACCATCACATGTACTGTAGGCCTGCCCGCTACTAGGTGGCATAGCTAGCACAGCACGCCATCACATGAACTGTAGGCATGCCCGCTACTAGGTGGTATAGCTAGTGCAGCACACATCGCATGAACTGTAGGCCTGCCCGCTACTAGGTGGTATAGCTAGCGCAGCACGCCATCACATGTACTGTAGGCCTGCCCGCTACTAGGTAGTATAGCTAGCACAGCACGCCATCACATGTACTGTAGGCCTGCCCGCTACTAGGTGGTATAGCTAGCACAGCACGCCATCACATGTACTGTAGGCCTGCCCGCTACTAGGCGGTATACCTAGCACAGCACGCCATCACATGTACTGTAGGCCTGCCCGCTACTAGGTGGTATAGCTAGTGCAGCACGCCATCACATGTACTGTAGGCCTGCCCGCTACTAGGTGGTATAGCTAGCATAGTATGCGATCACATGTACTGTAGGCCTGCCCGCTACTAGGTGGTATAGCTAGTGCAGCACACCATCGCATGAACTGTAGGCCTGCCCACTACTAGGTGGTATAGCTAGCGCAGCACACCATCACATGTACTGTAGGCCTGCCCACTACTAGGTGGTATAGCTAGCGCAGCACACCATCACATGCACTGTAGGCCTGCCCGCTACTAGGTGGTATAGCTAGCGCAGCACACCATCACATGTACTGTAGTCCTGCCCGCTACTAGGTGGTATAGCTAGCACAGCACGCCATCACATGTACTGTAGGCCTGCCCGCTACTAGGTGGTATAGCTAGGGCAGCACACCATCACATGTACTGTAGGCCTGTCCGCTACTAGGTGGTATAGCTAGTGCAGCACACCATATGTACTGTAGGCCTGTCCACTACTAGGTGGTATAGCTAGCGCAGCACGCCATCACATGTACTGTAGGCCTGCCACTTACTAGGTGGCATACCTATCGCAGCACGCCATCGCATGTACTGTAGGCCTGTCCGCTACTAGGTGGTATATCTAGGGCAGCACACCATCACATGTACTGTAGGCCTGCCCGCTACTAGGTGGCATAGCTAGCATAGCACACCATCACATGTACTGTAGGCCTGCCACCTACTAGGTGGTATAGCTAGCACAGCACGCCATCACATGTACTGTAGGCCTGCCCGCTACTAGGTGGCATAGCTAGCACAGCACGCCATCACATGTACTGTAGGCCTGCCCGCTACTAGGTGGCATAGCTAGCATAGCACACCATCACATGTACTGTAGGCCTGCCCGCTACTAGGTGGTATAGCTAGCATAGCACACCATCACATGTACTGTAGGCCTGCCCGCTACTAGGTGGCATAGCTAGCACAGCACGCCATCACATGTACTGTAGGCCTGCCCGCTACTAGGTGGCATAGCTAGCACAGCACGCCATCACATGAACTGTAGGCATGCCCGCTACTAGGTGGCATACCTATCGCAGCATGCTATCGCATGTACTGTAGGCCTGCCCGCTACTAGGTTGTATAGCTAGCACAGCACGCCATCACATGTACTGTAGGCCTGCCCGCTACTAGGTTGTATAGCTAGCACAGCACGTCATCACATGTGCTGTAGGCCTGCCCGCTACTAGGTGGTATAGCTAGCATAGCACACCATCACATGTACTGTAGGCCTGCCCGCTACTAGGTGGTATAGCTAGCACAGCACGCCATCACATGTACTGTAGGCCTGCCCGCTACTAGGTGGCATAGCTAGCATAGCACACCATCACATGTACTGTAGGCCTGCCCGCTACTAGGTGGTATAGCTAGCACAGCACGCCATCACATGTACTGTAGGCCTGCCCGCTACTAGGTGGTATAGCTAGCACAGCACGCCATCACATGAACTGTAGGCATGCCCGCTACTAGGTGGCATACCTATCGCAGCATGCTATCGCATGTACTGTAGGCCTGCCCGCTACTAGGTTGTATAGCTAGCACAGCACGCCATCACATGTACTGTAGGCCTGCCCGCTACTAGGTTGTATAGCTAGCACAGCACGTCATCACATGTGCTGTAGGCCTGCCCGCTACTAGGTTGTATAGCTAGCATAGCACTCCACAGCATGTACTGTAGGCCTGCCCGCTACTAGGTGGTATAGCTAGCATAGCACACCATCACATGTACTGTAGGCCTGCCCGCTACTAGGCGGTATACCTAGCACAGCACGTCATCACATGTGCTGTAGGCCTGCCCGCTACTAGGTGGCATACCTAGCACAGCACGCCATCACATGTACTGTAGGCCTGCCCGCTACTAGGTGGTATAGCTAGCGCAGCACGCCATCACATGTACTGTAGGCCTGCCCGCTACTAGGTGGTATAGCTAGCACAGCACGCCATCACATGTACTGTAGGCCTGCCCGCTACTAGGTGGTATAGCTAGCACAGCACGCCATCACATGTACTGTAGGCCTGCCCGCTACTAGGTGGTATACCTAGGGCAGCACACCATCACATGCACTGTAGGCCTGCCCGCTACTAGGTGGTATAGCTAGCGCAGCACGCCATCACATGTACTGTAGGCCTGCCCGCTACTAGGTGGTATAGCTAGCACAGCACGCCATCACATGTACTGTAGGCCTGCCCGCTACTAGGTGGTATAGCTAGCACAGCACGCCATCACATGTACTGTAGGCCTGCCCGCTACTAGGTGGTATAGCTAGCACAGCACGCCATCACATGTACTGTAGGCCTGCCCGCTACTAGGTGGTATACCTAGGGCAGCACACTATCACATGAACTGTAGGCCTGCCCGCTACTAGGTGGTATAGCTAGCATAGCACACCATCACATGTACTGTAGGCCTGCCCGCTACTAGGTGGTATAGCTAGCACAGCACGCCATCACATGTACTGTAGGCCTGCCCGCTACTAGGTGGCATAGCTAGCATAGCACACCATCACATGTACTGTAGGCCTGCCCGCTACTAGGTGGTATAGCTAGCACAGCATGCCATCACATGTACTGTAGGCCTGCCCGCTACTAGGTGGCATAGCTAGCACAGCACTCCACAGCATGTACTGTAGGCCTGCCCGCTACTAGGTGGCATACCTATCGCAGCATGCTATCGCATGTACTGTAGGCCTGCCCGCTACTAGGTTGTATAGCTAGCACAGCACGCCATCACATGTACTGTAGGCCTGCCCGCTACTAGGTTGTATAGCTAGCACAGCACGTCATCACATGTGCTGTAGGCCTGCCCGCTACTAGGTTGTATAGCTAGCATAGCACTCCACAGCATGTACTGTAGGCCTGCCCGCTACTAGGTTGTATAGCTAGCACAGCATGCTATCGCATGTACTGTAGACCTGCCCGCTACTAGGTTTTATAGCTAGCACAGCACGCCATCACATGTACTGTAGACCTGCCCGCTACTAGGTGGTATAGCTAGCACAGCATGCTATCGCATGTACTGTAGGCCTGCCCGCTACTAGGTGGTATAGCTAGCACAGCACACCATCACATGTACTGTAGGCCTGCCCGCTACTAGGTTGTATATAGGGATGCCAATCCCGGGATCGGGATCGGCGGGATCCCGGGATTTAGGGCATATTTGGCCGGTATTTGAATCCCGGGATTGGCTGCTCCAATCCCGGGATTGCGGGATCCAAATGCGCATTCGCATTTGATCCCCTTCCTATGCGTACCGCTGAGCGGGGCGGGAGGAGGCTGTTAACTTGAACTCCGGGCAGACGCGGCGGTGTCTGAACACTAAGGTTGCGCAGCGTGACCTCTGCGCTGCCTGGCAACAAGGCTGTGTGGCTGCGCAGCGTGATGTGAGAGATCACATCACGCTGCGCAGCCACACACTAATTCACAAGCCACCGCATTCGCCCGGACACCAAGTTACCCGCCTCCTCCCCGGCTCGCCAGTCACCTCGCCTCCTCCACCGCGTCTGCCCGGAGACATTGTCACCCGCCTCCTCCCCGGCCCGCCTCAAATGCCGCATGCCGCCGGCCTGCCGCGCATCTCCTCTATGCTTAGAGGTAATTTATCAACTATTGGGCATATCATGAGGCCGATCCCGGGAAACCCGGGATTGACAGTTTTTCAATCCTGAATCCCGGGATTGAAAAAATGGCCCGGGATTGGCCTCCCTAGTTGTATAGCTAGCACAGCATGCTATCGCATGTACTGTAGACCTGCCCTTTGTGTATTAGACCTGTACACACTGCAGTTTGCGTCGGTCATGGGTAACGTTGGATCTGAGTTGATTTTGTTTCTTGAACTTGTTATAAAACATCTTCAGGCGCAGCATAGATCGTCACAGAGATAAACCTGTAATAAAATGTCACTGATAATGTCAAGGTTTATTGGAGATAAGATAAGGCAGAAACATAAACAGGAAGCCATAGTGTTTACTGCGCTGTGTGGCAGCATTTCACCTTAATTGCATAATTACCACTGCTACATCCTCATGTACTTACTGTGCCCCATCGCTCTCCGGTATGTCGTGTCATGTCCCCTGTTCTGAGCTACTATGTGCTGTTGTCAGCATCTATAGTTACACCACTGGCCCCATCGCTCTCCGGTATGTCGTGTCATGTCCCTTGCTCTGAGCTACTATGTGCTGTTATCAGCATCTATAGTTACACCACTGGCCCCATCGCTCTCCGGTATGTTGTGTCATGTCCCCTGTTCTGAGCTACTATGTGCTGTTGTCAGCATCTATAGTTACACCACTGGCCCCATCGCTCTCCGGTATGTCGTGTCATGTGCCCTGTTCTGAGCTACTATGTGTTGTTGTCAGCATCTATAGTTACACCACTGGCCCCATCGCTCTCCGATATGTCGTGTCATGTGCCCTGCTCTGAGCTACTATGTGCTGTTGTCAGCATCTATAGTTACACCACTGGCCCCATCGCTCTCCGGTATGTCGTGTCATGTGCCCTGCTCTGAGCTACTATGTGCTGTTATCAGCATCTATAGTTACACCACTGGCCCCATCGCTCTCCGGTATGTCGTGTCATGTGCCCTGCTCTGAGCTACTATGTGCTGTTGTCAGCATCTATAGTTACACCACTGGCCCCATCGCTCCCCGGTATGTCATGTGCCCTGCTCTGAGCTACTATGTGCTTTTGTCAGCATCTATAGTTACACCACTGGCCCCATCGCTCTCCGGTATGTCATGGTCCCCTGCTCTGAGCTACTATGTGCTTTTGTCAGCATCTATAGTTACACCACTGGCCCCATTGCTCTCCGGTATGTCGTGTCATGTGCCCTGCGATGAGCTACTATGTGCTGTAATCAGCATCTATACTTACACCACTGGCCGCATCGCTCTCCGGTATGTCGTGTCATGTCCCCTGCTCTGAGCTACTATGTGCTGTAATCAGCATCTATAGTTACACCACTGGCCCCATCGCTCTCCGGTATGTCATGTCCCCTGCTCTGAGCTTACTATGTGCTGTTATCAGCATCTATAGTTACACCACTGGCCCCATCGCTTTCCGGTATGTCGTGTCATGTCCCCTGCTCTGAGCTACTATGTGCTGTAGTCAGCATCTATAGTTACACCACTGGCCCCATCGCTCTCCGGTATGTCGTGTCATGTCCCCTGCTCTGAGCTACTATGTGCTGTAGTCAGCATCTATAGTTACACCACTGGCCCCATCGCTCTCCGGTATGTCGTGTCATGTGCCCTGCTCTGAGCTACTATGTGCTGTTGTCAGCATCTATAGTTACACCACTGGCCCCATCGCTCTCCGGTATGTCTTGTCATGTGCCCTGCTCTGAGCTACTATGTGCTGTTGTCAGCATCTATAGTTACACCACTGGCCCCATCGCTCTCCGGTATGTTGTGTCATGTGCCCTGCTCCGAGCTACTATGTGCTGTTATCAGCATCTATAGTTACACCACTGGCCCCATCGCTTTCCGGTATGTCGTGTCATGTCCCCTGCTCTGAGCTACTATGTGCTGTAGTCAGCATCTATAGTTACACCACTGGCCCCATCGCTCTCCGGTATGTCGTGTCATGTGCCCTGCTCCGAGCTACTATGTGCTGTTGTCCGCATCTTTAGTTACACCACTGGCCGCATCGCTCTCCGGTATGTCGTGTCATGTGCCCTGCTCTGAGCTACTATGTGCTGTTGTCAGCATCTATAGTTACACCACTGGCCCCATCGCTCCCCGGTATGTCATGTGCCCTGCTCTGAGCTACTATGTGCTGTTGTCAGCATCTATAGTTACACCACTGGCCCCATCGCTCTCCGGTATGTCGTGTCATGTGCCCTGCTCCGAGCTACTATGTGCTGTTATCAGCATCTATAGTTACACCACTGGCCCCATCGCTCTCCGGTATGTCGTGTCATGTGCCCTGCTCTGAGCTACTATGTGCTGTAATCAGCATCTATACTTACACCACTGGCCCCATCGCTCTCCGGTATGTCGTGTCATGTCCCCTGCTCTGAGCTACTATGTGCTGTAGTCAGCATCTATAGTTACACCACTGGCCCCATCGCTCTCCGGTATGTCGTGTTATGTCCCCTGCCCTGAGCTACTATGTGCTGTAGTCAGCATCTATAGTTACACCACTGGCCCTATCGCTCTCCGGTATGTCGTGTCATGTCCCCTGCTCTGAGCTACTATGTGCTGTAATCAGCATCTATAGTTACACCACTGGCCGCATCGCTCTCCGGTATGTCGTGTCATGTACCCTGCCCTGAGCTACTATGTGCTGTTATCAGCATCTATAGTTACACCACTGGCCGCATCGCTCTCCGGTATGTCATGTCCCCTGCTCTGAGCTACTATGTGCTGTAGTCAGCATCTATAGTTACACCACTGACCCCATCGCTCTCCGGTATGTCGTGTTATGTCCCCTGCCCTGAGCTACTATGTGCTGTTATCAGCATCTATAGTTACACCACTGGCCCCATCGCTCTCCGGTATGTCGTGTCATGTCCCCTGCTCTGAGCTACTATGTGCTGTTATCAGCATCTATAGTTACACCACTGGCCCCATCGCTCTCCGGTATGTCATGTCCCCGGCTCTGAGCTACTATGTGCTGTTGTCAGCATCTATAGTTACACCACTGGCCCCATCGCTCTCCGGTATGTCGTGTCATGTACCCTGCTCTGAGCTACTATGTGCTGTAATCAGCATCTATAGTTACACCACTGGCCGCATCGCTCTCCGGTATGTCGTGTTATGTCCCCTGCCCTGAGCTACTATGTGCTGTTATCAGCATCTATAGTTACACCACTGGCCCCATCGCTCTCCGGTATGTCTTGTCATGTCCCCTGCTCTGTGCTACTATGTGCTGTTATCAGCATCTATAGTTACACCACTGGCCCCATCGCTCTCCGGTATGTCATGTCATGTACCCTGCTCTGAGCTACTATGTGCTGTAATCAGCATCTATAGTTACACCACTGGCCGCATCGCTCTCCGGTATGTCGTGTCATGTACCCTGCCCTGAGCTACTATGTGCTGTTATCAGCATCTATAGTTACACCACTGGCCGCATCGCTCTCCGGTATGTCATGTCCCCTGCTCTGAGCTACTATGTGCTGTAGTCAGCATCTATAGTTACACCACTGACCCCATCGCTCTCCGGTATGTCGTGTTATGTCCCCTGCCCTAAACTACTATGTGCTGTTATCAGCATCTATAGTTACACCACTGGCCCCATCGCTCTCCGGTATGTCGTGTCATGTACCCTGCTCTGAGCTACTATGTGCTGTAATCAGCATCTATAGTTACACCACTGGCCGCATCGCTCTCCGGTATGTCGTGTTATGTACCCTGCCCTGAGCTACTATGTGCTGTTATCAGCATCTATAGTTACACCACTGGCCGCATCGCTCTCCGGTATGTCATGTCCCCTGCTCTGAGCTACTATGTGCTGTTATCAGCATCTATAGTTACACCACTGGCCCCATCGCTCTCCGGTATGTCGTGTCATGTGCCCTGCTCCGAGCTACTATGTGCTGTTGTCAGCATCTATAGTTACACCACTGGCCCCATCGCTCTCCGGTATGTCGTGTCATGTACCCTGCTCTGAGCTACTATGTGCTGTTGTCAGCATCTATAGTTACACCACTGGCCCCATCGCTCTCCGGTATGTTGTGTCATGTACCCTGCTCTGAGCTACTATGTGCTGTTGTCAGCATCTATAGTTACACCACTGGCCCCATCTCTTTCCGGTATGAGAGTTATGTCCCCTGCTGTGAGCTACTATGTGCTGTTATCAGCATCTATAGTTACACCACTGGCCGCATCGCTCTCCGGTATGTCATGTCCCCTGCTCTGAGCTACTATGTGCTGTTATCAGCATCTATAGTTACACCACTGGCCCCATCGCTCTCCGGTATGTCGTGTCATGTGCCCTGCTCTGAGCTACTATGTGCTGTTATCAGCATCTATAGTTACACCACTGGCCCCATCGCTCTCCGGTATGTCGTGTCATGTCCCCTGCTCTGAGCTACTATGTGCTGTTGTCAGCATCTATAGTAACACCACTGGCCCCATCGCTCTCCGGTATGTCATGTCATGTACCCTGCTCTGAGCTACTATGTGCTGTTGTCAGCATCTATAGTTACACCACTGGCCCCATCGCTCTCCGGTATGTCGTGTCATGTCCCCTGCTCTGAGCTACTATGTGCTGTTATCAGCATCTATAGTTACACCACTGGCCGCATCGCTCTCCGGTATGTCGTGTCATGTCCCCTGCTCTGAGCTACTATGTGCTGTAGTCTGCATCTATAGTTACACCACTGGTCCCATCGCTCTCCGGTATGTCGTATTATGTCCCCTGCCCTGAGCTACTATGTGCTGTTATCAGCATCTATAGTTACACCACTGGCCCCATCGCTCTCCGGTATGTCGTGTCATGTCCCCTGCTCTGAGCTACTATGTGCTGTTATCAGCATCTATAGTTACACCACTGGCCCCATCGCTCTCCGGTATGTCATGTCCCCTGCTCTGAGCTACTATGTGCTGTTGTCAGCATCTATAGTTACACCACTGGCCCCATCGCTCTCCGGTATGTTGTGTCATGTACCCTGCTCTGAGCTACTATGTGCTGTAATCAGCATCTATAGTTACACCACTGGCCGCATCGCTCTCCGGTATGTTGTGTCATGTCCCCTGCTCTGAGCTACTATGTGCTGTTATCAGCATCTATAGTTACACCACTGGCCCCATCGCTCTCCGATATGTCGTGTCATGTCCCCTGCTCTGAGCTACTATGTGCTGTAATCAGCATCTATAGTTACACCACTGGCCCCATCGCTCTGTGGTATGTCATGTAATGTTCTGAACTACTATATGCTATTTTCAGGGGCGTACCCCTATCAGTCGCATCCTCTAAAGTTACACCACTGGCCCCATTGCTCTCCAGTACGTTGTGTAATGTCCCCACTCTCAACGTTCGCCAGCACACATTAACGTGCGCACTCACCCTAGATCTGAAATGGCCCCATATTTCCTAAAATCAACAGGTGTCAATAAATATTTTCCTGCCATGTAGACCACACATTGCAGTGTCTGTCATGTTATGGGGACGTCAGCAAATACACGAGACTGATGGTCATTGGTCCATACACGTGTTACAGTGATCTCTATGTGGATCATGGATGTTTTCTTGTTTTCCAGATCGTGCAGATTCCGTTCTGTGGGGAAATTGACTGTGAAGACTGGATTAAGAAGACCACCGCCAGGTACATGTCTGCTCATCTGTCATGTTACTGGTATCTATTCCCTTTATTGTGTTGCATGGTGCAAATATTATAGTGCTTTATAAAAGGGCTGTGACATGTACTGTACAGCTCAGACAGTGCAAAAACTGGTCATCGGTGAATACATGCAATAAGATGATGTCTTCTTCCTCCATAGGGTGCACTGCATGCTGGGTGTAGGCAGAAGTCTTATTCCTCCATAGGGTGCACTGCATGCTGGGTATAGGCAGGAGTCTTCTTCCTCCATCAGGGTGCACTGTATGCTGGGTATAGGCAGGAGTCTTATTCCTCCTTAGGGTGCACTGTACGCTGGGTGTAGGCAGCAGTCCTCTTCCTCCATAGGGTGCACTGTATGCTGGGTATAGGCAGGAGTCTTATTCCTCCTTAGGGTGCACTGTACGCTGGGTATGAGCAGAAGTCTTCTTTCTCCATAGGGTGCACTGCATGCTGGGTATAGGCAGGAGTCTTCTTCCTCCATAGGGTGCACTGTATGCTGGGTATAGGCAGGAGTCTTCTTCCTCCATAGGGTGCACTGCATGCTGGGTATAGGCAGGAGTCTTATTCCTCCTTAGGGTGCACTGCATGCTGGGTATAGGCAGGAGTCTTATTCCTCCTTAGGGTGCACTGCATGCTGGGTATAGGCAGGAGTCTTCTTCCTCCATAGGGTGCACTGTATGCTGGGTATAGGCAGGAGTCTTATTCCTCCTTAGGGTGCACTGTATGCTGGGTGTAGGCAGTAGTCTTATTCCTCCTTAGGGTGCACTGTACGCTGGGTATGAGCAGAAGTCCTCTTCCTCCATAGTGAGCATTGTATGTTGGGTATAGGCAGTAGTCTTCTTCCTCCATAGGGTGCAGTGTATGCTGGGTGTAGGCAGCAGTCCTCTTCCTCAATAGGGTGCAGTGTATGCTGGGTATAGGCAGCAGTCCTCTTCCTCCATAGGGTGCAGTGTATGCTGGGTATAGGCAGAAGTCTTCTTCCTCCATAGGGTGCACTGTATGCTGGCATAGGCGAATCTAGGGGGTGGTCCGGGGGTGCACAGGACCACCCATTAGCCCATTTTGTAGCTGAGGGATGGGGCTTTCCAACGAGCCTAGCCCCGTGTCTCTAGTCCCCTGGAAACCAGAGATACGGCCAGGCAAACCTGTAACGTTTTCCCTATGGATAACATGGGACCCGCTAATTCCGACCCCCACCCAGTTCAACGGCTGCCAGTTCCCCCTTCGG
Organism: Crinia signifera; assembly: GCF_055691185.1. Classification (NCBI taxonomy): domain Eukaryota; kingdom Metazoa; phylum Chordata; class Amphibia; order Anura; family Myobatrachidae; genus Crinia; species Crinia signifera. Next base: position 1,599,103 of record NC_139219.1, read on the forward strand.
CATCACTGAAGCTCGAGGTTGATCTCAGTCGAACCCAAATCGCTGGGCCTTTAATCTGATACCAGGCTGGATCCATATGGGTTAATTGGTTCCAGGGATATTGAGGTTTAACCATTTTTTTTTTCAATTCTTAAATGTAATTTCATGACTGTTTATGTTCTTTGAGGGCAGATTTCTCTGGAACTAAACAGCCCAGTTTCACAGGACCAAAATCATTCGAAGCCAACTCAAAGTTCTTCAATATGATACTGGTCTCATGTAAATGGGTCAGTTGGTTTCGAAGATATAGCTGGTTGGTTAAAGGGGGGTAGGGAGAGGGGAGTGGTTGTCTCTCCCCCTCACACCAGAAATTGCAGGGAATGTCCCTGCATGATCCTGGGACCATATTCCCAGGTAAATCCCTGCATTTTCTGTTGTAAAAGGGGTATAATTTCAAACTGCCGTGACCTGCAGCGCTCTGAATACAGCCGGGCAGCCCCCTGCTCTCTGCCCGGCTGTCAATGACTGTCACCCCTGTAGCTTCCACTCCAATTCTTCTCCCCGCTTTCACCTCAGCCCACCCCCCCCCCCCCCCCACACACACACACACACACACAACAACAGTGCGCACAATATTTCAAATGTCCACTCAGCTAGAGGGGACACCAGGAGGGGAGTGGGAGCGTGCTCTGCGCTGCGCTGCGCTCTGCTCCTCTCCCCATAGAAGCAGCTGCACTGCTCTCCATCTCTCCCTGCAGCAGAAGCGAAGGCTCATATAAAAATTTACAGTAAGTGGCACTTTTGGGGGCATTGCTTAAGGGAAGCTACAAGTTCGGTATGTGGGGGCATTACGCATAATGTGTAGCTTAATGTGTAAGGGGCATTAAGGTGTGCAGCATCATGAGTAAGCGGCATTATGTGTGCAGCATCATGTGTAAGGGACATTATGTGTGCAGCATCATGTGTAATGGGTACTATGGTGCACGGCATCATGTGTAATGGGTACTATGGTGTGCGGCATCATGTGTAATGGGTACTATGGTGTGCGGCATCATGTGTAATGGGTACTATGGTGTGCGGCATCATGTGTAATGGGTACTATGGTGTGCGGCATCATGTGTAATGGGTACTATGGTGCCATCAAGCAAGAACCCCCTAGCAATGAGCCCGTAGGTAAGCAGCACTTATGTGGCAAATATGTAATGGGCATTACGGTTTGTTATATAGTATATAATGGGCATCATGATGTGTGGCACAATGTGTAATGGGCATTATGGTGTGTGGCCTTATGTGTAATTGGCATTACGGCGTGTGGCTTTATGTGTACATAAAGAGTTTGCTAAAATGTGTAATGGGCATTACTGTGTATGTTCTAAACTGTAATACCACACCCCTTTTTGTGATGCCATGCCTTCTTCCCATGAGGCCACGCCTCCTTTTTGCCGCGCGGCTAAGCCGCGCAAAGGTCCCCCTGCTATTATGTCTAGATCTGGGACCACCCATTACCATAATTCTAGATTCGCCTATGTATGCTGGGTATGAGCAGAAGTCTTCTTCCTCCATAGGGTGCACTGTATGCTGGGTATGAGCAGAAGTCTTCTTCCTCCATAGGGTGCACTGTATGCTGGGTATGAGCAGAAGTCTTCTTCCTCCATAGGGTGAACTGTATGCTGGGTATGAGCAGAAGTCTTCTTCCTCCATAGGGTTCATTGTATGCTGGGTGTAGGCAGTAGTCTTCTTCCTCCATAGGGTGCACTGCATGCTGGGTATAGGCAGTAGTCTTCTTCCTCCATAGGGTGCACTGCATGCTGGGTATAGGCAGGAGTCTTCTTCCTCCATAGGGTGCACTGTGTGCTGGGTATGAGCAGTAGTCTTCTTCCTCCATAGGGTGCACTGTGTGCTGGGTATAGGCAGTAGTCTTCTTCCTCCATAGGGTGCAGTGCATGCAGGGTTTAGGCGGAAGTCGTCTTCCTCCATAGGGAGCATTGTATGCTGGGTATAGGCGGAAGTCATCTTCCGCCATAGGGTGCAATGTATGCTCTGTATAGGAGGAAGTCTTCTTTCCCCATAGGGTGCACTGTATGCTGGGTATAGGCAGAAGTAGTCTTCCTCCATAGGGCGCAATGTATGCTGGGTATAGGAGGAAGTCCTCTTCCTCGATAGGGTGAACTGCATGCTGGGTATAGGCAGTAGTCTTCTTCCTCCATAGGGTGCATTGTATACTGGGTATAGGCAGAAGTCGTCTTCCTCCGTAGGGTGCACTGTATGCTTAGTATAGGAGGAAGTAGTCTTCCCCCATAGGGTACAGTGTATGCTGGGTATGTCTTCTTGCATTGTATACTGGGTATAGGCAGACATTTTCTTCCTCCATAGGGTGCAGTGTATGCTGGGTATAGGCAGAAGTCCTCTTTCTCCATAGGGTGCAGTGTATGCTGGGTATAGGCAGAAGTCTTCTTCCTTCATAGGGTCCAGTGTATGCTGGGTACAGGCGGAAGTTGTCTTCCGCCATAGGGTGCACTGCATGCTGGGTTTAGGCAGTAGTCTTCTTCCTTCATAGGGTGCAATGTATACTCTGTATAGGGGGAAGTCTTCTTTACCCATAGGGTGCACTGTATGCTGGGTATAGGCAGAAGTAGTCTTCCTCCATAGGGCGCAATGTATGCTGGGTATAGGAGGAAGTGTTCTTCCTCGACAGGGTGAACTGCATGCTGGGTATAGGCAGTAGTCTTCTTCCTCCATAGGGTGCAATGTATACTGGGTATAGGCAGAAGTCGTCTTCCTCCATAGGGTGCACTGTATGCTTAGTATAGCAGGAAGTAGTCTACCCCCATAGGGTACAGTGTATGCTGGGTATAAGCAGTAGTCTTCTTCCTCAATAGGGTGCACTGCATCCTGATTATAGGCAGATATTTTCTTCCTCAATAGGGTGCACTGCATGCTGGGTATAGGCAGAAGTCTTCTTCCCCCATAGGGTGCAGTGTATGCTGGGTATAGGAGAAAGTCGTCTTCCGCCAGAGGGTGCAGTGTATGCTGGTTTAGGCAGTAGTCTTCTTCCTCCATAGGGTGCACTGTATAGGCAGAAGTAGTATTCCTCAATAGGGTGCACTGCATGCTGGGTATAGGCAGAAGTCTTCTTCCCCCATAGGATGCAGTGTATGCTGGGTATAGGAGAAAGTCGTCTTCCGCCATAGGGTGCACTGTATGCTGGTTTAGGCAGAAGTCCTCTTCCCCCATAGGGTGCACTGTATGCTGGTTAGGCAGTAGTCTTCTTCCTCCATAGGGTGCACTGTATAGGCAGAAGTAGTATTCCTCAATAGGGTGCACTGCATGCTGGGTATAGGCAGAAGTCTTCTTCCCCCATAGGGTGCAGTGTATGCTGGGTATAGGCAGAAGTCGTCTTCCGCCATAGGGTGCAGTGTATGCTGGTTTAGGCAGTAGTCTTCTTCCTCCATAGGGTGCACTGTATGCTGGTTTAGGCAGAAGTCCTCTTCCCCCATAGGGTGCACTGTATGCTGGTTTAGGCAGTAGTCTTCTTCCTCCATAGGGTGCAGTGTATGATAGGAATAGTCAGTAGTCTTCTTTCTCCATAGGGTGCAGTGTATGCTGGGTATAGGCAGAAGCCCTTTTCCTCCATAGGGTGCACTGCAGGCTGGGTATAGGCAGTAGTCTTCTTCCTCCATAGGGTGCAGTGTATGCTGGGTATAGGCAGTAGTAGTCTTCTTCCTCCATAGGGTGCACTGCATGCTGGGTATAGGCAGTAGTCTTCTTCCCCCATAGGGTGCAGTGTATGCTGGGTATAGGAGAAAGTCGTCTTCCGCCAGAGGGTGCAGTGTATGCTGGTTTAGGCAGTAGTCTTCTTCCTCCATAGGGTGCACTGTATAGGCAGAAGTAGTATTCCTCAATAGGGTTCACTGCATGCTGGGTATAGGCAGAAGTCTTCTTCCCCCCTAGGGTGCAGTGTATGCTGGGTATAGGAGAAAGTCGTCTTCCGCCATAGGGTGCACTGTATGCTGGTTTAGGCAGTAGTCTTCTTCCTCCATAGGGTGCAGTGTATGATAGGAATAGGCAGTAGTCTTCTTCCTCCATAGGGTGCAGTGTATGCTGGGTATAGGCAGAAGTCCTCTTCCTCCATAGGGTGCCCTGTATGCTGTGTATAGGCAGTAGTCTTCTTCCTCCATAGGGTGCAGTGTATGCTGTGTATAGTCAGTAGTCTTCTTCCTCCATAGGGTGCAGTGTATGCTGGGTATAGGCAGAAGTACTCTTCCTCCATAGGGTGCACTGCAGGCTGGGTATAGGCAGTAGTCTTCTTCCTCCATAGGGTGCAGTGTATGCTGGGTATAGGCAGTAGTAGTCTTCTTCCTCCATAGGGTGCACTGCATGCTGGGTATAGGCAGTAGTCTTCTTCCTCCATAGGGTGCACTGTATGCTGGGTATAGGCAGTAGTCTTCTTCCTCCATGGGGTGCACTGTATGCTGGGTATAGGCAGTAGTCTTCTTCCTCCATAGGGTGCAGTGTATGCTGGGTATAGGCAGAAGTCCTCTTCCTCCATAGGGTGCACTGCATGCTGGGTATAGGCAGTAGTCTTCTTCCTCCATAGGGTGCAGTGTATGCTGGGTATAGGCAGTAGTCTTATTCCTCCATAGGGTGCAGTGTATGCTGGTTTAGGCAGTAGTCTTCTTCCTCCATAGGTTGCAGTATATGCTGGGTATAGGCAGTAGTCTTCTTCCTCCATAGGGTGCACTGTATGCTGGGTATAGGCAGTAGTCCTCTTCCTCCATGGGGTGCACTGTATGCTGGGTATAGGCAGTAGTCCTCTTCCTCCATGGGGTGCAGTGTATGCTGGCTATAGGCAGAAGTCCTCTTCCTCCATGGGGTGCAGTGTATGCTGGGTATAGGCAGTAGTAGTCTTCTTCCTCCGTAGGGTGCCCTGTATGCTGTGTATAGGCAGTAGTCCTCTTCCTCCATGGGGTGCAGTGTATGCTGTGTATAGGCAGTAGTCTTCTTCCTCCATAGGGTGCACTGTAAGCTGGGTATACGCAGAAGTCCTCCTCCTCCATGGGGTGCACTGCATGCTGGGTATAGGCAGTAGTCTTCTTCCTCCATAGGGTGCACTGTATGCTGGGTATAGGCAGTAGTCTTCTTCCTCCATGGGGTGCACTGTATGCTGGGTATAGGCAGTAGTCGTCTTCCTCCATAGGGTGCAGTGTATGCTGGGTATAGGCAGTAGTCTTCTTCCTCCATAGGGTGCAGTGTATGCTGGGTATAGGCAGAAGTCCTCTTCCTCCATAGGGTGCAGTGTATTCTGGGTATAGGCAGTAGTCTTCTTCCTCCATAGGGTGCACTGCATGCTGGGTATAGGCAGTAGTCTTCTTCCTCCATAGGGTGCAGTGTATGCTGGGTATAGGCAGTAGTTTTCTTCCTCCATAGGGTGCACTGTATGCTGGGTATAGGCAGTAGTCCTCTTCCTCCATAGGGTGCACTGTATGCTGGGTATAGGCAGTAGTCCTCTTCCTCCATGGGGTGCAGTGTATGCTGGGTATAGGCAGAAGTCCTCTTCCTCCATGGGGTGCACTGTATGCTGGGTATAGGCAGAAGTCCTCTTCCTCCATAGGGTGCACTGTATGCTGGGTATAGGCAGTAGTCCTCTTCCTCCATGGGGTGCAGTGTATGCTGGGTATAGGCAGAAGTCCTCTTCCTCCATGGGGTGCAGTGTATGCTGGGTATAGGCAGTAGTAGTCTTCTTCCTCCATAGGGTGCAGTGTATGCTGGGTATAGGCAGAAGTCCTCCTCCTCCATGGGGTGCAGTGTATGCTGTGTATAGGCAGAAGTCTTCTTCCTCCATGGGGTGCAGTGTATGCTGGGTATAGGCAGTAGTCCTCTTCCTCCATGGGGTGCAGTGTATGCTGTGTATAGGCAGAAGTCTTCTTCCTCCATGGGGTGCAGTGTATGCTGGGTATAGGCAGTAGTCCTCCTCCTCCATGGGGTGCAGTGTATGCTGGGTATAGGCAGTAGTCCTCCTCCTCCATGGGGTGCAGTGTATGCTGGGTATAGGCAGTAGTCTTCTTCCTCCATAGGGTGCACTGTATGCTGGGTATAGGCAGTAGTCCTCCTCCTCCATGGGGTGCAGTGTATGCTGTGTATAGGCAGTAGTCCTCCTCCTCCATAGGGTGCAGTGTATGCTGTGTATAGGCAGTAGTCCTCTTCCTCCATAGGGCGCACTGTGTGCTGGGTATAGGCAGAAGTCCTCCTCCTCCATAGGGTGCACTGTATGCTGGGTATAGGCAGAAGTCCTCCTCCTCCATGGGGTGCAGTGTATGCTGGGTATAGGCAGTAGTAGTCTTCTTCCTCCATAGGGTGCACTGTATGCTGGGTATAGGCAGTAGTAGTCGTCTTCCTCCATAGGGTGCAGTGTATGCTGGGTTTAGGCAGTAGTCTTCTTCCGCCATAGGGTGCACTGTATGCTGGGTATAGGCAGTAGTCCTCTTCCTCCATGGGGGGTGCAGTGTATGCTGGGTAAAGGCAGAAGTCCTCTTCCTCCATGGGGTGCAGTGTATGCTGGGTATAGGCAGTAGTAGTCGTCTTCCTCCATAGGGTGCAGTGTATGCTGGGTATAGGCAGTAGTCCTCTTCCTCCATGGGGGGTGCAGTGTATGCTGGGTATAGGCAGTAGTCCTCTTCCTCCATGGGGGGTGCAGTGTATGCTGGGTATAGGCAGTAGTCCTCTTCCTCCATGGGGGGTGCAGTGTATGCTGGGTATAGGCAGAAGTCCTCTTCCTCCATAGGGTGCAGTGTATGCTGGGTATAGGCAGTAGTAGTCTTCTTCCTCCATAGGGTGCAGTGTATGCTGGGTATAGGCAGAAGTCCTCTTCCTCCATGGGGTGCAGTGTATGCTGGGTATAGGCAGTAGTAGTCTTCTTCCTCCATAGGGTGCCCTGTATGCTTTGTATAGGAAGTAGTCTTCTTCCTCCATAGGGTGCACTGCATGCTGGGTAAAGGCGGATGTCTTATTCCCAGCCAGCGAAGTGACCTGACAGTTTGGGTTCATATACATCAGTGATGGCTAACCTTGGCACTCCAGATGTTTTTGAACTACACATTCCAGCATTCCCTGCTACAGTTTTGCTATTTGGCCATGCTAAAACTGATGCAAGGCATGCTGGGATGTGTAGTTCAACAACAGCTGGAGTGTCAAGGTTAGCCATCACTGATATACATCCACAAAGGACCATCTATCTGTATGCCAATGCATGACCATATCATATACAAAACCCACTGTCCATTCCATCTGGTGCATTTTGGTAAATGAATGGACAAGTCAGGTTGTTCTCCTATATATGTAATGTCTCACTTCTGCTGCCCAACAGAGATCAGGACCTAGAGCCTGGAGCGCCATCTATGGGCGCCAAGAGTCTGTGCATCCCGTTCCAGCCACTGAGAGACCTCCAGCCAGGAGCCAGATGCGTGTGCGACAAAAACCCGGCTAAGTACTACACGCTGTTCGGCCGCAGCTATTAGAAGCGCAAACCGGCGCCTCGGACCCTTTATGAAGCTCTTTATTTTTATGAAGTATTCTACATCTCAGAACGGAGAGATTTTAGGAGCCACGTGGCGCATGGAAGAACACGTGGCATTTCTGTACACGTATTTTCTGACTACATCCCTGATAATAAAAGCGTTGGTGAATCTATTACGCCTCTTGTCTGGTCCTGATGCTGGTTCCAATCATATCTAATTCATTTTCTTTTATTGTGGTATGACCTTCAATAGATGGCGTTGGTGGTGACATACTGGGGAACGGGGAGGTGGCAGGTGTTACGCAGGGTGGTTCTGCCGCTATTCTCCCATCTGCAAATACAGGGGACGCATTTATAGGGTGGGTACAAGAAGCAGCTGTCCGTGGGTGAACTGGCGTTCCGTGTGACTGAAGCCTATAAGGCTGCATATTCTAGAGCAGTGATGGCTAACCTTGCAGGGCATGCTGGGATGTGTAGTTCAACAACAGCTGGAGTTTCAAGGTTAGCCATCACTGTTCTAGAGCGATGTCTGGTAACAACAGGTTCCTATTTACTGTATGTGGAACAGATGAAGTAAAGCCAATAACCTTTCTGTCGGCACATATAATACTACAGGGCATCTGGAATCTTTGTAATGATCAGAACTCTGAAGCCACAGTAATGGCTGCATTACCCTATGTGGCCTTATGTTACTGGAATCTGCAGGATTGATCCCTGAACCAAGAACTGCTCAGAAATTGTCTGGCTTTTATGATAGAATTCGATTCAGAACATCTAGTTGAACATCCGTTCTGTAAAATGTTTCTATAAACATTGATTTGACCATCGATGGCTGATATATTGGATCATCGATGATTGGACATCACACCTTTACCAGTAAATATACCTCCATATTACATAGAAATGAGGTTTATTGGTTTTATTTGGTGATAACAAAGCATTCTGTAGGTCTTAAGAATCAATACCCAACTTATATGGAACGTTATTATTCGGTGTTTCATATTTTTATTCAAATTCATGGAATCCACAGTCTGCACTTAGCCCCTCCCACAGTGATGATGCTGCTCAGAGGGCTCCGCCCCAAAGAAGGAAAGCTCAGGCTGGTGCCAGATTTAGGCCACCCCAACATATAAAGGTGAATCTAGGGGACACTGTACATGGTAGCTCCTTGCTGACATACAGTAGCTGGGGCACAGATAATCCTGGCATACTGTACCTTTTATTTTTCGATGCTATAAAAGTTATATTATATTGCACTGTTCCTGTCAGTGATGTACACAGCCGCTTTATACGTTATTGTGTGGTTCCTGACGTTGTCTGTTTGTTGGACCAGCATCACTATTTCCTTTCTGGTCTTAGGCAGTTTTGTAGTTTGCATCACACTGATGTTAAGCATCATGTCCGGGAAGCCAGCCACAAATCTCACAGGTATGTCAGGATTGGCTACATAATCCACGTGCGCAAATCGCAATATAGCCTTACGTAAGAGTACAGAGCCAGGCTCCCCATGCGTCCCGGCTGCAGAACAAACTGGCTTGTCGGACTAGGCCACTGCTGTGGCAGAAGACATTGCTGTATTGGCTCAGGCTAGTGGTATACCCTGAGCCCAGCCGCAGCCTGTATCTGATTCCTCTATGAAGCCACAATGGGCCTGTCATTTGGGCCGGTGTTTTGAAGGTATGGCCACATTTTTATATAAGATGATGGTGGATGTAGGGGCCTCAGCCACTAAGGACAGGGAAGGAGTGGGAGACACAGCTTCCAGCACCCAGGAGGTTAAACTACTTCTGCCTCTCAGGCAGACCAGGCTCCTCCCTTCCTATACCCCGCCTCCAGGCCAGGAAGCTTAGTTTTTTTTGTGCACCTTACAGAGGGCTGCACTAAGCAGCCTTACTTCTTTATTTATTCTTTGGGACACGTCAGGCCACAGGGCTAACACTGGGTAGTGAGTGTGATGGCGTCCATTTCAGCACCAGAAAGGTTAAACTTCTTGCTGCTCCCAGTCAGCTAGACTCCTTCCCTCCTCTACCCCACCTCCAGGCCAGGCAACTCAGTTTTTTTTCAGTGTTGGCAGTAGCCACAATGCACCACCGAGAGGGGTGCCTGTGCTGTATATTATGTACTGATTTAACACAATCACTGCCTGTCAGAAGTATATTGTGTGACCTGTGTATGTGTGCTGTGTATGTGTGCATTGTATGCCTGTGCTGTATATTATGTACTGATTTAACACAATCACTGCCTGTCAGAAGTATATTGTGTTACCTGTGTATGTGTGCATTGTATGCCTGTGCTGTATATTATGTACTGATTTAACACAATCACTGCCTGTCAGAAGTATATTGTGTGACCTGTGTATGTGTGCATTGTATGCCTGTGCTGTATATTATGTACTGATTTAACACAATCACTGCCTGTCAGAAGTATATTGTGTTACCTGTGTATGTGTGCATTGTATGCCTGTGCTGTATATTATGTACTGATTTAACACAATCACTGCCTGTCAGAAGTATATTGTGTTACCTGTGTATGTGTGCTGTGTATGTGTGCATTGTATGCCTGTGCTGTGTATTATGTACTGTATAACACAATCACTGCCTGTCAGAAGTATATTGTGTGACCTGTGTATGTGTGCTGTGTATGTGTGCATTGTATGCCTGTGCTGTATATTATGTACTGTATAACACAATCACTGCCTGTCAGAAGTATATTGTGTGACCTGTGTATGTGTGCATTGTATGCCTGTGCTGTATATTATGTACTGATTTAACACAATCACTGCCTGTCAGAAGTATATTGTGTTACCTGTGTATGTGTGCATTGTATGCCTGTGCTGTATATTATGTACTGATTTAACACAATCACTGCCTGTCAGAAGTATATTGTGTTACCTGTGTATGTGTGCTGTGTATGTGTGCATTGTATGCCTGTGCTGTGTATTATGTACTGTATAACACAATCACTGCCTGTCAGAAGTATATTGTGTGACCTGTGTATGTGTGCTGTGTATGTGTGCATTGTATGCCTGTGCTGTGTATTATGTACTGTATAACACAATCACTGCCTGTCAGAAGTATATTGTGTGACCTGTGTATGTGTGCTGTGTATGTGTGCATTGTATGCCTGTGCTGTATATTATGTACTGATTTAACACAATCACTGCCTGTCAGAAGTATATTGTGTGACCTGTGTATGTGTGCTGTGTATGTGTGCATTGTATGCCTGTGCTGTGTATTATGTACTGTATAACACAATCACTGCCTGTCAGAAGTATATTGTGTGACCTGTGTATGTGTGCTGTGTATGTGTGCATTGTATGCCTGTGCTGTATATTATGTACTGATTTAACACAATCACTGCCTGTCAGAAGTATATTGTGTGACCTGTGTATGTGTGCTGTGTATGTGTGCTGTGTATGTGTGCATTGTATGCCTGTGCTGTATATTATGTACTGTATAACACAATCACTGCCTGTCAGAAGTATATTGTTACCTGTGTATGTGTGCTGTGTATGTGTGCATTGTATGCCTGTGCTGTGTATTATGTACTGATTTAACACAATCACTGCCTGTCAGAAGTATATTGTGTTACCTGTGTATGTGTGCTGTGTATGTGTGCATTGTATGCCTGTGCTGTGTATTATGTACTGATTTAACACAATCACTGCCTGTCAGAAGTATATTGTGTTACCTGTGTATGTGTGCATTGTATGCCTGTGCTGTATATTATGTACTGATTTAACACAATCACTGCCTGTCAGAAGTATATTGTGTTACCTGTGTCAGGTTAAGCTGCCTGTTTTCTGTAAGATGTCTTCCAAAGAAAGCAGCATCAGTAATACGGAGGCTCCTGCATTGGTTTCTTGTACATCATGTAATGCAGACCTATCTCTACTTGTCCAAATGCACGAGGGTTTATGCTAAAGATGTCACAATGCGCAGGTGCAGCCCACAGATACGGCCTCCTCAGGAGCCTGCTTAGGCCACGTCCCTTACTCAGGTTATGGCGCAGCTAGTAGATAAGTTCTCCCCTGCACTGTCCCTGCAGCCTGTGAGGCCATCCATGTCTCAGGCATGTGCTTTATCTGCCTCTGTCCAGGACATACATACATACATACATCCTTACAGGGTAGGACTGATAGCCGCAAGGCTCCAGTCAGGGGGGCCTTTTCCCTCCTACCCCTCCTCCATCAGGATACTGAATCAGAGGAGGATGACAATGAAGAGGAGATGCAATTTGTTGACAGGGATGATGATGACGACACATGAAGGGGGGTGCCTCATCATGTATGTGATGTATCAGCCTTGGTAACAGATGTTAGAGGTCTCAAATTTACAGGACCCTGCTGAACCGCTCAGGTCCTAGGGACAGGCTTTTAAACGTCCAAAACTGACTCTGGCTGTATTCCCTAAGTCTAAGGACTTGGAGGATACCCTCTAGGAGGCCTGAGAGATACCATATAGGAAATGAATGCTTCCTAAATGGTTTGCCACCCTTTACCCTCAGAAGGATAGTGTCCATTTGGAAACAGCCCTCACATGTTGCTAGGATTGTGCAATCCTTTACTCTACCTATTCCAACCGCATCCCATAAGTACTCAGCTGATCGGAAGTTGATCTTCCTAAAGGTGCATACACACGTACAAATTTTCTGTCTGATCTATCTGGTGGGAACAAAAACCTGGAAATGTATGGGAGCAACTGACAATAAAAAATTTCCGCCCAAATGCAGGAAAACAGAAAAAAATATATGCTTGAATAAATTTGTTGTATCAGAATGTTTAAACAATTTGTCTGACTGATCACTGTCTGTTTTCAAGTGTTTGGGAACAATTTTTTGATTGTCATATGTTCCTATACATTTCCAGCTTTTTGTTCCCACCAGATAGATCAGACAGAAAATCTGTACGTGTGTACGCACCTTTATGCTCATTTATACCACGTCTGGGGCGGTGGCTCGGCCTGCTCTAGCTTCTGCTTGGGTGGCTAAGACCATGGTGCAATGAAGTACCACCTTCGCAACTACTGGTGCAGAGGGGTAGTGCAGATGACCTGTTGCCTACTATTGACATCATGCATCAGGCCCCACTCTATTTGGGGGAGGCTGCACTTGATGCAGCTACCCTTACCTCCCTCGTGTCCACTTTGGCTGTGGCGGCACGTTGGTCTCTGTGGCTCTGCTCCTGGAAGGCGGATTCTGATTCTAAGAAAACCCTAGAAGAACTTCCCTTTTTAGTGTTCTCTCTTATTTGGGTCAGAGCTGGATAAAATTGTGACTGCAGTGGCTGCTTCCAAGGCAGCTTTCCTGCCGTCCACCCCTGCTCCAAGTCCCCTTGCTGCTTTCCAGTCCTTTCTCTTCCAGGGCAGGACATTCTTTTACAAGAACCCAGCCCGCAAGGTCCTCCATGGCGAAGGGTAAACATTCCTGGCAGGGCGATGCTCCACCTGGGGGATCCCAGGGTGGGGGGTCGCCTGCTGGGGTTTTCAGATGCCTGGTTGGAATCCGCAACAGACGCATGGGTTCGGGACGTGGTCTCCCAAGGGTACTCCATAACCTTTTGGCGTCATCCACCAAGCTTGTGATTTTCCACAAGTTCTCCAAAGAACTTGGTTAAGCGCAGAGCTCTGGAGTAGGCCATCCAGAAGCTCCTGTCGTCCAGAGTCATAGCTCTGGTACCTGTGCTTCAGCGAGGCACAGGTTTTTACACCAGCCTCTTCTTGGTCCGGAAGCCCAACGGGTCATTCCACCCCATCAATTTATAACGGCTCAACAAATTCGTCAGAGTCCCAAAGTTCCAAATGGAAACCTTGCGATCCATAGTTCTGGCCTTACAATCAGGGGACTACATGGCATCCGTGGACATCCAGGACGCATTCCTGCAGATCCCCATGAAACGGGAACATCTACGGTTTCTGTAGTTTGCACTGCAGGACCGCCATTTCCAGTTTTAAGCGTTGCATTTCGGCCTATACAACAAACCCCAGGTGTTTACGAAGGTCACGGCGGTGATGGGCAGCAGACTTCACAATCAGGATCTGATGAAGTCCTCAGAGGTTCTCCAGGCCCACTTGGCCAAGGTGGTGGAGGTGCTAGAACGTCACAGCTGTATAATAAAGTCCTGCACAGTCCATGATCCATCTGGGGGCCCAGTTGAATACTGTTCATCAGCATATCTACTTGCTAGAAGTACGTTGCAGGACTCTTCAGTCCCGCGTCCGGCATCTCCTCTCCCTCAGGCATTGAGGGTACTGGGCTTGATGGTATCCGCCTTCGACATGGTGGAATACTCCCGTCTTCTACAATGAGAAATCCTCACCAAGTGGTCGGGATCCTAAACCAGCATTCGGTCACAGGTAATAGCCTTTTCACCTGCTGTTTGTCTCCCTCTCCTGGTGGCTTCTAGACCAGTACCTCACAGCTTGGTTAGCTTTTTGGGTCCATGGGTGGTGGGGCAGTAACTTGCCAAAGATCATCCCAGGGTCTATGGAATGCTCAGGAAACCCAACTTTAGATCAGTGTTCTCCAACTGAGGGCAGTGTTCCAGGCACTTTGTCTGGCGGAAGCTTGGCTGGGTGGTGGCCCCATACAGATCCAGTCGGACAATGTGTTGATGGTGGCTTATATCAACCACCAGGGCAGCATTCACAGTCGGCTGCCATGGTGGAAATATGCTGCATTTTCCAATGGGAGGAGAAGAAGGTCCCTGCTCTCTCAGCAGTCTTTATCCCAGGAGTTCTCGACTGGGAAGCGGACTTCTTCAACCGTCAGACTCTGGACGCTGGCGAATGGGCCTTCGGTCTGTAGGTGTTCCAGATGCCAGTACGACAATGGGGCAGACCTGAGGTGGACTTGATGGCATCGCGCCACAGCCACAAGATAACCCTATATGGGTCCAGGTCTCACGACCCAGCGGTTTGCATGGTGGATGCCCTGTAAGCCCCGTGGCTGTTTGTGCTGATGTATGCCTTTCCCCCTGATTTCGCTCCTTCTGAGAGTGATTCGCAAGTTGAAAATGGGGGCTGGCACATTGATCCTGGTGGCTCCCAATTGGCCCAGATGGATCTGGTTCTTGGTTCTGTAGACTCTATCAGTTGCCCCTCCGATCTGTCTACCTCTTCGTCCAGACCTGTTCTATCAAGGACTGTGTCTACACCTAGACCTGCAACCTCTGGTGGCGTGGCTGTTGAGACCTCCCTGTTAAGGGCCAGAGGCTTTAACTCCAGAGTAATCTCAACCATGCTCAGGGCACGCAAACCTTCAGCCGGGGCTTACCATCACATCTGGTGGGTTTACTTTTCCTGGTGTCCTGCTAGCCACTTCAATCCCAGGATTTACTGATTGGCCAGGATTCTGTTGTTCTTACAGAGAGGCCTGGAGGCCGGATTGTGCTTATCTTCTTTGAAGGTACAGGCTTTGGCATTGTCCATCTTGTTCCATAGGAAGTTGGCGTTGTTGCCAGATGTCCGTGCATTTATGCAGGGTCTCCAACATATCCAACCTCCCTTTGTTTCCCCCGGTAGCTCCGTGGGACCGCTTCCCGGTACTTGCTGCTCTTCAGGTCCCACCATTTGAGCCCTTACGGTTGGTGGACCTTTTGGTGGCTCACCTGGAAGGCAGTTTTCCTGTTGCATTTGTTTCTGCCAGGAGGATGTCTGACCTGTCAGCCCTGTCTTGTGAGTCCCCGTTTCTGATTTTCCATTCTGATAGGGCAGTTCTTCGAACCTTTCTCAGTTCTGTTAAAGTTGTTGTTGCCTAGCTCCTATGTTGTGCGTACTAGAATATGTTCACAATGTGTTTCTTTGTGGTGCTTCTCTTCCTTCTCTCTTGTCTCTTGCCATGGCTTGTTAAAAACTGAGCTTCCTGGCCTGGAGGCGGGGTAGATAATGAGAGGAGCCTGGTATGCCTCGAAGAAGTTTAACCTCTTGGGTTCTGGAATGCTCTGTCCCACTCCGCTACCCAGCATTAAACCTGTGGCCCAGAAAGAGATTCAACAGGTAAGACCATCTCATTTTTGTTTTCCTGAAGAATCCGCTGCATCTTCCGAGGAGGGAGGAGATTTAAATCCCTGTTTGGGAAGATTCCTCTGGTTGGAAAGCAGATTCCCAGTAGCTCTTTTAATTAAGACAGTCCATCAGACTCTTCAATGTCTATATTCTATGGTTCCTGAGTCCAGTTCAGCCTCATAGAAACCAGTTTCTGTTTTAGCTGCTTTTTTATTTTGGCCGAGACCTGGTTAAAGCCTGATAAGTTTTTTAGCTCCCAAGAAGGGTAATGGAGCATTATCCATTTACAGAGGATGACCTAAACCTTGAAGGTACATGCTCCTATGACTGTGGTTCCCGAACTGTGTGCCGTAACCCCAATGGGGTGCCTTGGGGGACTTGCAGGGGTGCCCTGGGTTGGTGGTCCAGGTCCAATTCAAGTTAATTATGTCCAATATAAAAGTCAAATTGTGGACAAACAGAATTGAATCCTGTCCATTACCATATAACGGATCCTAACGATGAGATAAACACAATTTAACTTCATATTTGTTTCTGACTTTCTCAATGAGAAACCTTTAGCCTAGGGGTGCTACGAAAAGATTTCTGAGGCTTCGAGGTGCCATGATTCAAAAAAGTCCTATGAATAGGTTGACTAGTGCAGACATCATTCCTTCTGTTTAGTCTCTCTTAAAGATCCAGTAGCTAGGAAAAGTGCATCAGTGTTCCAAGATTGGACAAGTGGGAAACCAAGTTTTTAAGTCACCACAAGGTACACCTCGGAACTAAATAGGGGTCACCAGACATTGATCTCATGGCTTCATGTCTGAACAAGCAGCTTCCTTTATAGGGGACTCGGTCATGAGACTCGGGGGCATCTCTGGTGGGTACCATGACAGCTCCTTGGAATCTCCACCTGGGGTACAGCTTTCCTCCTCTTGCCATGCTTCCTTGGCTCATTCAGAGGCTCTATTGTGAACCTGAACTAGTCATCCTAGCATCTTACTGGATGCACCGCCAATGGTTTGCCATTCTTCAGGCATGTTGGCCATCAATTCACTCCATCCTCCTCTATGTTCAGACTCTTCGGGGTCTGAACCCTGTGTTTCCAGCTGCAGGGACATCAGTCCCTGGGTGTCTGAAGATAGAAGCTTGATATGTATAGCCCGGGTACCTGCTTAGCAGAGATCTCAGGACAAATGGCTGCTTTATACAGGCAGGGGTATAAAAGGCACTTCAGGTGCGCTACTTCTACTATATGCGGCTGTCCCACCCATTTGCAGCAGTGACTGCTCGCCCTACTTAGAGGCCTTCCATTTCAGGAAATGCCCTGCTTGCATCTACACTGGGTAAGTAATAAAATCCATTTAAAATGGATTTTCCTCTTAATAGTAGATCCCTGAATCAGGGATATTTTTAACCAGACTAAATTTTCACAGTTTTAATCAGAAAAACCAGAAGTCCTAGATCTCATGTCATAAAATATAAGGCACAATCAAAGGTTTTGTACCTTGAGTATTCTTACCACCGCTTTTCCAGGTGAAACTACTAGTTTAAAGTCTCTAAGCCCCTGGCTTAGCTAGACAGGTTCTGAAGTTAACATTATGGTTTTAAAATTCAAAAGTTGAAAACTATCAACAACACCAAGCAGTCCAGGACTCTGTGTTAGGGTCACAGTCATTTCTGAAAGTGAGGTTTAGCCTCCTTATAGCATGTATTTGCATTATGACAGACTTGGTATAAGGAGAGTTTCCTAGTATCACAATATGTTAGTACACCTTCATCCTTATTCCCTTCTGGAAGATTCATCTGCATTGTAGTGCTCGTCTTCTTCTAGTTAAAAATAGTTTGCTATTACATTACACTATAGGGCGTTCTACTTAATCACAAGGTTTACTCATCTGTGACCTTCAGTAGTTCTTGTCTAAAAACTCTACTTCTCTAGGCCTCTTTTAGAGACATTAGATTAATTCTTCCATTACCACACCATCATACATGGGTGGATAGCTTTTTTCTTGAGTTTCAAATCTTCTGAGAATTGAGTTCCAAGCGTTAGCTTTAAAAGATTTATGTCCTTGTGCACAAGGGATTTAGTTTGCAATTTAGCCCAAATGTCTTCTCTTCTAAGAGCGTTATTTGGCCTCCAAAAGGCTTTCAACATCATATTCCATTACGGTGGTTTCCTTATGGGATTTCTTTTTCACATGAACAGGATCCTTTATCTACAAGCCGGTCCTATATTCTCAGTTTAGGTTTACCTCTTGTGCTGGTTGTACAACACAATCTGTCAGCTCTGGACCAGACAAGGAAACCCCTCAGGATTCCGGTCTTATCGATGTCTTGAACCTAGGAGTAATTAAAGATGTGTCCAGTAAGACTACACCAATAAGCTGTTATAGCCTAGTGGGCTACACACAACTATTGTGCACACAAAGACCCATGTTCGAATTTTGTTTCACATAAACATGGCATACTTATACAAAGTTTGGAGAATGGACATAAGCACTGCCTTTCTACTTGAAAAAGGCTGTTATAGCTGAAACGCGTTGGATACATACAGATGTAGCGGGATTCATCTTTGCAGGGGATGGCGATGGCGTCGGCATCGCCATCCCCTGCCCGCCGCCATCTGTATGCCGGAAGGGGACGCGCGCGCACGTCCCCTTCCGACGGTGCTGCCCTCGGTCAACCGGTGCCCACACCGGGCGACCGGACCCCCCGCAGCCTCCTCGGGTCCCCCCTGCCCCCTCGAGCGGGAGGCGGACAGTAATGCGTCCGCCTCGCCGCCCGGATACTGTGACGCGAGCGCGTCAGTCAGATAGCGGCGCCGTGTTGCTGGCGATTCGCCAGCAGCATGCTGCTGGCGGATCGCCAGCAAGGATAAGACCGGATACATCTGTACACCAAATTAAGGCACCAACTCCTAAACCATTTCCCATTCATCAGTGCACACATAAGAACTGTTTCTGTAACCCCCTTTTGTCTGCTAGGGAATAAAGTTTATGGACACAGTACGTAAACTGTGCACTTCACTTATCCATCGGTTTGATATTAATTAGACATTCACAATTGGGGTGCTCATCCGGTCGTCACATTCCTTATAGCTCTGTACCATACGCAGGACTTAAGCTTACCAGCAAAGGGGTGGCGTGACGTCAGTTAACCCTTGCTGGAAAGGCCAAGTCTGCGTCGGTACAGAACTTGAAAGGTGCTAACGTTGAATCCAGGGAAAAATAAGTGAAGTCCCATAAATAAATATTTTTGCTGTGTTTTACATTGGGTTTGTTACATTTCTGTTTGCCACAAGTAGTTTAACGGGGTATAGTGTGAATTGCTTGAGGTTACGAGCACATGCGCATGTGCCATATTTTCGCACACGTGTAGGTAAAGGCCTGTGTTTGTTATTGTGCATAGATGATTTTTTCTGTGTAAAATTATAAACTGTTGTTGTTGGTTACTGCAAGGCTAAAGACTTTGGGCCCATACAGTAACGTGAAGCGTCTGCAGTGTATTACGCAAGGAACGCGCACACGTGGTTACGTTGATCATTTAGGCCGTAGTCATGTACGTAACGTACGGAAAAAGTACGGGATTAATTTTGCATATTGCGCAATTGCCGCTTTTGTGAAATACGATCACAAACTTGCAATATACTGTAGAACACGTGTGTGGCTGATCATTCGGCGGTTTCTGAACAGGATTAAGTAACAAAGACACGTACATACGTGGCTGTTCACAGGCACTGCACACGCATAGTAGCCCAGCGGTGGTTGGTATTAATTACAAGTACTGTTAAGCAGTATATTAAAATACTGTTGATAGGACGGTTATTAATACAGAGTTTCGTATCTTCGGTTTGTTTTCAAAGCAAGCAATTCAAACAGTATTTTAATACATTTCGACAGTTATTTAAGGGGTTTATACTCGTACGACATCGAGCGAAATACTGCCAACCAGGGAAAGTTTTCTGTACAGAAATATTTGTATTTTTTTGTTAGGCCCAGGAGTAAATAGGGTACATGTGTAATATCTGGCCGCCCGATTTGTCATCGAGTCGGGAAAATCGGTCGCATTGCATGCGACAGACCCGATTTTTACATTGGATCTAATGTTAAATGGTCCCTGAGACCCGATTTTACATTGGGTCCAATGTTAAATGCCCCCCAGACCCCATTTTTAATTGTATACCCACGCCACGATCAACGCCAACCCGAAGAGTGGCCAGCGCTGCGAGGCCGCTAGGGGCGGCGGTATGCGTCCTATGACCTTTTCATACCCCCACTATCCACGTCGGCGTGGAGTTGATTTTATATAGTGTGGCGAGCGCAGCCACGATTCAGGCTCGCTGTGCTCGCCACACTATATAAAATCAACTCCACGCCGACGTGGATAGTGGGGGTATGAAAAGGTCGGAGGGCGTGTACCCTGCCCCTCGCAGGCTCGCCACACTTCGGGATGGAATTGATCGTAGCATGGCGTTAACAATGGGGGGAGGGGGGCATTTGACATAGTAATTACTCATCAGGGTGGGTAAACAATTAAAAATGGGGTCTGGGTGGCATTTAACATTGGATCCAATGTAAAAATCGGGTCGGTCGCATCGCATGCGATTCGGTCACATGCGATGCGACCGATTTTTCCGACCCGATGAAAAAATCGTGTCCCATCGCATCTGATCGCATGCCTTAAGTTAAGGCATGCGATAAAAAAATCGGGCACCCAGATATTACACAAGTACCGTATATAGGACTCAGAGTGTGAATTACACGGGGTCATTGGGCGCATGACGGTGTGACCCAGAGCACTATAGAAATAAGGAAGTAAGTGTGTTAAAGAGAACATATCAGGGTGTGTGACGACACACCATAGGAAGACTGCCCCATCATAGATACTGTTACCAAATTCTGCCAGTGTTGAAAGATTAATTCTCATTACAATGGGAAATAAGATTTCATCCAGAGAAATTGTGCTACCTAGGGAACAAGAACTAAGCCGACCCAAAGGGTCGGCTGCATTCATAATGAGTATGAAGTATGGTGAACAAGCAGTGGTTTACATATATAATTGGAAAAAGATGACAAAGGACAACCAAGTAGAATTTGCCAGTGTTGGCAGTTTCGATCCAGAAGTCTTATCCGCAGTTAAATATCAGATATGTTTACTCTTGTCACTCAAGGCAAGAGTTGAGCAAAATGAATGTCTAAACTTGTGGCAAAAGGAAGGTCGAACTCAAAGGGAAGATGAGTGTTTGTCAGATGTAAATACAGTTGGCTCCTTAACTGCCACTACACCAAACCCTCCATATTTGCTAGAGGGGGAAGTTACCATCAAAAGGGAAATGGACAACAATGTAAAGATGACTAACCTGTACACTGTTTTACTCCCTATAAGGAAAATGCAGGTGGAAATGCAAATAAGGATTGGCGGAGCATATTGAGAGCTTGTCTCCCTTCACACATAGACATCCTGAAATTCATTAGGGATAGTGGTGCGAAGAGTGATAAGACTTTGACTGAGGAAGGCAACCAGTAAAATATACGCCTAATAAATCTACAATTGGGTGTAAATTTCCCTGCAACGGTTGAGTATAATGAGATGCTCACTATCAAACAAAAAGATAGTGAAATTGCAGCTGACTACTTTAATCGTGCCTTACAGACAGCATCAAAACACACTGGTATCTCTGTACTCAAGGACAACCCACACTTAAGGGAAAGGATTGTCTCTGTGCTAATAGAGGGTCTTAAGGAAGATTTGAAGACCGGGATACAAACTGCTTTTCCTAACTGGAGAAGCATGAAAATAGACATCTTGAGAAAATCTGCTATCAACCATGACAAAAATGACAAAAATACTATAAAACCTAGACAGATCCAGACTGATAAAGAAATGACTGATAGCACCCAGCCTTTCAGCAGTGCCCCAAGCAAACATACACAATGCACGACACCTCAGGATGTAGGCCGGAAGCAAATGGTGTGCTTCAACTGCAGTAAAGAGGGACACATAGCCAGAAACTGTAGGTCAGAGAACCCCAGGAGAAATGACACACACAGAAGGGACTGGGAACCACACCGAGAGGAGACACACAGGTACCCACCACAAAGACAATGAAAGGAGACAGTCAGGCCAAGACACACGACCCTTGCCCCACCTGTTAGCCGCCGCCGTCCTAAGGGTGATACAAATGTGCAAATAGGAAGTAGCTCATACCTGTTCCCTACAAAGAAAAAAAGGAAAAGTAGAGTAGCGCTAATGACAGGAAATTTGTAAATTAATAGAGTAATTAATTAGCCTAATTAACCCAGCTGCTAACTAGTAGGGAATACCACTCCCTATAGACAAAGGCAAAGATGTAGACAAGGAAGAAAGCGCTCAGGGTTTAAGGCAAAGAAAATAGCCAGTTCATCTTTTTTTTTTTCAAAAACATGCAATATTTACAAACCTAAAAGCAATAAAAGAACAATACATCAGTATATATACAATAGTGATAATTTGCACAAGGTACCATTCAAAAGTTCAATGGGGATGCAAGATTTGTGTTCCCTGCAGGACAAAGCAGTCTGGAAGGGATGTGGACGAGAACCAACAGGGTTATGAAAAGATGGACAAAGAAACCAATGGTTCCCAGGGCATGCTTCCCTGGCTTAGCTGAGGCAGCCCATGGCCTGACTCACATTGGCAGGGACAGTATGTGTAAACTGGTCAAAACTTACAGGTGTGCCCCAGAGTTTGCTTCACAGGCAGGTAAGACGGCAATGTCATGCCTTACTTGTCTGAGGAAAAACACTGGAAAGGCCTTTCCCACAGAGCCATCCCACATCCCTCCTCCAGAGGATTCTTTGCAGGTAATACAAATTGACTTTGTACAGTTGCCACCCTGTAGAAATGTTTAGAAATGTATTTACTATTATTGGTATGTACTGATATATTTATGTATAGATATGGTATCCTAAAAGTACTCATTTATAAGAGAAGTTTTCCAAGTTACGAGTAAACTCTTAGGGATTGATAGTAAACTCCATACTCCCTACTGATTTTTATTTATTTATTAACAGTTTCTTATATAGCGCAGCATATTCCGTTGCGCTTTACAGAGGGGACAGTGATACAACAAAACAGGGTATTTACAGACAGTCAAAATGTAGGAGGGCCCTGCTCGCAAGCTTACAATCTATAGGGAAATAGGCATTGATACATAAGGATAGATACTGTATTCCTTATTGCATCGATTCCACCAGAACGCAAGGTTCTATGACTGGCTCTGGAATTTGATAAACTGCCTGAAGAGATGAGTTTTTAGCGAACGCTTATAGGTTTGGAGACTGAAGGAGAGTCTTATTATGCTTGGGAGGGCATTCCACAGAGTGGGTGCAGCCCGAAGAAAGTCCTGCAGTCGGGAATGGGAGCGAGTAATGAGTGTGGATGAGAGACGCAGATCTTGGGAGGAGTGTAGAGGTCGTGTTGGATGATATTTTGAGATAAGAGAAGATATGTATGTTGGTGTAGTTTGGTTTATGGCTTTGTGTGCAAGTAAAAGAATTTTGTATTGAATACGGTAGAATACAGGTAACCAATGAAGTGACTGACAGAGTAGCTTTGCAGACGATGAACGTCTGGCTAGGAAGATTAGCCTTGCAGCTGCATTCATAATGGACTGTAGTGGTGAGAGTCTGTATTGGGGAAGGCCAATAAGGAGACTAATGCAATAATCAATGCGTGAGATGATGAGAGCATGGATTAGAGTTTTTGCAGTGTCTTGTGTAAGGTAAGGGCGAATTTTAAATATGTTTTTTAAGTGCATGTGGCATGATTTTGAGACAGATTGGATGTGGGGTATAAAGGAA
Source organism: Crinia signifera (assembly GCF_055691185.1). Classification (NCBI taxonomy): domain Eukaryota; kingdom Metazoa; phylum Chordata; class Amphibia; order Anura; family Myobatrachidae; genus Crinia; species Crinia signifera. The sequence goes on from NC_139219.1 coordinate 1,622,424, forward strand.
AGTTCTGAGTCAAGGATAACACCTAGGCAGCGAGCTTGAGAGGTAGGAGTGATTGTCATCTTCTCAACAGCGATAGAGATATCAGGTTGGTAACTACTATTTATTGGCGGAAATATAATTAATTCTGTTTTTGAGATATTAAGTTTGAGGTGGCGAGATGACATCCAGGATGAAACAGCAGAAAGGCATTCAGAGACACGGCTCAATACAGATGGGGACAGGTCCGGGGAGGATAGGTAGAGCTGAGTATTATCTGCATACAGATGATACTGAAATCCAAAGGAGCTGATTAGTTTGTCAAGAGATGAGGTATAGATTGAGAAAAGCAGGGGACCTAAAACTGAACCCTGAGGTACTCCAACTGAAAGAGGTAGCGAAGAGGAGGTAGAATCAGAGAAACGAACACTAAAGGAGCGGTTAGATAGGTAGGATGAGAACCAAGAGAGGGCTGTGTCTTTAAGACCTACGGATTGTAGTGTTTGTATGGGAAGTGTGTGGTCAACAGTGTCAAAAGCAGCAGATAGATCTAGAAGAATTAGTAGTGAGTAGTGGCCTTTAGACTTAGCAGTGACCAGATCATTCACAACTTTAGTCAGTGCTGTCTCTGTGCAGTGTTGGGCACGAAAGCCTGACTGATGCGGGTCCATTAAGTTGTGCGAGTTAAAGTGTGTGAGGCGAGTATAGGCAAGTCTTTCAAGTAGTTTGGAGGTGCATGGAAGTTGAGAAATGGGATGGTAGTTTGAGTGAGCTTGGATCAGAATTCTGTTTTTTTCAGAATCGGAGTAATAACTGCTTGTTTGAACAATGAAGGAAAGACACCAGTAGAGTAATTGAGGTTACAGATTTTAGTTAAGATTGGGATGAGCACAGGAGACAGATTTACTTATTTGCGAGGGTATAGGGTCAAGAGGAGAGGCAGAGAAAAGTGCAGATACTTCATCTTCATTTGTGGGATCAAATTAAGCAGATGCATCAGAGGGCTCAGGTATGGAATTGAGCATATCACCAACTGAGTTGGAGCATACCAATTCATCTCTGATCTTGTCAATCTTATCCTTGAAGTAGGAAGCAAGATCTTGTGCATGGATAGTGGTTGGTGGCTTGGGTGAGGGAGGGTTGAGAAGGGATTGAAATGTATTAAAAAGACGTTTTTGGTTAGAAGCTTGAGCAGAAATGAGAGTTTGGAAATATGTTTGTTTGGCAGTTTCCAGGGCATAACTATAGTACTGGTAGATATTCTTATATGTAAAGAAATCCATTGGACTGTGAGATTTACGCCATTTACGCTCAGCTTTGCATGAGATATTTTGTAGGTGTCTCGTTAATTTAGAGTGCCACGGTTGGCGTCTAGGCCTACGTATAGTGTGGTGGGTAACTGGAGCCACTTCATCCAGGGCTGTTTTGAGGGTTAGGTTTAGGTGTGATACCGCCATCTCAGGAGTAGTGAATGCAGGAATAGGAGCAAGCTGTTGTTGCAGTGAGGAGGAGAGTACTTGAAAATTAATATCATTAATATTTCTGCGGGCTTGAGGTGGATTAAAGGATTTCTGTGTTTTTGAGTTAGAAGTACTAGAGGACAGCATGCAGGAGATAAGGTTGTGATCTGAGAGAGGGAAAGGAGAATTGGTGAATTCAGACACTGAGCACAGCTTAGTAAATATCAGATCAAGACAGTGTCCATACCAATGAGTAGAGGAGTCAGGCAAGCGCTGAGGTGGAGAGGGTGAAGTTATGGCTGAAACAGAGTTGCTATGGCCAGGGTGCACTGCCCATTGTGCTGTATAGTAGTAGAATCACTCTCAGAGCTCCACTTCATTTGTCCCCATTGAAACATTGCTTGGCCGGCAGCTACCCGTTATGATAACTCCACAGGAGGATCTTAGATGTAACCGTGAACTGATTTTGCAACACATATTAATGATGAACCAACATCTGAAAATGCAGCAAAGAAGAATTTGTTGACACCTGACATGCCTGTTGAGAACTGTCATAACCATGAACCAGGAGATTTAGTTGTTTCCCATAATCTGCCACACACACAGGTTACTTGATAGACCATTGAGAAGGACCATACCAAGTCTTGTTGATGAGCACTATCTCAATAACAGTCGCAGAGAGAAAGACTTGGGTACGTTCGTCCCACTGCTAGAAGGCCAGAAACCTGGAAGTTCCTTGTATTAAGAGCGAAAGAGAGAAAATATATGTAGAAAAGCTACTGAAAGGACTGTGACAAAGCCCCACTGGTAAAAGGTTGGAGGGACCACTATCAACAGTTTTGTTTTTCCCCCTTTTCAGTTCTTTTTTTCCCCCAAATCAAGGACATTGTTTTTACATTGCTGCCAAGTATAGGACAGGTGGTACAGGGTTCTGAGAGTGTATTAACCAACCCAGATCAGGTTGAGTTAGAATCTCTAAGTAAGCTTGATACGTTACCCAAAACCGGAGTTTGGTAAGAAGGTGTTATAGTGGTGATAAAAGTGTACATAAACCATATGTATGAGGATGAGAGACACCAAGGGAGATGAGGGTTTGGTATATGACCCTATAATCGAAGCCATCATCAATTGAGGGACACCATATCTGAAAAATGTATATAAATGTAACACCACTGTTTTTTTTCTTTCTTTTGTTCCCAAAAAATCTGTTTATCGTTGTCCCATGTCCCCACATCTCTTCGAGGTTAGGTGAAGTCCCCAATGAATAAATTGTTAGGTAAATGTGTTCCCCATTTATTCATGATCTAGGATTAGCCATAGCACATAACCATTCATTCCCCTTTTATGTAAAATCATCTACCTCAAATATTTTATTATTTTTATGAATTTCTTTTGTGTTCCTAGGTATTTTGAAATGTGAGTTTTATTTTTACTGTCAAAGGGTGGACTGTGGAAGTTGAGTTGTATATACGCCACAATAGAGTAGTATGGCCGCCATCTTGGTTCGCAAAGTTACGTAAATAGAGTATAGGAACCAGGTGGAATAATTATGCGATCCATGTGCGCAGCCATATTAATACACATAAACCCATATCCCCCACACACAAATAATAAAATATAGACATATAGTTTAAATTCGCTACACATAGCATAAATGGTAAAACACGATATTTTCTAAACATATTTTGTATCTGTGTGTGTGTGTTTCCGTCTCTCATGCGCAGTACTTCGGTTCTTGTCTAAATACCTTCTCCTCCTCCACACACTCCAAAACATTGGACTCTCTTGCACGGTCTTCAACTGGTTTTCCTCTTACCTCTCCCAACTGTTCCTTCTCAGTCTCTGCCTCTGGCTCCACCTCACCACCTTCCATCCTTCCTGTTGGGGTCACTCAGGGTTCCGTCCTTGGCCCCCTTCGGTTCTCGCTGTACACCTCTTCTCTGGGTGCACTCATTAACTCCTTTGGCTTCCAATATCACCTCTATGCTGATGACACCCAAATCTACCTCTCCTCTCCTAAACTGTCCCCCACTGTTCCCTCTCAGGTTTCCAACTGCCTCTCTGCCATCTCCTCCTGGATTAGTTTACCGGAGAGGGGAATTGGGAAGATACTGGTGCACAAGCACTGGACAGCAAATAATAAGAGAAATAAAAAGATCCACAATATTGTAATGGGATGCCTAAGTATATATAGCTTGTGGAGGTGCTCCCCCTAGAGTATAGAAGTATACTGGTAGAGGAAAGAAAAAATTACTCTTTTTTGGGGGGCACTACTTTTTAGAAAATGAGTTTAAAACTTAACTTTTAATGTTTTACAAAATGGTTTTTACCAGAATAAAATGTACACATAGACGCTGACAACACAAAAAAAACACATGAGGTAGACAAATTTGTAAAGAAATTTCTACCCTTCCTACTAGATTGTAAGCTCCTCCGAGCAGAGCCCTCTTCCCTCCTGTTGTCAAAGCCCTCTTCTCTTCACATTTTACTTACAGCTCTCCTTTAATCTAACACTCAGTGACCATCTTTGTCTGCATACTCATCTCCATCATTGGCCTCAAGCCTCTAGTTGTATGTTGATTGAGTCCTCACTGCTTATATTTAAGCTGTAATGTGTATTGAACTGTGGTGCTCTTTATTTGTACTCTATTTTTGTTATTTATTCTGTTATGCCAAGTTTTGTCTCCCTTTACTGTTCCTTTGTACGGCGCTGCGAAACACTTGTGGCGCCTTATAAATAAAATTACTATAATAATATGTTCATATTTAATGGTCACATTGCCACAAGGACAGTGTTATTGGGAGATCCGGATATATCAGGATTGCACAGCTTGTCTTCTAAACCTATGACGAAGCCTGTGGACAAAGAGACAGCTGTGCATTTATCTCGACCAATCAAGGAGAAGCGAAACCTGATTTCGACCAATAGAGAACTTTTTGTATCCCTTTGTGTGGACTATATACCTTCATGTGCAAGGAGTCAGAACATCCCATTTGCTTTCTCATCCCACTGTGATCAGGATCTCTGACTACAGTGCCCCGGTCTGGGGGAGGGGCGCAAGCGTGAGAGACGTTAACTGTTTCTTTCTGTGTATTTGTATTTGAGACGATTGTATTTATATCTGTTTTTCTCCTGTTCAATTTATATTGTTTGTATTGTAAGGTGATGTGAAAAATCTGTTTCTGTAATCCCCTTTTGTCCGATAGGGACTAAAGTATACGGTTAAGTACTTTGTACCCTTATTCCGGAATTTATACCGTCTCATGTATTATTCGCAATAAGCGGAAAGGTTTACAGTGATTTATACCTGGTGTTTTTACTTATAACGAAGTACTGCGAAACGATACCGCTATCAGGGTATCGTTATAAGGTGTGTGCAACACAAATAAGGGTCGCTAAGAGGCGCTACACTTTAGTTTGCCCGTAGTTAGGAATAAAAGGTTGTAAGTTTACGGACACAGTACATAAACTGCACACTTCACTTATTATCCATCAGTTTGATATGAATTAGACATTCACAGTAGGTGTACCTGAGAGTGAAGGTGTATCTACTATATATGTGTAGCTGTACCTAAGAGTGTTTATTTACCTATGTATGTGTAGGTGTACCTGAGAGTGTAGCTGTATCTATGTAGGTGTACCTGGGAGTGTAGGTGTACCTGAGAGTGTAGCTGTATCTATGTAGGTGTACTTGTGAGTGAAGGTGTATCTACTGGCGCATAGCTAACGTAGCACCCTGGTATGGAAGAAAGGTAGCAAAACTAACCCTGAAAATTATAGACCGGTCAGCCTTACATCCATTGTGGGGAAAATATTAGAAGGAATAATAAGAGTTAGTATCCAAAATTTCTTAGAACAGGAGAAAGTTATAAGTAAGGCTCAGCATGGGTTCGTCAAAAATAGATCATGTCAGACTAATTTATTTAGCTTCTATGAGGAAGGCAGTAGGGGGCTGGACTTAGGGAAATCTGTTGATGTAATACTGCTAAAGCTTTTGACATGGTGCCTCATAAAAGGTTATTAATGACACTAGGTAATTTAGGGTTAGGAGATAACATTTGTAATAGGAATAAAAACTGGTTGCGCAATCAGGGACAGAGAGTGTAAATGGTTTACATTCCAGCTAGGGTAAGGTCCAAAGTGGAGTCCCGCAAGGTTCAATATTGGGACCCACCCTGTTTAATATATTCATTTATGATATTGAAATGACATAGTGAGTAAAATTGCAATATTTGCAGACATGAAATTGAGTAAGAAAATTAAATCAGGAGAGGATGTGGAAACACTACAAAGTGATTAAAATAAACTGGAAAGGTGGGCAGAAAGGTGGAAAATGCAGTTTAACGTTGAAACATGTAAAGTAATTCATTATGGGAACAAAAATGAACAAGCTACTTATAGGCTAAATGTAGTTATTATAGGGAATTCCGCTGTAGAGAAGGACTTGGAGGTCATCACAGATGAAAAATTGGGTAATAGTTCACACTGCTCAAGTGCAGCAGCAAACCAGACACTGGCATGCATTAAAAGGGGTATGGATTCAAGGGATGCCAATGTGATAGTGCCTCTTTACAAGGCATTGGTGAGACCGCACTTAGAATATTGAGTTCAGTTCTGAGCACTGCACCTTAAAAAGGACATAAATTAATTGGAACAGGTACAGAGAAGGGCGACTAAGCTAGTAAAAGGTCTTGAATCACTAGAATACAAGAGTAGGTTAACCGGGCTGAATATGTTATCAATGGAGAAACGGAGGTTGAGAGGTGATATGATTAGAATATACAAATACAGGATTGGGAATCATATGGAACTGGGACATGATTGGTCAGTAACAGGCCTATACTTAGGACACGCGGGCATGTACTGAGGCTTGAGGAAAATAAATTCTGTAATGAATTAAGAAGAGGATTCTTCACCATTAGAGCAGTACAATTCTGGAACTCATTGCCGGTGGTTACAGCAACTACTGTTAATGAATTTAAATCATAACTGGATGCATTTTTGGCCACTAAGCGAATCCAATAGATATGACTTACTCAAGTCAGTAGTTGAAAATAGGGGTATGTCTTAGATAGACAAAGGAAGAACACAAGGCTTTTTTGGGGCACACTTTAATGTAATTAATGAAAGGGTGAATAAGGTTAAAACATAACTTTTATTACACAAGTTAAAAATATGTCACTTACAAATGAAAAACTCAATATATAAATTTTTAATCACAATTATCACACTCAAGAAAAAAATAATAATTATCACTGTCACAGGGCGAAAATGATTGCAGGGTGGATTCAAATCACAGGTTAAATACACACAAGAGGTATGCACATTAGTAGTAGGTTGGTGTTGTGTCTGGTCCAAACTTCCAATAGTACCAATGTTATATACTGTACTATGAGAGGTAATATTGTGCACACCTTGTGCACTGACCACACTCAATTTGGTATTGAATAATATTGTCCTCAAATGACCATCCCCAAGTACAGTATTTATATGTAGAGAGGATGGGTGCTCCCATTGTAGAAGACAGAGGAATGCTTCTCATGAACTACTTGATGCTTCTGCTGTCTGGGTGTGAATACAGCACCGGATATTCCCTAATGGTCTCCCAGAAGGTACTGATCCGGCCCGTCACTGCTTAGCTGCTGAGTTAGGAAGTGATCAGTCGATTTAAATCACCGGGTTTAAGCGCTGTCACTAATATGATGGAAGGCACGCAACGGCCGTATAATCGGCTTGTTACAATACCGAGCTCGGGACACATTGTTTAATACAACAACCTCCTGCCACTGTCACATAGTAACTGGACACTGTCTTAGCCCGTAACATATGCAAATACCGCTTACCCGTTATTTTCTGCAACCAACCAGTTCCCATGTCACTAGCTATACACATCGCTTATAGGTTAAACTGGCTGCCTATCATGCTAACCGCGTCCTTCTAACGCCCCCTCCTTTCCAGGTACATTTTTTGCATACATTATAATTTCTAGCATGCCCGACCTCCACTAATCGGTCCATTATTGGCCATCAATACTGTCCATCACCATACTCCTGCATACCTTTGGACGCAACGTGCAGCCCGGAGCTGTACTCCTCTAATACAGGCAAAGTGATCCCACTCACTTACGTCACTGCGAACAAGCCTGTGTCGGGGAAACACGTGTCTTTGTGTGTTTTCCGGTGGAACAAGCCACACTGACCCACTCCACGAATCAGCACAGCTCTGGCGGGGGGATCCCGAAACTTTACAGGCTCTGAAAGACCGGGGGATTTACCAGTCTACCGCAAGTATTACCACCACATCTTTAAACCATACTCTCTCCCTCTCCAGTTACCACTTATTTTCTAAAATGCTTTCCTCCCTATTGCTATAAACAGTATCACGTATGCTCTTGTACATACTGTTTAACAATACAGGCACATTATTTAACCTCCGGTTCAAGGAGAAAGGGATCTTTTGGCTGTGCTCTTTGTTACACTGTCCTGTGTTCTTTGTTACACTGGGTGAGATTCTATGGTTTGCGCTAAATGCGCATGTTTTATTCGCGCACCACATCGCCACAAATCGCATTTTTCTAAATCGCACTTTTCAGTCAAAATTCGCTTATTTAATGTGATGCGCATTTGAGGCTGAAAAGTGCGAAGAGGGGTGATTTGCGGCGAAGAGGTGCGAATTTTAGTAACAAAAAAGTGCGATTTCTTCCGCCGATCATGTGCGAGTTTTGGACCAACCGGAGTGCGATTTACAAAACTGTCTCCGCATCACTAAGAACCCCACAACCTATTGGCCCACCTCTGTCCCCTCCATTATGCATCACACCCCCTATATAAAGGGGCATTGGCGCCATTTCACTCTTTGATAGGAAGTAAGGAGCATGGAGAGGAGCAGTGGAAGCGTGAGTTCAGGAAGAGGTGTTGGTGGCAGAGTGAGGAGTGGCAGAGGGAGCAGTGGCAGAGTGAGGAGTGGCAGAGGGAGCAGTGGCAGCAGCCAGTCAAGTGTGAGAGGCAGCAGTGTGGCAGGCAGCATGGCCACAGCAAGGCCAGCCTCAGCCCAGACCCTGGCCGTCCAGCCCCAGCAGGAGGAGGTTGAGGATCCGCTGGCATCCCCATCCTACAGCCAAGCCCTAGACCATACCCCACACCAGCTGCAGGAGGGCCACATGTCAGAGGTGGAGGAAGATGTTGGGGAGGAGGAGGAAGACACTGGCATGGAGGAGGAGGGCGACATGGCTGGTGGTGAAAATGAGGAGGAGGAGGTGGTAGCTGGTCGCACCAAAAGTGGCCGGATGGTTAGATTTTCCTATGAAGAAAATGTGGCACTTGTCCGGGCTATCATGCCAGTGTTCGAGCGTCTGCTTGGAAAAAGCAACTACAAGACCACTGCCCAGCGCAAACGGGCTATATGGAAGGACATCACCCAGGCGGTGAACGCTGTCAGTAATCACAAGCGCCTGGTCCGCAATGTGAAAAAGCGTTTTAACGATATAAAACGCCAGTTGAAGCATAAAATGGCCCTGGAGATGGAGGAGGCCACCAGGACTGGAGGAGGAAGCCCCACCACTGTCACCTACAATGCTTATGAGGTGAAGCTGAAGCGCATCATCCCACCTGAGGTCCTGCCTGGCATGCATGTGGCGGATTCCGACAGGCCACAAACGCCACCGCGAGCTGGTAAGTGTGACCCCATGCAATCTTTATCATACATGCCAATGTATTATACCTGTAATGTGCACTTGTATTGTTATGCTTTGTAAAGTGCTGCTGTGGAACTACATAGCCCAGCAAGGTCATGCACAAGAAAATGTCTGCTCCTACTTTGAAATTGCTGATAATGCTGGGCCCTGTAGTTCCACAACTACTCATATTGATTAACAGTGTACCATTCTTTCTAGCAGACTAACATGCATGTGTAGAAAAACCCTGTGGTGTACTGGTGGTTTAGCTGTTATGCCTACATACCACCGATTATCCCATAGTTGTCATGTGTACACTAGTTTACTACTAAGCTTTAAATGAAATAATTGACTATAAACCAAAAAAAGGTGGTCAAGATATAAAGCAGTCCTTATCCATTGGGTATTGTCCATTATTGTAAATTCAATGCATGTTTTCTGAAAATGCTTAGCCTTAGCAATGTCCATAATGGCTGTCCATCTTTCCTTGTACAGATTGTCCGTCCCGAAGTGCTGCGGCATCCAAGAGAAGAAGGCCCGTTGCTGCTGAATCTGCGGAAGCAGGTAAATGAACAAACCACACCCCATTACACATACAGTACACACACCCATGTTACATCAACAAGATCTCAAACTACATTCAGCTCCTGCTGCTACATTGCTACTGAAATGAGTGTAATCTGAGCTAGGCATGTGACTTATTATTAATGTCAATGTTACATGCTGTATCGGGGTACATGTGTAATTGCATAACACCCCTAGGTATGTGCGTCAGCCATCTATAGTCCTATGTAACACAGTGTATACGACAGTGTGGCCTATATATGCATCAATACTTACCTCTTCATCTGTATCCACAGGTGCTATACAACTAGGGAGCAACACAACAGATTCTTCAATACTGGTACTAGACGAAATGGACATCATTCTTGATCCGGTCGACACCTTTGCGGCAGAGGAAGAAATGCAGACCTCGTCACAGAGTGATCTTCCCCCAAGTGGGGTGTCTCCCAACCCACCCCCACCCACCCACACACCCCATACAGCAGCTACTGCTTCCCAAGTAGCTAACTCCTTGGTTAATTTCAAGGACAAACAGTTAGAATTCATGGCCTCCCAAAGCCTCCAAATAGGTAATATACAGGGGTACATGCGTGACACCTTCCTTCAGTTACGCAAAATTGCACGTAGTGTACGGGTAGGTGTAGGCACTCAAGTGCGCATTGCCAACAGTATTGACACCCGTTTTGCAGAACTAACTGCTGCAATAAGGGAGCAGAATATGCATATTGGAAGCCTGGCACAAAGTCTAACAGCACTAACCCAAACATGCACAGCGCAGACCAATGCCCTACTAGCTATGCAGGCCCAAATACAGCAGCAGGAAGCCAATGTGGGAGGTGGCACTGCATCAACCCTCAGCAGTGTATCCAGCACCCCAATAAGTGTCTCCCCCACTTCCCCACCCCGTCGTAGTGTGAGGACCCGTGGTGGGCTTAGTGCAGGGTCGAGAAGTGGTGTAGGGCTGCCTGATGCTGGAAGAAGGTAGCTGCTATATCAGTGTTTATACTTATTAAAATGCCAAAGATCTTTGTACATGGCCCCACAGTTGGTATTTACCACATGTCAAAATGCAGAATGCTTCACCCACAAAAAAAAAAAAGTAAAAATTGCTAACCGCATACCATTGTGTTTGTGTCTTTTTCTCAATATAAATTAATGTGTGATTTATAACATATTGTAATGGTATATGACTATGGGATTGCACTAAAGTAGTGTGGTATAACTCCTGGGCTGCCAAAGGTTGCGGATCTACATATTCCAGCAGGCTGTGGCACTCATGGTTTGGACTGTAATGGTTGTAGTGTGTCTGGGCATGCTGGCACATGTAGTTCCACAACACCAGTGAGCCATGTTTGACTGCAAACTTCATTCATACATGTATCAGCAGTACTTAGAAGGTAGATATTAGCAAGGGATAGGTCAGCACCACCATGTGCATCCGTTGGGGACTGGTGTTAGGTTAAATGTGGGTGGAAACAGATGGTATTGGTCAATAATTTGTTTATGAGTACACTTACAGTACAGGTACATTTTGGAGTACAGGGCACATGTGCTTAGCAGAAAAGTTACGGCTGCTGATGTATGTCCGCAACAACTTCTTTATAGCAAGTAACAGTTGAGAAAAATGCTTAGACAAAGTGGCCTGTGATACCACCAAGGCCCATGAGGTCACAGACTGAGTGGAGGCTGTGGACAAATAGTAGAGGGCACACATTAATTAGTGCTGGCCAGACACTACATAGTTGCCACCCACAAAATGGGCCCAAGCATCTCTCACCTGCTCATATAACTCTGACAGGGTAATGGGGTTCAGCGTAACCATCCCCACAACCTGCTGATCCGACAGGTAGTCCAGGTACAGGTGAGCACCATACATACGTGGGGTACCCAGTAGTGGGGGGGCTACCAGGATCTGTTGGCCAGCTTCCTCCCTCCTGCGTTGCTCCTCCAAATGGGACACATCACAGATAAGCAACTTGAAAATAGTCATCAAAATCTACATCATAAACCCTCACAGGTGTCCTTACTGATGTTGGGGTTAATGTATGGGGTGTTTGTGAGTGATAATGAAGGCACCTGTGTTGAAATTAACCATGTGCGCACTTGACCAAAATGAGTTCTGTGCAAAATCGCCAAACAGAACCAGGTCTGAAATAAGTGCGATATTTAGACACCTAAAAAGTGCGAATTGCGAATGCGCATAGCATTAAATAAGCGGTTTGTATACTTTTGTATTGGAAAACATCTGGATGCGATAAAAGTGTGAATTAATCTCGCGCTTTTGGTCCGCATACCTTTACGCACATAATATGCGATTTCTGTCCCTTAACGCATCACATTAAATTTGCGAGTTCAATGAAAAATGCGATATCGCCATTTTGTGGTCTAAATAACGCCAAAAAACGGAAATCGCATCCCATAGAATGTCACCCAACGTATCAGCAACGATTCTCTATTATCTAAATGTTCATGCTAAGATCTGTAGAACCTGCATTTATTGGATACTTTTTCTAAACCATGTTGGAAGACCACATCTATGGTTACCTTTCATACTCTTCTGTAAATAATGCCAAAACTGAACATATTAGCATATTAGCACCCGTCATCTCTACATATTAATACTTGGATGGTCATTTGTGGACAATATTATACAATACCAAATTGAGTGTGGTCAGTGCACAAGGTGTGCACAATGGGATGCGGTCATTCGTCAGACTGCATTTAGGTCTACAGTCATTAGGTCGACCCCACTAGGTCGACTGGCAGGAAGGTCGACCTGACTTAAGGTCGACATGGGCCAAGGTCGACATGACTTAAGGTCGAATTTGCATAAAGGTCGACATGAGGAAGGTCGACTGGTCATAAGGTCGACATGGGTTTTTCACTGTTTTTTGAGCCGACATGTGCCGACAGGCGGTATTTCATGCCCTACCATCCACTAGGGCGTGGTGGGAGAATAAAATAGTGTGCCGAGCGCAGCGAGGCACCGTGCCCGAAGCATCGCGAGCGATGCGAGGGTCCGATTCTCATTGCCAACTGTGTCCATGTCGACTGTGTCGACATTCGGATCAAAAAACAGTGAAAAACCCATGTCGACCATATGACCAGTCGACCTTCCTCATGTCGACCTTTATGCAAATTCGACCTTAAGTCATGTCGACCTTGGCCCATGTCGACCTTAAGTCAGGTCGACCTTCCTGCCAGTCGACCTAGTGGGGTCGACCTAATGACTGTAGACCTAAATGCAGTCTGACGAATGATCCCATTCCGTGCACAATATCCCCTCTCATACTACAGTATATAATATTGGTACTATTGGTAGTTTGGACCAGACACAACACCAACCTACTACTAATGTGCATACTTCTTGTGTGTATATTTAACTTGTGATTTGAATCCACCCTGCAATCATTTTCGCCCTGTGACAGTGATAATTATTATATTTTGAGTGTGATAATTGTGATTAAAAATTTATATATTGAGTTTTTCAATTATAAGTGACATATTTTAACTTGTGTAATAAAAGTTATGTTTTAACCTTATTCATCCTTTCAGCCTTTCATTAATTACGTTAGTGTGCCCCAAAAAGCCTTGTGTTCTTCCTTTGTCTATCTAAAACTTACCCCTATTTTCAGTTGCTTTGCTGAACTCTTTTGGGAGCACCGTCAACCTTGTACCCTGTCAGACCTGTTCTCTACATACGGTCATATATTGTTTTTTTAATATCAATATTAATATAAATGTGATTGCTTTGTTACTGTTCCTGTGACAATCCTTCTCGTTAGTGTAAATCAAGTCAGTAGTTACAGGTCAGGTAGGTTGAACTCGATGGACTAACATATTTTTTCAGCCTTAATTACTATGTTACTATGTATGTTACTGTATATATGTAGGTGCATCTAAAAGTGAATACAGTATTTACCTATGTATGTGTAGGTGTACTTGAGAGAATAGCTGTATCTATATTGGTGTACCTGGGAGTGTAGGTGTATTTGTGTAGTGTACCTATATATGTCTAGGTGTACCTGAGAGTGTAGGTGTATGTATGTATGTATGTATGTATGTATGTATGTATGTAGGGTGTACCTGAGAGTGTAGCTGTATCTATATTGGTGTACCTGAGAGTGTAGGTGTATGCATGTATCTATGTAGGGTGTACCTGAGAGTATAGCTGTATGTATGTCTAGGTGTACCTGAGAGTGTAGGCGTATGTATCTATGTAGGGTGTACCTGAGAGTGTAGGTGTATGTATCTATGTAGGGTGTACCTGAGAGTATAGCTGTTTTTATGTAGGTGTACATGGAAGTGTAGGTGTATGTATGTATGTATGTATGTATGTATGTATGTATGTATGTATGTAGGCTGTACCTGGGAGTGTAGCTGTATCTATGTAGGTGTACCTGGGAGTGTAGGTGTATGTATGTCTAGGTGTACCTGAGAGTGTAGGTGTATGTATGTATGTAGGGTGTACCTGAGAGTGTAGCTGTATCTATATTGGTGTACCTGAGAGTGTAGGTGTATGTATGTATGCATGTATCTATGTAGGGTGTACCTGAGAGTATAGCTGTATGTATGTCTAGGTGTACCTGAGAGTGTAGGCGTATGTATCTATGTAGGGTGTACCTGAGAGTGTAGGTGTATGTATCTATGTAGGGTGTACCTGAGAGTATAGCTGTTTTTATGTAGGTGTACATGGAAGTGTAGGTGTATGTATGTATGTATGTAGACCAGCACCAGTCCAGTAAATTCAATACACATTTATTGTCACAGAGGACATAAGTGAACAGCAAATGAACATGTCATCATGTCAGCATACAACACCCATCAGGCTATACTTAGCATCATTTCAGCATAATTTCAGGCTGCAATCTAGCCTTTAGGCAACGTCTCCTCGACGGCCGTTTCGGCGCTCCCAGCACCTTTTTCAAGAGGGCGACTACTAGTCGCCCTCTTGAAAAAGGTGCTGGGAGCGCCGAAACGGCCGTCGAGGAGACGTTGCCTAAAGGCTAGATTGCAGCCTGAAATTATGCTGAAATGATGCTAAGTATAGCCTGATGGGTGTTGTATGCTGACATGATGACATGTTCATTTGCTGTTCACTTATGTCCTCTGTGACAATAAATGTGTATTGAATTTACTGGACTGGTGCTGGTCTTCCTGTGACATGGGACTCTTTGCTGTTAAATTTATTTGACTTCAGCACAGTCAATTATTGAACTTGTGAAGCTGGTGCGATATCTACAAGCAATATGTATGTATGTATGTATGTATGTATGTAGGCTGTACCTGGGAGTGTAGCTGTATCTATGTAGGTGTACCTGGGAGTGTAGGTGTATGTATGTCTAGGTGTACCTGAGAGTGTAGGTGTATGTATGTATGTAGGGTGTACCTGAGAGTGTAGCTGTATCTATATTGGTGTACCTGAGAGTGTAGGTGTATGTATGTATGCATGTATCTATGTAGGGTGTACCTGAGAGTATAGCTGTATGTATGTCTAGGTGTACCTGAGAGTGTAGGCGTATGTATCTATGTAGGGTGTACCTGAGAGTATAGCTGTATGTATTTCTAGGTGTACCTGAGAGTGTAGGTGCATGTATGTCTAGGTGTACCTGAGAGTGTAGGTGTATGTAGAGTGTACCTGAGAGTGTAGGTGTATGTAGAGTGTACCTGAGAGTATAGCTGTATGTATGTCTAGGTGTACCTGAGAGTATAGCTGTATTTATGTAGGTGTACCTGGGAGTGTAGGTGTATGTATCTATGTAGGGTGTACCTGAGAGTATAGCTGTTTTTATGTAGGTGTACATGGAAGTGTAGGTGTATGTATGTATGTATGTATGTATGTATGTATGTATGTATGTATGTATGTAGGCTGTACCTGGGAGTGTAGCTGTATCTATGTAGGTGTACATGGAAGTGTAGGTGTATGTATGTATGTATGTATGTATGTATGTATGTAGGCTGTACCTGGGAGTGTAGCTGTATCTATGTAGGTGTACCTGGGAGTGTAGGTGTATGTATGTCTAGGTGTACCTGAGAGTGTAGGTTTATGTATCTATGTAGGTGTACCTGAGAGTATAGCTGTATCTATGTAGGTGTACCTGGGAGTGTAGGTGTATGTATGTCTAGGTGTACCTGAGAGTGAAGGTATATGTATGTCTAGGTGTACCTGAGAGTATAGCTGTTTTTATGTAGGTGTACCTGAGAGTGTAGGTGTATGTAGAGTGTACCTGAGAGTATAGCTGTATGTATGTCTAGGTGTACCTGAGAGTATAGCTGTATTTATGTAGGTGTACCTGGGAGTGTAGGTGTATGTATCTATGTAGGGTGTACCTGAGAGTATAGCTGTTTTTATGTAGGTGTACATGGAAGTGTAGGTGTATGTATGTATGTATGTAAGTAGGCTGAGGACCGAACGCACCACACATCGGCACTGCAAGAGAACACACGCCTACACGTGGACCGCGTCCGTTCGGTGTGGCATCGGTCTGCATCCACACTACCATGTGCGGTCGGAAATCAGCAACTTCTCGCGGTCTTATGCCGTCTGAACGCAGGGCCAGGCGACCAAACGCTTTCTGTTGGCGTTTTTCAGACCACAGCACAAATCCATTCGTGACTCATGCTACTAACCCATAAAACAATTAAACAATTACTCAAAGTCTATGGTCTCTATTGCTTTCAATTACATTCAATGACATTGAATTTAATGCTTCTACACACACATTTCACTTTTCATTAACCCTTACAACATTACTTTCGAATGTGCCAGTTTTAACCTATACCTGTGTTTATGTGTGCCTCAATTTACTAGAATGCAATGACATTGTAGCGAGAATGGGGGGAGATTGCGCAATTGAGGACAGAACAAGGATTTGTAAAAATGCAACAGTAACAATTTATTTAAACATTTGATAAATTTAAAAAGTGGTGCATTTGCATCAAGGGGTAAAAAATGGAAATAGATGAAGATTGAAAAAAGCTGAGTCCAGTATTGGAGGATATCACCTTAATCTCTGGCAAGTGAAGATGGGAGAAGGGGACGGTGGAATTGTCCTCCAGACCCTGGGACAGGAATTCCTTTGCAGAGTGTCCTCCAAATCAGAACTGTGATGGTATATGTCCTTGATTTGGATTCTCTGTATTATTGGGTTCCACTTGTGACCATGTATAGGTACCTTAGATAGGTGGCATTCCTTCAAGATGTTGGTACCACAATGAGATGGTTGGTAGGTAGATGTCCCGGTCTGGTTCTCCACTAGTGAATGGAATCTTGTAATGTTCTTTGCCAAGGTGATGTCTGGAACAGCAGCAAGGAGGAGGGGGGGGGGGGGGGGGGGTGGCTGGGTTGCCTGTGCCAACGCGTTTCACTGCTTAAGAGCAGCTTTTTCAAGGTAGCTTTATCAGGCTGAGGGTGGGGGTATATATACCCATATCAATTAGTAAAACATATGCATCTGTGCAAACACAATTATCTTTCTAATAGAACAAAATAATTATATGCGGACCTTGATAAGAGCAGTAGACAGAATTAATTTAAAATGTAGATATACCATTAAAAAACGAGCAGTACTTTTCCATAAAAAACAAGTTTAGTTTCATGCTCACACAGCCGGCGTCTTCTGACTTCCGGCTGTGCACTTCCGGGATCTCCAGTGGAACGCACGTGAGACGCATAGCGCTGTCTCATACGGCGCTATTGACACTGAAAAAAAGTGTATTTGGAGACCTATTAGATTTAATTAAGTGCATAGATGTTTAGAGGCGGCTGTTTTAAAATACCGCTAAGCAAAGCTGGGTATTTAATAAAATACAATGCGGTGTCTGGGGATATAGCCGCGTACGGCTATTATTTGGTTCCCCAGTGTGTTGGGAAATGGAGGCATCAATATAAGGTGCCTATCTAGACCCATCATATACGTTATTTGACACGCACGCATATGCGGTCCATAAGGGGAACCCGGAAGTAGGACATATTTGTTCCAAAGAACTCACAAATCTTTATTAGTTCACATTTGCGCTCACACACCAAATGTTTATAGTGTAGAGGGAACTATATGAAAATATAAAACAATTAAATAAAAGTACAAATACAATTACACATGAAATTTGTATATTATGGCCAAAAACGGAGCCTAATAATAGCATTGGATATATTTACAATAGAACTCAAAATACAAATTGATACAGGAAAAATCATACATGTATTTCCATATACTAGAATATCAATTGATCAGATAACAGACAGCAGATTTACAAAATGGACTTGGATAAAGTTTTTTTTTTATTTTTTTTAGTTGTTTTGTGTTAGTGTTATATTGCTTATATTGTTGCATTTACCATTCTTATACTTTATATATGCATTACCATATACTTTACTAAGCACTGCACAACACAAGATAGATGGAACAGAAATAAAAACGATGGGGAATTGGATTTCATAGTTCTCATAAATTCATTACACGCACATTATATATGTTAAGGGCAAATTGGAGGGTAGCAATAATTTGACGTTCCATTGGGTAGAAGTGAGGAGAGGGGGGGGAGAGGGGGATGGATGGAGAAGCAGGGGGAAGAAGGAAGGTAAACTAGATTTATGTTGATAAAAGTCTAAAGCACAGAATTCAGCTCAACGGCCTCATTTAGGCCCTCGGGGTGGATTGTGTGCATCTGGAACATCCAAAATACTTCTTGTTTGCTGAGCTTTTTAAATCTATCGCCGCCTTGAGTGGTTTCTGGCACTGACTCTAAGCCAACAAGGCTTAGTCCTCTCGGGTCTCCTGAGTGGACTTCAGCAAAATGCCGAGGTACACTATGTGTCAAAAGTTTTTTACTGATATTTCGGCGGTGTTCTAAAAAGCGGATTTTAATTGTTCGAGTGGTTCGGCCTACATAACTGAGGCCACATGGGCACTGTAAAAAATAAATTGTGTATTTGGTATTACAATTAATAAAAGAATTAATTTTATATGATTTGCCTTCTTTGTTTACTATTTCATAGTTGGATTTTTTAGGGATGTGGTCGCATGTTATACATCGGTTCCCTCCACACTTGAAGAAACCGTTTGGTTTTTCTCTTAACCAGGTATTGGGGAGTGTTTCTTTAATGGGGTTCTTAATTGGTTTTAGGAAACTTGGGGCTAACATATTTTTTAACGTTCTATTTCTCTTAAAAATGAAACGGGGTATTTTTGGTAACAAATCGACTAGTAAAGGGTCTTGTTTAAGAATGTTAAAGTTTTTATCTATAATGTTTCGAATTTTATTGGAATGAGTATTAAACGTTGAAATGAACATTATTTGTTTCTAATTTGGATCCGTATGTATATCTTTTCGTTTTTCGTTTTGATATGTAAGGAGGTCTTCTCTATTGCGGGATGTGACCTCACATAGAGCTTGTTCAATGAGGTCTTTCGGATACCCTCTTTGTAGAAAAGACTCTTTCATATATTCGGCTTGTAGGCCAAAGGTTCTAGCATCGGAGCAGTTCCTATAAAGTCGTAGGAACTGGCCCTTTGGAATGCCCTTTTTCCAAGGGGGATAGTGGGCGCCGCTGTAGTGCAAGTAGGAATTTGCTCCAACTTCTTTGGTGAAGTTGGAAGTGATAATTTTATCACCTACTACTTCCAGGGTCACGTCCAGGGAGGAAATCCGTTTCGGATCTAAATGGTGCGTGAAGGTTAGATTATAAGTGTTGGTATTAAGGTGATGAACAAACGAAAGTGCTGAGGTGGGGGTCCCATCCCAAATGATAAAAAGATCATCAATGTAACGGCCATAGAGTACCAGGTTCACCCCAAAGGGACTGTCCCAAATAAGATGTTGCTCGACCTCCCCCATGTAGAGGTTGGCGTAACTTGGGGCGAACCTGGTCCCCATGGCCGTTCCCATCACCTGTAAAAAGAATGTGTCCTGAAACAAAAAGTAGTTGTGCTCTAAGATGTAGCTAATGGAATCTGTGATGAAGCGTTGGTGTCTTTCCCCCAGGTCCCCATCGGACAGAAGTCTTCTAGCTATAACATTTTTACTGAGATTGTGAGGGATGTTTGAGTAAAGACTCGCAACATCTAAAGTAAGGAATGAATAAGAGGTTTCCCATTCAATATTTTGAATTAACTGCAAAAAGTGAATGGTGTCTTTGATGTGGGACCTGAGGGAAGACACCCTAGGCTGTAGGAAAGAGTCAACATAAAAAGAAAGGTTGGAGGAAAGAGATTGAATACCAGAGATGATGGGTCGACCGGGGGGTAAAGTGAGGGATTTGTGTATTTTAGGAAGGTGATAATAAATGGGAATAAGGGGGTGTTCACAATAAAGGAAACGGAGTTCCTCCCTGGAAATGACCCCGTCGCTAAATGCAGATTTAAGCAGTTCAAAAAGGGAGGCACTAAAGGCTTTGGTTGGGTCTTTTTCAAGTACAGTATAAAAGTTGGTATCCTTTAACTGTCTATTGGCCTCCAGGATATAGTCCTGGCGGTCCTGAATAACGATTCTCCCGCATTTGTCGGCCTCTCTTATTATGATTGTTGAGTCCTTCATGAGTTTTTTAAGGGCCTGTTGTTCGTTTCTTTTAAGGTTAGATTTTTTAAGTTCTAATTTGGGGTTGGTATTTTGGCACATGTTTTTAAGGTCATTCAAGGTAGTTTTGTAAAATGACTCTACGCTCGATCCTTTAGATTTTAACGGATAAAAAACAGATTTTAGCTTAAATTTTTCTTTAGAAATATCATAGATTTTTTTAGAAGTTGGTGAAGTTGTTCCTATTTCTTCCAATAATTCCATCAAGGCTGCAAGTGCTGGTGCCTCACCCTGATCGAGAATTATGGCTGCTGCTTCGTCCCGATTTTTATTTAGGATTTGGCGCGCAAAATATCTTT
This sequence comes from Crinia signifera, assembly GCF_055691185.1. Classification (NCBI taxonomy): domain Eukaryota; kingdom Metazoa; phylum Chordata; class Amphibia; order Anura; family Myobatrachidae; genus Crinia; species Crinia signifera. The sequence continues at coordinate 1,642,971 of NC_139219.1, forward strand.
TGCGGCAAAGGCCTCTAATGAACCGGTTCAATTCAACGAAGAGGTCGAACATGTTAGGTGGGGCTGTGGGGGAGTATTTCAAGCCTTTCTCAAGTAGAGCTATTTCTGTGGGTGAAAAAGTTTTAGATGAAATATTAAAAACAGATTGTTTTTTAGTAAATTTGGGTTTTAGCTTCTTCTGTCTCTCCTTTTTTCCTCCCCTTCGCCCTCTGAGTCGTAGCTTCTTCCCCTTTTGGGTGTACCTGGGTTTTGTTCTCTGTATGGATTTGGGTCCCCCTGTGTAATGTATCTCTGGTCTAAAGAAACTTTTTCTTGTTCTGTTCGATTACTTTTGGTTGGTATTGTTTAGTCTTTTGGACGTGCCCCTAAAGGTCTTATGTCTTGAATAAGGGGGGGATTCTTTCTTTCTATTTGGACTTGGGAGGTTTCTGTTCCATATATGGTTTGACGATGCCTGTCAAGTATCCGGGAACCAGAGTGGACCCTCTGTCTTCCCGAATACCCACCTGCATCCTTTCTCCCCACATTGGTTTGTTTAGAAACAGATTTTTTTCTATATTGTTGTCTATTAGAGAAACGCCTTTCAGTGTGGGGGAGTGTGTAATTCGAAGCAGCTCTTTCTATTTTGTTTTTGTCCCTATAGGTTCTTACTGTACCCTGTCTGTAGTCCTCTACATCTCTTCTGAATTTTTTGCTTTTCATTTCTACAATAGATTGTTCATATTTTGTTATTCTGTCATTAGTAGACTCATCTCTTTCTTTATACTCTCTTGTATGTTTGTGCGTATCCATTTTATGTTTCAATTTATTTATTTCGTCTATCGTTTTGTCTGCCTGAATCTTCCTGTATCTGATCACTATTTTTATAAGTTCAATTGAGAATTCATCTAACAACTGTTCCCATTATTTTTGAAATTCTGATTCTGGCTGGAAAATTGATGGTTTGAACAACCTTAAGCCCCTAGGGATAATATTTTTATCCAAATATTTCTGTAAATTCGTGTTATCCAGCCAATGTTTTAGTTCCGTTTTTAGCAATTTTTCTAAGTTAAAAAAGTAATCTCTTAATTCATGATCTATATTTTCCTTTTCAAAGACGGGTTGCTCCCATCTTGAAAAGTATGTCTGTCTCCTGCTCATTCTGTCATCAAAGTTGGCGAAACAACTCATACTGTCAGCCCCACAAACGACTGAAAACACTGGAAAGAATATACAGACACCTGGGTGTCTGTTTAGGGCGCCTGTATGAGTGGTTGGGCCTGCAGCAATCAAAAACAGGGATTGTCCGTCCCTATAAAACAAAAGAGAAAATGGGGGAGATTGCGCAATTGAGGACAGAACAAGGATTTGTAAAAATGCAACAGTAACAATTTATTTAAACATTTGATAAATTTAAAAAGTGGTGCATTTGCATCAAGGGGTAAAAAATGGAAATAAATGAAGATTGAAAAAAGCTGAGTCCAGTATTGGATGATATCACCTTAATCTCTGGAAAGTGAAGATGGGAGAAGGGGACGGTGGAATTGTCCTCCAGACCCTGGGACAGGAATTCCTTTGCAGAGTGTCCTCCAAATCAGAACTGTGATGGTATATGTCCTTGATTTGGATTCTCTGTATTATTGGGTTCCACTTGTGACCATGTATAGGTACCTTAGATAGGTGGCATTCCTTCAAGATGTTGGTACCACAATGAGATGGTTGGTAGGTAGATGTCCGGGTCTGGTTCTCCACTAGTGAATGGAATCTTGTAATGTTCTTTGCCAAGGTGATGTCTGGAACAGCAGCAAGGAGGAGGGGGGGGGTGGCTGGGTTGCCTGTGTCAACGCGTTTCACTGCTTAAGAGCAGCTTTTTCAAGGTAGCTTTATCAGGCTGAGGGTGGGGGTATATATCAATTAGTAAAACATATGCATCTGTGCAAACACAATTATCTTTCTAATAGAACAAAATAATTATATGCGGACCTTGATAAGAGCAGTAGACAGAATTCATTTAAAATATAGTTTTACCATTAAAAAACGAGCAGTACTTTTCCATAAAAAACAAGTTTAGTTTCATGCTCACACAGCCGGCGTCTTCTGACTTCCGGCTGTGCACTTCCGGGATCTCCAGTGGAACGCACGTGAGACGCATAGCGCTGTCTCATACGGCGCTATTGACACTGAAAAAAAGTGTATTTGGAGACCTATTAGATTTAATTAAGTGTAAATAATAATGTTCATTTCAACGTTTAATACTCATTCCAATAAAATTTGAAACATTATAGATAAAAACTTTAACATTCTTAAACAAGACCCTTTACTAGTAGATTTGTTACCAAAAAATCCTTGTTTCATTTTTTAGAGAAATAGAACGTTAAAAAATATGTTAGCCCCAAGTTTCCTAAAACCAATTAAGAACCCCATTAAAGAAACACTCCCCAATACCTGGTTAAGAGAAAAACCAAACGGTTTCTTCAAGTGTGGAGGGAACCGATGTATAACATGCGACCACATCCCTAAAAAATCCAACTATGAAATAGTAAACAAAGAAGGCAAATCATATAAAATTAATTCTTTTATTAATTGGGTACTCTTTACCTAGAACGGCGCCCGTCGCGGGCATCGCGGGTACATTTATGTGTGGCCGCGACGCGACCGACGCGATGCCCGCGATTTCCCATTGAAACCAATGTTAAACATGGAAATCGTGTCGGTCGCGTCGCGGCCGGCCATAAATGTACCCGCGATGCCCGCGACGCGATGCTCCCGATTTCCCATAGGAATCAATGTTAAAAGGCGCGATGGACCCGATTTTACTGTTAAATGGCTCAATCCACCCGATTTGGCCATAGGAATCAATGTTAAATGGGCCACAGAGCCCATAAACCCTTAAATGTCCCCCCAAATTTTTAACGCCACCCCACGATCCACGCCAACCCGAAGCGTGGCGAGCGCAGCGAGCCCGCGAGGGGCGGCGGTACGCGTCCTCCGACCTTTTCATGCCCTACTATCCACTAGGGCGTGGTGTGAGAATATAATAGTGTGGCGAGCGCAGCGAGCCACCGAGCCCGAAGCGTGGCGAGCGCAGCGAGCCCCGCGAGGGGACGCGGATACCTTCACAGTTATGCGCGTCCCCTCGCGGGCTTCACAGGTGTCCGTGGCGACGCGGACACCTGTGAAGCCCGCGAGGGGACGCGTCTACCTGTGAAGGTATCCGCGTCCCCTCGCGGGGCTCGCTGCGCTCGCCACGCTTCGGGCTCGGTGGCTCGCTGCGCTCGCCACACTATTATATTCTCACACCACGCCCTAGTGGATAGTAGGGCATGAAAAGGTCGGAGGACGCGTACCGCCGCCCCTCGCGGGCTCGCTGCGCTCGCCACGCTTCGGGTTGGCGTTGATTTAAAGGTTCATTTGGCCTATTTGGCCCCAAATCGGGTCCATTGAGGCATTTAACAGTAAAATCGCGGTCAATCTGCCGTTTTAACATTGTTCCCTATGGGAAAATCGCGGTGATCGCGGTCATCGCGGGCATCGCGGCCATCCCGATTTACCCGCGATGCCCGCGATGACCGCGATCACCGCGATTTTTACCCCCGACGCCCGCGATTTCAATCGCGGGCGCCGTTCTAGGTAAAGAGTACCATTAATTGTAATACCAAATACACAATTTATTTTTTACAGTGCCCATGTGGCCTCAGTTATGTAGGCCGAACCACTCGAACAATTAAAATCCGCTTTTTAGAACACCGCCGAAATATCAGTAAAAAACTTTTGACACATAGTGTACCTCGGCATTTTGCTGAAGTCCACTCAGGAGACCCGAGAGGACTAAGCCTGGTTGGCTTAGAGTCAGTGCCAGAAACCGCTCAAGGCGGCGATAGATTTAAAAAGCTCAGCAAACAAGAAGTATTTTGGATGTTCCAGATGCACACAATCCACCCCGAGGGCCTAAATGAGGCCGTTGAGCTGAATTCTGTGCTTTAGACTTTTATCAACATAAATCTGGTTTACCTTCCTTCTTCCCCCTGCTTCTCCATCCATCCCCCTCTCCTTCCCCCTCCCCCCCCTCTCCTCACTTCTACCCAATGGAACGTCAAATTATTGCTACCCTCCAATTTGCCCTTAACATATATAATGTGCGTGTAATGAATTTATGAGAACTATGAAATCCAATTCCCCATCGTTTTTATTTCTGTTCCATCTATCTTGTGTTGTGCAGTGCTTAGTAAAGTATATGGTAATGCATATATAAAGTATAAGAATGGTAAATGCAACAATATAAGCAATATAACACTAACACAAAACAACTCAAAAAAAAAAAAAAAACTTTATCCAAGTCCATTTTGTAAATCTGCTGTCTGTTATCTGATCAATTGATATTCTAGTATATGGAAATACATGTATGATTTTTCCTGTATCAATTTGTATTTTGAGTTCTATTGTAAATATATCCAATGCTATTATTAGGCTCCGTTTTTGGCCATAATATACAAATTTCATGTGTAATTGTATTTGTATTTGTACTTTTATTTAATTGTTTTATATTTTCATATAGTTCCCTCTACACTATAAACATTTGGTGTGTGAGCGCAAAATGTGAACTAATAAAGATTTGTGAGTTCTTTGGAACAAATATGTCCTACTTCCGGGTTCCCCTTATGGACCGCATATGCGTGCGTGTCAAATAACGTATATGATGGGTCTAGATAGGCACCTTATATTGATGCCTCCATTTCCCAACACACTGGGGAACCAAATAATAGCCGTACGCGGCTATATCCCCAGACACCGCATTGTATTTTATTAAATACCCAGCTTTGCTTAGCGGTATTTTAAAACAGCCGCCTCTAAACATCTATACACTTAATTAAATCTAATAGGTCTCCAAATACACTTTTTTTCAGTGTCAATAGCGCCGTATGAGACAGCACTATGCGTCTCACGTGCGTTCCACTGGAGATCCCGGAAGTGCACAGCCGGAAGTCAGAAGACGCCGGCTGTGTGAGCATGAAACTAAACTTGTTTTTTATGGAAAAGTACTGCTCGTTTTTTAATGGTATAACTACATTTTAAATGAATTCTGTCTCCTGCTCTTATCAAGGTCTGCATATAATTATTTTGTTCTATTAGAAAGATAATTGTGTTTGCACAGATGCATATGTTTTACTAATTGATATATACCCCCACCCTCAGCCTGATAAAGCTACCTTGAAAAAGCTGCTCTTAAGCAGTGAAACGCGTTGACACAGGCAACCCAGCCACCCCCCCCCCCTCCTCCTTGCTGCTGTTCCAGACATCACCTTGGCAAAGAACATTACAAGATTCCATTCACTAGTGGAGAACCAGACTGGGACATCTACCTACCAACCATCTCATTGTGGTACCAACATCTTGAAGGAATGCCACCTATCTAAGGTACCTATACATGGTCACAAGTGGAACCCAATAATACAGAGAATCCAAATCAAGGACATATACCATCACAGTTCTGATTTGGAGGACACTCTGCAAGGAATTCCTGTCCCAGGGTCTGGAGGACAATTCCACCGTCCCCTTCTCCCATCTTCACTTGCCAGAGATTAAGGTGATATCATCCAATACTGGACTCAGCTTTTTTCAATCTTCATTTATTTCCATTTTTTACCCCTTGATGCAAATGCACCACTTTTTAAATTTATCAAATGTTTAAATAAATTGTTACTGTTGCATTTTTACAAATCCTTGTTCTGTCCTCAATTGCGCAATCTCCCCCCATTTTCTCTTTTGTTTCATAGGGACTGACAATCCCTGTTTTTGATTGCTGCAGGCCCAACCACTCATACAGGTGCCCTAAACAGACACCCAGGTGTCTGTATATTCTTTCCATTGTTTTCAGTCATTTGTGGGGCTGACAGTATGAGTTGTTTCGCCAACTTTGATGACAGAATGAGCAGGAGACAGACATACTTTTCAAGATGGGAGCAACCCGTCTTTGAAAAGGAAAATATAGATCATGAATTAAGAGATGACTTTTTTAACTTAGAAAAATTGCTAAAAACGGAACTAAAACATTGGCTGGATAACACGAATTTACAGAAATATTTGGATAAAAATATTATCCCTAGGGGCTTAAGGTTGTTCAAACCATCAATTTTCCAGCCAGAATCAGAATTTCAAAAATAATGGGAACAGTCCTTAGATAAATGCTCAATTGAACTTATAAAAATAGTGATCAGATACAGGAAGATTCAGGCAGACAAAACGATAGAGGAAATAAATAAATTGAAACATAAAATGGATACGCACAAACATACAAGAGAGTATAAAGAAAGAGATGAGTCTACTAATGACAGAATAACAAAATTTGATCAATCTATTGTAGAAATGAAAAGCAAAAAATTCAGAAGAGATGTAGAGGACTACAGACAGGGTACAGTAAGAACCTATAGGGACAAAAACAAAATAGAAAGTGCTGCTTCGAATTACACACTCCCCCACACTGAAAGGCGTTTCTCTAATAGACAACAATATAGAAAAAAATCTGTTTCTAAACAAACCAATGTGGGGAGAAAGGATGCAGGTGGGTATTCGGGAAGACAGAGGGTCCACTCTGGTTCCCGGATACTTGACAGGCATCGTCAAACCATATATGGAACAGAAACCTCCCAAGTCAAAATAGAAAGAAAGAATCCCCCCTTATTCAAGACATAAGACCTTTAGGGGCACGTCCAAAAGACTAAACAATACCAACCAAAAGTAATCGAACAGAACAAGAAAAAGTTTTTTTAGACCAGAGATACATTACACAGGGGGACCCAAATCCATACAGAGAGCAAAACCCAGGTACACCCAAAAGGGGAAGAAGCTACGACTCAGAGGGCGAAGGGGAGGAAAAAAGGAGAGACAGAAGAAGCTAAAACCCACATTTACTAAAAAACAATCTGTTTTTAATATTTCATCTAAAACTCTTTCACCCACAGAAATAGCTCTACTTGAGAAAGGCTTAAAATACTCCCCCACAGCCCCACCTAACATGTTCGACCTCTTCGTTGAATTGAACCGGTTCATTAGAGGCCTTTGCCGCAAAATATATTTTGCGCACCAAATCCTAAATAAAAATCGGGACGAAGCAGCAGCCATAATTCTCGATCAGGGTGATGCACCAGCACTTGCAGCCTTGACGGAATTATTGGAAGAAATAGGAACAACTTCACCAACTTCTAAAAAAATCTATGATATTTCTAAAGAAAAATTTAAGCTAAAATCTGATTTTTTTCTGTTAAAATCTAAAGGATCGAGCGTAGAGTCATTTTACAAAACTACCTTGAGTGACCTTAAAAACATGTGCCAAAATATCAACCCCAAATTAGAACTTAAAAAATCTAACCTTAAAAGAAACGAACAACAGGCCCTTAAAAAACTCATGAAGGACTCAACAATCATAATAAGAGAGGCCGACAAAGGCGGGGGAATCGTTATTCAGGACCGCCAGGACTATATCCTGGAGGCCAATAGACAGTTAAAGGATACCAACTTTTATACTGTACTTGAAAAAGACCCAACCAAAGCCTTTAGTGCCTCCCTTTTTGAACTGCTTAAATCCGCATTTAGCGACGGGGTCATTTCCAGGGAGGAACTCCGTTTCCTTTATTGTGAACACCCCCTTATTCCCATTTATTATCACCTTCCTAAAATACACAAATCCCTCACTTCACCCCCCGGTTGACCCATCATCTCTGGTATTCAATCTCTTTCCTCCAACCTTTCTTTTTATGTTGACTCTTTCCTACAGCCTAGGGTGTCTTCCCTCAGGTCCCACATCAAAGACACCATTCACTTTTTGCAGTTAATTCAAAATATTGAATGGAAAACCTCTTATTCATTCCTTACTTTAGATGTTGCGAGTCTTTACTCAAACATCCCTCACAATCTCAGTAAAAATGTTTTAGCTAGAAGACTTCTGTCCGATGGGGACCTGGGGGAAAGACACCAACGCTTCATCATAGATTCCATTAGCTACATCTTAGAGCACAACTACTTTTTGTTTCAGGACACATTCTTTTTACAGGTGATGGGAACGGCCATGGGGACCAGGTTCGCCCCAAGTTACGCCAACCTCTACATGGGGGAGGTCGAGCAACATCTTATTTGGGACAGTCCCTTTGGGGCGAACCTGGTACTCTAAGGCCGTTACATTGATGATCTTTTTATTATTTGGGATGGGACCCCCACCTTAGCACTTTCTTTCGTTCACCACCTTAATACCAACACTGCTCCGATGCTAGAACCTTTGGCCTACAAGCCGAAGATATGAAAGAGTCTTTTCTACAAAGAGGGTATCCGAAAGACCTCATTGAACAAGCTCTATGTGAGGTCACATCCCGCAATAGAGAAGACCTCCTTACATATCAAAACGAAAAACGAAAAGATATACATAAGGATCCAAATCAGAAACAAATAATGTTCATTTCAACATTTAATACTCATTCCAATAAAATTCGAAACATTATAGATAAAAACTTTAACATTCTTAAACAAGACCCTTTACTAGTCGATTTGTTACCAAAAAATCCCTGTTTCATTTTTAAGAGAAATAGCACGTTAAAAAATATGTTAGCCCCAAGTTTCCTAAAACCAATTAAGAACCCCATTAAAGAAACACTCCCCAATACCTGGTTAAGAGAAAAACCAAACGGTTTCTTCAAGTGTGGAGGGAACCGATGTATAACATGCGACCACATCCCTAAAAAATCCAACTATGAAATAGTAAACAAAGAAGGCAAATCATATAAAATTAATTATTTTATTCATTGTAATACCAAATACACAATTTATTTTTTACAGTGCCCATGTGGCCTCGGTTATGTAGGCCGAACCACTCGAACAATTAAAATCCGCTTTTTAGAACACCGCCGAAATATCAGTAAAAAACTTTTGACACATAGTGTACCTTGGCATTTTGCTGAAGTCCACGCAGGAGACCCGAGAGGACTAAGCCTTGTTGGCTTAGAGTCAGTGCCAGAAACCGCTCGAGGCGGCGATAGATTTAAAAAGCTCAGCAAACAAGAAGTATTTTGTATGTTCCAGATGCACACAATCCACCCCGAGGGCCTAAATGAGGCCGTTGAGCTGAATTCTGTGCTTTAGACTTTTATCAACATAAATCTGGTTTACCTTCCTTCTTCCCCCTGCTTCTCCATCCTTCCCCCTCTCCTTCCCCCCCCCCTCCCCCCCCCCTCTCCTCACTTTTACCCAATGGAACGTCAAATTATTGCTACCCTCCAATTTGCCCTTAACATATATAATGTGCGTGTAATGAATTTATGAGAACTATGAAATCCAATTCCCCATCGTTTTTATTTCTGTTCCATCTATCTTGTGTTGTGCAGTGCTTAGTAAAGTATATGGTAATTCATATATAAAGTATAAGAATGGTAAATGCAACAATATAAGCAATATAACACTAACACAAAACAACTAAAAAAAAACAACTTTATCCAAGTCCATTTTGTAAATCTGCTGTCTGTTATCTGATCAATTGATATTCTAGTATATGGAAATACATGTATGATTTTTCCTGTATCAATTTGTATTTTGAGTTCTATTGTAAATATATCCAATGCTATTATTAGGCTCCGTTTTTGGCCATAATATACAAATTTCATGTGTAATTGTATTTGTATGTGTACTTTTATTTAATTGTTTTATATTTTCATATAGTTCCCTCTACACTATAAACATTTGGTGTGTGAGCGCAAAATGTGAACTAATAAAGATTTGTGAGTTCTTTGGAACAAATATGTCCTACTTCCGGGTTCCCCTTATGGACCGCATATGCGTGCGTGTCAAATAACGTATATGATGGGTCTAGATAGGCACCTTATATTGATGCCTCTATTTCCCAACACACTGGGGAACCAAATAATAGCCGTACGCGGCTATATCCCCAGACACCGCATTGTATTTTATTAAATACCCAGCTTTGCTTAGCGGTATTTTAAAACAGCCGCCTCTAAACATCTATACACTTAATTAAATCTAATAGGTCTCCAAATACACTTTTTTTCAGTGTCAATAGCGCCGTATGAGACAGCACTATGCGTCTCACGTGCGTTCCACTGGAGATCCCGGAAGTGCACAGCCGGAAGTCAGAAGACGCCGGCTGTGTGAGCATGAAACTAAACTTGTTTTTTTATGGAAAAGTACTGCTCGTTTTTTAATGGTATAACTACATTTTAAATGAATTCTGTCTCCTGCTCTTATCAAGGTCCGCATATAATTATTTTGTTCTATTAGAAAGATAATTGTGTTTGCACAGATGCATATGTTTTACTAATTGATATGGGTATATATACCCCCACCCTCAGCCTGATAAAGCTACCTTGAAAAAGCTGCTCTTAAGCAGTGAAACGCGTTGACACAGGCAACCCAGCCACCCCCCCTCCTCCTTGCTGCTGTTCCAGACATCACCTTGGCAAAGAACATTACAAGATTCCATTCACTAGTGGAGAACCAGACCCGGACATCTACCTACCAACCATCTCATTGTGGTACCAACATCTTGAAGGAATGCCACCTATCTAAGGTACCTATACATGGTCACAAGTGGAACCCAATAATACAGAGAATCCAAATCAAGGACATATACCATCACAGTTCTGATTTGGAGGACACTCTGCAAAGGAATTCCTGTCCCAGGGTCTGGAGGACAATTCCACCGTCCCCTTTTCCCATCTTCACTTGCCAGAGATTAAGGTGATATCCTCCAATACTGGACTCAGCTTTTTTCAATCTTCATCTATTTCCATTTTTTACCCCTTGATGCAAATGCACCACTTTTTAAATTTATCAAATGTTTAAATAAATTGTTACTGTTGCATTTTTAAAAATCCTTGTTCTGTCCTCAATTGCGCAATCTCCCCCCATTTTCTCTTTTGTTTTATAGGGACTGACAATCCCTGTTTTTGATTGCTGCAGGCCCAACCACTCATACAGGCGCCCTAATCAGACACCCAGGTGTCTGTATATTCTTTACATTGTAGCGAGAGCCCACTCTCGGAACATCCTACTAGGCTACCGCGAGGTTTACGAGATATACACAAAGAGGTATTGCTACAATTTAACATAAGGGTTGGAACTGTTTTTCCCAATGATTGCGGATATCTCTACCATTATTTAATAGTGGACTTTAATATCCATATCCCACCATTAAGTGAATAAAAGGAACTGCACCAGTTTCAATTACTTCATGTACAGGGAACACTATTCGTTGATTTACTCCACAAACAAAAAAAAGCTTTTGCCTACTAAACCAAATCCTGCTGGTGTCATACCACTCTAGAGCTGGTTATATGAAATGACTTCTCTCCCTGTATTCTCCCAGAGGAGTTGCCCTGTTGCACTATTATTGAAATAGTATATATATATATATATATATATATATATATATATATATATATATATATATTGTGCATGTTGGTTTTATGTGTATGTTTATTTTTAATTTTAGCTAATACATTTCAAATAATTATTTATACATTCTTTCAGATGTGTGGCGCTCTCTTTTATTCATATATATATATATATATATATACATATGTGTATAAGATTGATTGGTTTCAATTATCTAATCATTTGCCATTCTCCAGAATTGCCTCTGGGAGCAGCCTCTTTATACAGTATCTCCCTAAACTAACACATGTTAGTATAGTATATATATATTGAATAGTGGAGCGAACACTTGATTATCGTGCCCGATTGAGGCTTTTTTCATTATTTCCCTGTCACACTCCGTCGCGGCGCCAGGCCCGGTGCCGCCTACTCACCCCGTCGTGTCCTCCGGTCCTGGCGCCGCAATGGTGCAGGTCTGGCTGGTCCCGGGGGGCAGTTGGGCAGCGGGGGTGGCAGTCTCATGGCGGGTCCGGCAGCACCTCAGACGCCGGCTCCCGGGACTGGGCGCCGCCATCTTGGCCGGGGTCACATGACCGCAGCACAGGGGTGCTATATCTGTTTCCCCCTAGTGTAGGGCTGGCTTAATTGCAGCGCTAGCTATAAATTCCTGGAGGCTCTGACACTCTGTGCTGGTACAACTCAGCAGCAGCATAGCCCTGTAGCAGCCTCTGGTTCTCTGTATGATACTGCGTCCCAGTCTTCCCCTGTGTTCCAGCTCCTGCCTTTCTGGTTCTGTTTGTCCGCTCCATCCCGTGTATCCTGATTCTAGTTTCGTTGTAACTACTCCTGGACCCTCCAAGCCAAGTCGGCCTCTTCAGTTACAGTTAACCCCTTCCTGGACCCTTCAAGCCAAGTCGGCCTCTTCAGTTACAGTTAACCCCGTCCTGGACCCTTCAAGCCAAGTCGGCTTTTTCAGTTACTGTTTATCCCGTCCTGAACCCTCCAAGCCAAGTCGGCCTCAATTATTAGTTATCCTCGTTTGACTCTCCTAGCCTAGCCTGTCTGTTAGTTCCCGTAAGCCTCTGGCGACACTCCTCAGTGGTCAGTCCAGACCTCTCCTCCTTGGCAAGTGGGTTCTCGAGTGAGGGGCCGCAACCTGCTGTCCAGACGCAGCGAAACCCAAACTTCCTTGCGGGGGTCCCTGGAGAAGACCGCTGGGCAGTTATACTCCGCGCCCTCACTTCGGAGCTACCGTTCAACCCTAGTCAAGGTATATGCAGAGGCCAATCTTCAACAAGGGTATAAGTGGTATTTGTGGTGGACGCACAGTAGTCATTGGTGTGTGTGGGGCGCCACAAACCAAATACAAATGTAGTTTGAATTGGAGGTGTGTGTGTGCAAGACAATGGTTGTTGTGCCATGGTGAGCACGTAGGGGACCATCTATGATTAATGCATTTCCAATGCAATCTGGTAGGAAATTTACCACCAATTATTGATTGAGGAAATGTCATCATTACCTAAGGATGTTTAATCCATGACAGTGCAGGGACAGGCCTCCAAAAATAACCTTTTCCTGCAAAGTGCACATCCAGAAGTTTGGTGGCATGGCCATGTATGGTTCTGCGCTGAGCACACTGGACCATCGCCACTTCAATCCCTTACAATGGCCTATTGCCATTCCAGAATGGCAATAGGCCAGGGATGTGAAGTTGGCCTCCCCAATGTTCATACATCACCGTGCTTTGCTAACTCCATACAAACATATGGTGTTTCTGGTGAAGGGGGATAGCAGCAGGGATCAGACATTCATGCTGCGCAGCCACATGGATACATTAGGGCCACACGTAATATTTGTGCCAGAGCCCCAAAGAATGGTGTTTAATGGGTTATAGACACAAATATTGTGTGAACAGTGGCCACCATAGTACATTACACGGGTCATTTACATAACAAATACAACATTTCAATTACATCTGACATATTGTGTACTTACCACTCTCCCCATCCTCTGCATCTATTCCGGCAGGGTGGGGGGTGTGAAAGGGGATTGGCTGGGGGGAGGGTAGGTGGGTGGTGAAGGCAGGGAGTGGGTAGGGGTTTGGGAGTGGGTATGGGATTGGGAACGGGTATGGGTATGGGTCTCCTAGTCGGCCCCTGCTTCCTGTGCCTGGCGACGTTCCCGTGTGGCTCTTTCACGTGCTGTGTATATTTTTCCAATTTAAGAAGTGGTGTAGGTGGAAGTCATGGAGATTTGGGTGGAAAAAAAAATCATCTTAGTCTCAAGAGACTCGCTCACACCCACTCACACTTTCACTGTACCAATGTCACCCTCATTCTGGCTATCATAGACAAATAAGAACAGACACATGCAAAAACAAGCAAGAAACAGTGATTATGTGTTTAATACAAATATACTCACAGCGTTCAATTCTGCACCTCAGGCGCTGCAGGAGGTCCGGCTGGTGCCTCCTCAGGTCCGACCAGCGGTGCTCAAGTTGCGCCACGGTCCTCCGCACTCCAGTGGTTAAACAGATTCTGTGGCAGCCCGCAAGGTAGGCCCTCCGCTTGTCCATATTGGAAATAGAGGGGCCTGTCGCACCAACCTCCGCTCCATAACTCCCACAATGGCCATAAGCTCCCTATAGGAGAAGGTGCTGCCCTGAAGAAAGACATATTGGCAATGGTGCAGTTCACAAATGCAGGAACATATATTAATAATGCTGTTCTCTGATTGGTTCATAACATTATTATTTGGTATTAACTTTATAATATTTCAATGAACAATATGTATGCGACTATTCGGCTATACCATCGCATCGCATGGCAACACATTGCATTACTTAGTCTATGCATGTATGTATAGGCATATATTTACTAAAATGTACACATACACATATGCGCCTGTCTCCAGCCTACATTATTTAATTAACAGTGCTGACCATGCCTGCCTGAATGACTCAATTAGTAATTGATAAATAGCAACAATATGAACCACCATATAATGGGTACCTTCACCAAACATAAAAACCACATTCCAACATTACTGTTAAAGTACAATATACATAGAAATCAACTCACCTGACATGACGTCAAACATCAGCTATATAGAGAGAAAACAAAAAGCATAGGTTACTACATTTCGGAAACATCCAAAACATCATCCAGTTGACACATCACTGGCACCCCAAACCTCAAGTAATCAAGTTATTTCACATATTATATTGTATGTTGAGGAGTCGCACAGATACCTGAAGTAACGTGCAACCACAGAGTCCCGCAGTTGGAATCCCCAGGTTTTTTCGGGGGGTGTGGGATGAGGGCAGGGCAACCTCTTGCCGCTCAGATGTTATAACTTCCCACTCTGGAAAAGGGACATTATGCCTCACAGCGATATTGTGCAAAAAGCAACACACCCCCACAATCCTCAACACCATTGCGGTGGAGCACACGAAAATGGCCCTTTAAAAGGCCAATTGTGCACTCCACCACTTGACTGGTGGCAACATGTGCCCCATTGTATGCCTCCTGTGGCCTGATGTTGGGGAACTGTAAGGAGTAAGCAGCCAAGGCGTGCAGAGGTAACCGGAGTCACCCAGAAGCCACGCATCACGGCCTTCCAGCTCTTGGAGTCTTTGCCATATCTCGGTTTGTCAGATAACATGAGTCATGGGCACTTCCAGGAAACATTGAATTGAAGGCAAGGATTTCCATGGATGGGCCACATACCACCATCACGTTGAGCAAGTGGAACATCTTCCTGTTCCAATAGATCTTCTCGCTCCGTGATGGTGGTACGAATGGTACATGGGTCCAATTCACAGCCCCTATCACATTAGGGAACCCAGCAAGTTGTTGAAATGCCTGCTGACTCCTATCAAGGGTATCTTGGGCAAAAGACATGGCCATGAAGTGCCCCTTGCGCCTAAACATGGCTGACATCACACGCCTCAGGATTCTGCAGAAAGCAGGCTGGGATATTCCAGCAAGTACTGCCACTACTTGCTGGAAGGAACCTGAGGCGCAGAAATGCAACACCGCCAACACTTGCGTGAGTGGCGGTATTGCTGTCTTGAGCCGATGATGAGGTTCCAGATCATTCTCTATTAAAGACAGAGTCTCTAGAATCACATTTGGGGGTAACCTGTACCTAGTAAGTACCTCATCATCGGGCATCCCAAAGAGGGTCACCCGTGAGCGGAAGATTCTAGCATGCCCTGGCCTCCTTTGGCACCGAGTGGGTGGAGCCGCAAGTAGCCCCTCCCCATGGACAACATATACTATTGCTGCTTCTGCTACCTAAATTAAATGGAAAAATGTCAATTTCAACAATATATGTATAAGGGACACAATAAACATAATAACATACAGTACATACAGGCGAGGGACGGCCTGGAAGCTCCATACTTTGGGATGTTGGCAAAATGGAATCTGAAACAATGGAAACAACATTTCAGACACCAGTAAGCAAAATAGATATGTAATACACATGGAACACGTTGCCACTAGTTACACCAGTGCTTGCCAAAATGTGTCACTCCCACCATGTTTTACACCACATGTAGGTTGAAAAATAAAACAAATACACCATTCAATATGCTAAAGTATGGGCAGGCAACGTGCATTATTGTGAGAAACAATGTATAGTACAATGATGTTGGTATTGTATGGAAACACCTTGTACACAAATACTGAAGCATCCAGTAACCATGTAACATGTATAAACAGAAATAATGTCAGAACTTACCTTGCAGCACAACACAATGACCACAGTGGGTCACAACTACATTACAACAATCCCATATATATATATAGGCCCCTCACATGTGTTTGGCCTAACATTTGGAAATTGGAGGTGGTGTGGTTTGGTTACCGACGAATATGTTACGTGGGCATACGGAACACTGCGTGGGAGGATGGGCGGAGGGTTGCAATATAAAAAGGGCAGTTAATATGGGAAACCGGTATAAAAGTGGGGTTTAAAAAGTCATTATATCTGCTCAGTGCACTCAGAGCATATGAATAGTCACCCTTTAGTTGGGTCCACCAGTACTGGGGAAGTCCGAATCGATATGGAGTGGTTGAGTCCAGTGAGTTGAAGGAGATGGTGCTTCCTTGGCTGTGTGGAGTTTTACCGGGTCCTTAGGAGGTGGCGTGCCCCCAAACTTGTGATGGCCAAGCTTGAAAAAGATGCATTTTAGCAGCGAAGCGCGTAGGTTCTTGCCATCACCGATACATTCAGAAGCCATCACAAGTTTGGGGGCACGCCACCTCCTAAGGACCCGGTAAAACTCCACACAGCCAAGGAAGCACCATCTCCTTCAACTCACTGGACTCAACCACTAAATACTGATTCAGACTTCCCCAGTACTGGTGGACTCAACTAAAGGGTGACTATTCATATGCTCATATAAGTGCACTGAGCAGATATAATGACTTATTAAACCCCATTTTATACCAGTTTCCCATATTAACTGCCCTTTTTATATTGCATTTATTATGTACCAATTATTTGTGTTTGATGTTGTACTCATCCATTAAATATTATTATCTTTTATTATAAAGCTGTTATAATATACTTGTAGTTTTAGCGCAGTTATAACCTTCCTGAACCTTTCTTTTCATCATTGGGAGTGACTACCCATTTAACTGCTGCTCGGTAATAGCACACTCATTTCAAAGCGCCTCCTTTTGATATCTTGATATCTATTTTGCCCGTAGGCATTTTTTTATCAACCCCTAAAGGAAGAAATTGCTAGACCTCTTCATAAAAAAATGTATTGAGATCCAGACTGTATGACTGTATGACCAACTACCGACCGGTATCAAACCTTTCTTTTCTAGGAAAAGTCATTGAAAAAATGGTTGCAAATCAACTGGAAACCCAGCTGATAACTCATGATATGTATGATCCATTCCAATCAGGATTCAGGAGAAGACATACAGATGTATCTGTCCTCATCCTTGCTGGCGATCCGCCAGCAGCACGGCGCCGCTATCGGACTGAGACGCACGTGCGTCCCCCACGCACGCGCGTCTCAGTATCCGGGCGACGGGGCGGAGAGGCGGACGCATTACTGTCCGCCTCCCGCTCGAGGGGGCAGGGGGGGACCCGAGGAGGCTGCGGGGGGTGCGGTCGCCCAGTGTGGGCACCGGGCGACCGAGGGCAGCACCTTCGGAAGGGGACGCGCGCGCACCTCATGCGCGCGCGTCCCCTTCCGGCATACAGATGGCGGCGGGGCAGGGGATGGCGATGGCGATGCCATCGCCATCCCCTGCAAAGATGAATCCCGCTACATCTGTAGGGCGGTATTCAATGATGCTGATTCGCCAGGTTTTTATGGCGATTTTGTGCTGTAAGGCGAATTTCTGACTAAAACGGTGAATCACCCTATTCAATGACCAGATGGCGAATACGTTTCAAGGTTTTTTTCGCCATGATTCACCGAGTAGCAATCGTTATCTTTTTATGGTGAAGTGGAAAAAAGTGTTTTGTTTTTTACAATTAGTGTAAAAAAATCTGGAATTTTATTCTGAGGAGGGGCATGCTATTTGTATTCATGTGCTGTAAGCACATGAATATATATTTAATAAAAAAAATATATATATATATATATATATTTTTTTTACACAGACCAGCCAGCAGGGGGCCGGAGCCGAGCCGCTCATTACATATTCATATATTCACTTCACCCGATCATTACATATGCATGATTGGGTGTAGTGAATATACCCGGTCCCCTGCTGGCACCCCGGGGGGGGGGGGGCAGCCTGTGCTGCCTGGCACCCGGGGAGCCCACCTCCCACCCACAAACGTTCTGGGGCAGGCAGGGAGACTTCCATCTCCCTGTCTGCCACCATCCTCAGGCTCCCTGCGGTGCTCGCCGCAGGAGCTCATATTCGCCGGTCAGGGGCAGCGAGCCCCTGGCGCGTTGAATACCGGAGCCGGCGAGGCTCCGGAACGCGGCAACCAGTGGCGAATGTGCAGCGAATCCTAAACAGGATTCGCTGCACGTCGCCGGTATTCACATTAAATACCGCCCATAGCACTGATACAGCCCTGGTATATGTGTTAAACGATCTTCTGATGGCAAGAGACAGAGGTGACTGTTAAATCTTAATCCTTCTGGATCTCTCTGCAGGATTCAATATTGCGGACCATGGGTGCTGCTAATTGTCACCTGTGCTCTGTTTTTGTTCTTTATATACTGTTGTGTTTAGTTCTGTGTGCTCTATGTACAATTTAAAAATAATAATTCCCCCATTACTTTTTGCAGTGTACATGCTGCCCCTTAGTGAAATAATTAGGTCTACTGCTGCTATGCAGATGATACACACCTGTACTTGTGCTTTGCTTCGGGCACTGAGAACCCAATAGCAACCCTAAATGGCTGCCTAGCTGAGCTCCAGGAGTGGATGAGACTGAATCCTGATAAAACAGAGGTCCTTTTGATCGGACCTCAACGTCAAAGGACAAGACTGCAGCAAAGCCAACCAACTTGACTGACACTTGGGAGTACAGAATGACAAAATTCTGATCATGTGCGAAATGTAGAGCGTCCAACACTACAGTCCTCGATGGGACACACATGCCCTGTTGGAAGTTTTACATATTTGTAGTTTTTGCATTCGCCTTTACTTAAAATAATTTAGTAGAGTGACCGGTATTTAATGTCCCACTGGTGGTTCTAGTAACAATCTACTAAACAGTGTGTGATTTGCTTTTCCACAAGATAATATAAGACCATGGACAGATAACCTAGTCTATGCACTAAACTCTGCTCCAACTGTCTGTTTTGTATACAGTGAATTATATAGAACAAAAGTGTGAGCGTGGCTTTGCTGGATTATTGACCAGATTGTTATAACAAACAATATTGCCATAGAGATGGAGCCTGCCCTTATCTAGCTGGCCGGCACGCCAGTGCAGGGCCGGATTATAATGGGGGCACAAGGGGTCAGTGCCCCGGGCCCCCCGAAGGCTTAATCTGGCACTGTGCCAGTGTGATATGTATTGGCCTTTGCTAAGATGGGGACCCAGTTGCGCGTCCATTGCCGTGACACGGGACACGGGCTGCATAAGCGCAGATCCATCTATACCTGATGATTAACAGATGGACAATAAAACAAGTGAAATATAAACAACAGTAAAATAATGTAATGATTTTCTATATATACAAAATGTAAACGATTTCCTGAGCTAAATCCGCTGTAATTATGTTCTGTTATATAGTTCTGATTTTACCACCAACAAATTGCGTTAGCTCCTAATTCTTGTTATGGGTTAAAGCAGGTTCAGTGTCTGCTGGGAGTTGCTGCACCCTTCGCTTCTCCTGTACCTTGCATTATATACATTCACTTAAATGTCCCTTTATTATTTTACAGGGTCATAAAAAGATTCTGGGATGATAAGTTGTGATTGGTAAAATGTATATAGCAGCCCTTAGGCTGAGAGTGTCACTACTTGTAAACGAGTCCAGCCATGGGTCGCTACACGGGGAAAACTGCCCGCCTGGTGCTGATGTGTGTGATCAGTGCCATCCTCTTTGTAGTAGAGTTGACAGTGGGCTACATAGGGAATTCCCTGTCACTCTCCTCTGATGGCTTTGCTGTTCTCTCCCACCTCATCTCCATGATAATCTCATTGCTGGGGGTCCGGTACAGTCGGGTGCAATGGCACCAGAGGAACACGTATGGATTCCTTAGAGCTGATGCAGTTGGAGGGTTTGGCAATGCTGTCTTTGCCACTGCGCTGATGTTTAGTATCCTGATCGAGGCCATCAAGAGGTTCATAGATCCACAGAAGACCGAAGAGGCTCTGCTGGTCCTGATTGTAGGGGTCTTGGGTCTGGTCATCAATATAATAAACTATCTCATATTTATGGAATGCTGTTTACCTAAGAAATCAAGTGATAATCTGGAAGCAGATAAAGGTAATTATACTGATAAATGTAAATGTGTTACATAAAGCTGGCAAAATATTAACAAATATGGTCTAGATTGCAACGTGAGGATGGTTCTACAGCGGAGGTCTGTGTGGGTCACTAGGGAAAGCCAATTAGGATGGGTTTGTGGCCTGTTCTCAGTAGTTTGGCAAATGCTGTCCTGCCAAATATTGTGCATTATTCTGACATTATTGGTTATGTCCTACAGTACTTTCCTTTATCCAATCAAATGTTCAACTGTCTCCAGTGTTGTAATCACTCGGGGAGAATGGGGCATGTGCCCACTGTCTCCAGTGCTGTGATCACTGGGGAGAGAATATAGCATGTGCCCATTGTCTCCAGTACTGTAATCACAAGAGGGAGAGAATGTGGGATGTGCCGACTGTCTCCAGTGCTGTGATCACTGGGGAGAGAATATAGCATGTGCCCATTGTCTCCAGTACTGTAATCACTAGAGGGAGAGAATGAGGTATGTGCCAACTGTCTACAGTGCTGTAATCACTGGTGGATAATGTGCCAACTGTCTGCAGTGCTGTAATCACTAGGGGAGAATGTGGCATGTGCCGACTGTCTCCAGTGCTGTAATCACTCGGGGAGAATGTGGCATGTGCCGACTGTCTCCAGTGCTGTGATCACTAGGAGACATTGTGGCATGTGCCCACTGTCTCCAGTGCTGTAATCACTTGGGGAGAATGTGGCATGTGCCGACTGTCTCCAGTGCTGTGATCACTAGGAGACATTGTGGCATGTGCCCACTGTCTCCAGTGCTGTAATCACTTGGGGAGAATGGGTCATGTGCCCACTGTCTCCAGTGCTGTAATCACTTGGGGAGAATATAGCATGTGCCCATTGTCTCCAGTACTGTAATCACTAAAGGGAGAGAATGTGGTATGTGCCGACTGTCTACAGTGCTGTAATCACTAGGGGAAGAGAATATAGCATGTGCCGACTGTCTCCAATGCTGTTATTACTAGGGGAGAATGTGGCACGTGCTGACTGGCTCCAATGCTGTAATCACTAGGTGAGAATGTGTCATGGCCCACTGCCTCCAGTGCTGTAAACACTAGGGGGAGAATGTGGCATGTGCCAACTCTATGCAACACTGTACATGCTGGGGACATGTAACATGTCTCCAGCACTAATCACTAGGACGAGATAATGTTGCATGTGCTGTCTGTCTACAGCGCTTTCATAACTAGGGGGAGAATGTAGCATGTGCCGACTGTCTCCAGAGCTGTAATCGTTAGGGGATCATGTATAATGTGCCGACTGTCTTCAGTGCTGTAATCAATAAGTGAAGAATGTAGCCTGTGCCAACTGTCTGCAGTGCTGTAATCACTAGGGGAGAATGTGGCATGTACCGACTGTTTCTAGCGCTTTTATCACTAGGGTGAGAGAATGTGGCATGTGCTGACTGTCTGCAGAGCTGTAATCACTAGGAGGGAGGGGGGGGGGGGGTTGAATGTGGCATGTGCCAACTTTAGCATTGTAATCACTTGGGGGATAATGTAGAATGTGTCGACTGTATTCAGGGCTGTAATCACTAGGGGAAAATGTAACGTGCCGATTGTCTCCAACACTGTTATCACTAGGGGGACAGAATGTAGCATGTACCAACTGTCTCCAGCGCTGTTATCACTAGGGAGAGAGAATGTAGCATGTGCTGACTGTCTCCAGTGCTGTAATCACTAGGGGGAGAGAATGTGGCATGTTCCAACTGTCTGCAGTACTGTAATCATGAGGGGGAACATGTAACGTGCTGAATGTCTGCAGCGCTGTAATCACTAGGCATGTGGTGACTATCTGCAGCACTGTAATCATAAGGGGGAACATATAACATGCTGAATGTCTCCAGTGCTGTAATCACTAGGATGAGAATGTGGTATTTGCTGACTGAAAAATATGCAAAGAAGTGGTGCTAGTTTGATGAAAATCAATGGGTTTCTCACCAACAATTAAAAATAATAGACAAGAAAAGAAATAGAACTGTGCAATAAGGGGATAACAGTAATAACAATTTAATTACTCTCTAGAATAGGTAAAACATACAACACATCAAGAATACCTTACATATAAAAATTGGAAAAATGAAAAATGAAAAAACCATGTCAACCTTGCGACCTGTCGACGGCAAGTCATGTTGACTGTTTCACCTGTACATTCTATATGTCGGTATTTTGACCCTGACAGGATTTTAAATGTCGGGATTTTGTTCATGTCGGGATTTTGTCCTTGTCGGTATTATGACCCATTCGGGATTTCGACCCTGTCGGGATTTTGACTGCATCCCATTGGGCAGAAGCCTTTTGTAGTTCTTGTCGTCTTTGCTGGGATGGACCTAAAACGTCTGCCTGATGGAAGGGGTTCAAACAGGTTGTGGCCAGGGTGTAGCTTGTCCGCCAAGATCTTTCCTGCACGCTTATTGACCCTGGCTAGGTATAGTTCTTGGACAGTGGGGAGCTCCGCCCCAATGATCTTTTCTGCCATCCTCACCACTCTTTGCAACTTTCGTCTGTCATTCTCGTTTGCTCCTCCGAACCAGATTGTGATCGAGGAGCAAAGGACAGACTCTACTATGGCAGTGTAGAAGATGAGCAGCAGCTCCTGCGGGATGGTGAATTTCTTGAGTTGCCTCAGGAAGAACAACCGCTGCTGAGCCTTCTTGGCAGTTGATGATGATGACAGTAATGACGTTGGGACCCCATTTGAGGTCGCAGGAAATCTTTGTTCCTAGGAATTTGAAGGAGTCGACCCTCGACACTACTCTGTCAGATATTATGAGTGGGTGCATGGCATTTGGTTTCCTTCTGAAGTCCACCACCATCTCCACCGTTTTGAGAGGGTTGAGGTCAAGGTTGTTTCCGCTACACCATTTAGTTAGCCGATCCACCTCCCGTCTGTATGCCGACTCGTTTCCATCCATGATTAGGCCGATAACCGTTGTGTCGTCTGCAAATTTTATAATTTTTACTGACTGTTCTGCTGAGGTGCAGTCGTTTGTGTAGAGGGAGAAGAGCAGGGGGGAGAGGACACATCCTTGAGGGGCACCGGTGCTAATTGTGCATGTGTTTGACATGAATGCGCCTGCTTTCACCGCCTGTTTCCTTTCAGTCAGGAAATGTGGAGAGGATGTGGCATGTGCCGACTGGATACAGCGCTGTAATCACTAGGGAGAGAATGTGGCATGTACTGACTGTCTGCAGCACTGTAATCACTAGGGGGAACATGGAACATGCAGAATGTCGGCAGCACTGTAATCATTAGCGGGAAAATGTGGCATATATGCCAACTGTCTCCAGCACTGTAATCACTTGTGGGACAATGTGTCATGTGCCGACTGTCTACAATGCTGTATTCAGTAGGTAGATAATGTATCATGTGCTGACTGTCTTCAGCGCTGTAATCACTAGGAGAGAATGTAGCATGTGCCGACTGTTTCCAGCGCTGCAATCATTAGGCAGAGAAAGTAGCATGTGCCGACTGTCTCTAGCGTGGTAATCACTAGGGAGATAATTTAGCACAGGCTGACTGTATCCAATGCTGTAATCACTAGGGGGAGAATATTGCATGTGCCAACTGTGTGCAGCACTGTTATCACTAAGGGGAGAGAATGTAGCATGTGTTGACGGTATGCAGTGCTGTAATCACTAGGGGGAGAGAATATGACATGAGCCGACTGTCTCCAGCGCTGTAATCACTAGTGGAGAATGTACAGTAGCATGTACCACCTGTCTCCAGTGCACTAATCACTAGCGGGATAATGTAGCATGTGTCTACTATCTTTAGCGCTGTAATCACTAAGGAAGAATGTGGCATGTGCCAACTGTCTCTGGTGTTGTTATCACTAGGGGTAAAGAATGTGGCATGTGCCAACTGTCTGCAGTGCTGTAATCACTAGGGGTAAAGATTGTAGCATGTGCCAACTGTCTCCATGGTTGTTATCACTAGGGAAAGAGAATGTTACATGTTCCTACTGTATCTTGCTCTCTAATCATAAGGGGGATAGTGTAAAATGTGCCGAATGTCTTCAGTGCTGTAATCACTTGGTGGAGAATGTGGCTTATCCTGACTGTCTCCAGCACTGTAATCACTAGTGTAGATTATGGCATGTGCCGACTGTCCCCAGCGCTGTAATCACTATGGGGAGAATGTGCCGACTGTCTCCAGTACTGGAATCACTAGGGGGAGATAATGTAACATACTGTCTGCAGTGCTGTAATCACTAGTCGAGAATGTAACGTGCTGATTGTTTTCAGTGCTTTCATCACTAGGGGGAGAATGTAGCATGTGCCGACTGTCTTCAGCACTGTAATCATTAGGGGCGATAATGTAAAATGTGCCAACTATCTGCAGTGCTATAATCACTTGCGGAGAATGTGGCATGTTTGGATTGAAAAAACATATCCAAAATACGACCGTATCTCACACAAGACACTACTAAATCTCTTATCCATGCACTCATTATATCCCACATTGATTACTGCAATAGTCTCCTAACTGGTCTTCCCAAGAACAGACTCTCACCACTACAATCTATTCTAAATGCTGCTGCTAGGCTGATCTTCCTTGCAAGACACTCATCGTCTGCTGATCCGCTCTGCCATTCCCTCCATTGGTTGCCTGTATATTACCGTATTCAATATAAAACACTTCTACTTGCATATAAAGCTATTAACCATACTGCACCAGCATATAGCTCTGCACTTATCACAGAATATCTCCCATCTCGACCACTACGCTCTGCACAAGATCTGCGTCTCTCTTCTGCATGGATCACTAGCTCCCATTCACTATTACAGGACTTTCATCGGGCTGCTCCCATCCTATGGAATGCCCTTCCACGCACATTAAGACTCTCCACCAGTCTCCAAACTTTCAAGCGTTCCCTGAAAACTCACCTCTTCAGGCAAGCCTATCATATTTATATACCGCACACATAACCCTCTGAGGCACTTATGTATTATATAGCTTCCCTTCTGGACCTGTAACTGCTATGCTATTACTGTCCTTATGTTTCCCCCCTATATCCCTATAGATTGTAAGCTTGCAGCAGGGCCCTCCTACCTCCAAGTCTGTCTGTTGTTACCCAGTTTGTTTTATCACTGTCTACTATTGTAAAGCGCAACGGAATCTGCTGCGCTATATAAGAAAGTGTAACGGAATCTGCTGCGCTATATCAGAAAGTGTAACAGAATCTGCTGCGCTATATAAGATGCTGTAACGGAATCTGCTGCGCTATATAAGACGCTGTAATGGAATCTGCTGCACTATATAAGACACTGTAACAGAATCTGCTGCGCTATATAAGACGCTGTAACGGAATCTGCTGCGCTATATGAGACGCTGTAACGGAATCTGCTGCGCTATATAAGACGCTGTAATGGAATCTGCTGTGCTATATAAGACGCTGTAACGGAATCTGCTACGCTATATAAGACACTGTAACGGAACCTGCTGCGCTATATAAGACGCTGTAACGGAATCTGCTGCGCTATATAAGACACTGTAATGGAACCTGCTGCGCTATATAAGACGCTGTAATGGAATCTGCTGCGCTATATAAGACGATGTAACGGAATCTGCTGCGCTATATAAGACGCTGTAACGGAATCTGCTGCGCTATATAAGACACTGTAACGGCACCTGCTGCGCTATATAAGACGCTGTAACGGAACCTGCTGCGCTATATAAGACGCTGTAACGGAATCTGCTGCGCTATATAAGACGCTGTAACGGAACCTGCTGCGCTATATAAGACGCTGTAACGGAATCTGCTGCGCTATATAAGACGCTGTAACGGAATCTGCTGCGCTATATAAGACGCTGTAACGGAACCTGCTGCGCTATATAAGACGCTGTAACGGAATCTGCTGCGCTATATAAGACGCTGTAACGGAATCTGCTACGCTATATAAGACGCTGTAACGGAACCTGCTGCGCTATATAAGACGCTGTAACGGAATCTGCTGCGCTATATAAGACGCTGTAACGGAACCTGCTGCGCTATATAAGACGCTGTAACGGAATCTGCTGCGCTATATAAGACGATGTAACGGAATCTGCTGCGCTATATAAGACGATGTAACGGAATCTGCTGCGCTATATAAGACGCTGTAACGGAATCTGCTGCGCTATATAAGACGCTGTAACAGAATCTGCTGCGCTATATAAGACACTGTAACGGAACCTGCTGCGCTATATAAGACGCTGTAACGGAATCTGCTGCGCTATATAAGACGATGTAACGGAATCTGCTGCGCTATATAAGACGATGTAACGGAATCTGCTGCGCTATATAAGACGCTGTAACGGAATCTGCTGCGCTATACAAGACACTGTAACAGAATCTGCTGCGCTATATAAGACACTGTAACGGAACCTGCTGCGCTATACAAGACGCTGTAATGGAATCTGCTGCGCTATATAAGACGATGTAACGGAATCTGCTGCGCTATATAAGACGCTGTAACGGAACCTGCTGCGCTATATAAGACGCTGTAACGGAATCTGCTGCGCTATATAAGACGCTGTAACGGAACCTGCTGCGCTATATAAGACGCTGTAACGGAATCTGCTGCGCTATATCAGACGCTGTAACGGAATCTGCTGCGCTATATAAGACGCTGTAACGGAATCTGCTGCGCTATATAAGACACTGTAACGGAACCTGCTGCGCTATATAAGACGCTGTAACGGAATCTGCTGCGCTATATAAGACGCTGTAACGGAATCTGCTGCGCTATATAAGACGCTGTAACGGAATCTGCTGCACTATATAAGACGCTGTAACGGAACCTGCTGCGCTATATAAGACGCTGTAACAGAATCTGCTGCGCTATATAAGACGCTGTAACAGAATCTGCTGCGCTATATAAGACACTGTAACGGAATCTGCTGCGCTATATAAGACGCTGTAACGGAATCTGCTGCGCTATATCAGACGCTGTAACGGAATCTGCTGCGCTATATAAGACGCTGTAACGGAATCTGCTGCGCTATATAAGACGCTGTAACGGAATCTGCTGCGCTATATAAGACGATGTAACGGAATCTGCTGCGCTATATAAGACGCTGTAACGGAATCTGCTGCGCTATATAAGACGCTGTAACGGAATCTGCTGCGCTATATAAGAAACTGTAAATAAATAAATTGTCTCCAGCGCTGTTATCACTAGGGGAGAATGTGGTATGTGCTGACAGTCTCCAACATTTTAATCACTAAGAGGAGAGAATGTGACATGTGCTGACAGTCTGTAGTGCTGTAATCACTAGGGGGGATAATGTAGAATGTGTTGACTGTCTCCAGCATTGTAATCACTAGGGGAGAGAATGTAGCATATGCCGACTGTCTCCAGTGCTGTAGTCACTCGGGGGGATAGAATTTGACATGTGCTGACTGTCTGCAGTGTAATGGGAGAGAATGTTTCATGTGCTACCTGTCTACAGCGCTGTAATCACTAAGGGGAGAGAATATAGCATGTGCTACCTGTCTACAGCGCTGTAATCACTAGGGGGAGAATTTGCCATGTGCTGACTGTCTCCAGCACTGTAATCACTAGGGGGATAATATAGACCAGGGGTGTCAAACTCAAATTCATCGGGGGCCGCATCAGCAGTTTGGTCACCCTCAAAGGGCCGGTTGTATCTGTAGGTCCCCCTGTATAATTATAATGCCATGACACCACAGGCTGCTCCCCCTGTATAATATAAAATGAATGCCATGACACCACAGGCTGCTCCCCCTGTATAATAATAATGCCATGACACCACAGGCTGCTCCCCCTGTATAATATAAAATGAATGTCATGACACCACAGGCTGCTCCCCATGTATAATAATAATGCCATGACACCACAGACTGCTCCCCCTGTATAATATAATAAAAGTAATGCCATGACACATAAAGTAAATGATTATACAGGAGGAGCAGCCTGTGGTGTCATGGCATTATTATTATTATACACGGGGACACCTCAGGAAACAGCAGATATATATTTTTTTTTATTGTGAGTGGGATCCTCATCCTCACTTACTGTTTCTCCGTCTGTCCTGCAGCTGCTGCGGCTTCCAGCTTTTCTTCACTGCTTGCTGCGGCCACACTGTCCCCGACTCCCGGTCCAGCTTCCCTGCCTGCTCCTACTTCTCTACAGACGCATGGGCGGGCGGCGTCATCGTCATGACGTCCCCACCCAGTGTCGGTCACTGCCGGGCATCAGAGGGAACAGGCGGCCGGGCCCTCCTCCACGTAGCCGTGGAGGCCGGCGGCCATGTTTCTGTAGCCGCATACATATGTGCCTACAGGAACATGGCCGCCGACAGTGGAGGAACAGGTAAGGCGGCCGCGGCCCGCAGCACTCCTGTTTTAGACACACTGCCCCTGCGTGCTATCTCCTCGCGCGGGCCACATGACGAGGTCTGGCGGGCCGGATTTGGCCTGCGGGCCTTGTGTTTGACACCCGTGATATAGACTGTGCCAACTGTCTTCAGTGCTGTAATCACTAGGGGAGAACGTGGCATGTGCCAACTGTTTCCAGCACTGTAATGAATAGGGAGAGAGAATGTAGCATGTGATGTCTGCAGTGCTGTAATCACTAGGGGGAGAGAATTTGTCACGCCTGGGGTCTGAGTCAACGTGACAAAGGCCTCAGGCGTTGTCTCGGACCGATGTATGAATCGGGGAGGCTTAAGTAGACCCCCCTGTACATTAGAAGCACCATAGTGCACCCAGAGGAAGGAAGCAGACAACTTGGTTTATTGAGGTAGATAACAAGGAAGATTTTACTTGGCAACAGCAGAGAATAATGTATGCATGATGACAAGATGATGGCACACAATAATATGGTGCAGGCAGCCAACAACCAAACAGCCAATACGTTACTTTGAGTTGCTTGGAAATGATGATAACTTGAACGATGGTTAGAACATGAACTTGACCTGGAACGATGGTTAGAACATGAACTTGAACTGAAACGATGGTTAGAACATGGACTTGAACTGGAACGATGGTAGGAACATCGACTTGAACTGGAACGATGGTAGGAACATCGACTTGAACTGGAACGATGGTTAGAACATCGACTTGAACTGGAGATACAACACTTTTGTTGGTAAGCTGCTCAATCAGAGGTGTGTCATTCAGGTGCCAAAAGGGAGGGGTAATTCTGTCTAGGAAAAAAAACAAAAAACATTTTGTATCCCAATTGCACTGAATGAGAAAATAACTACATATTAATCAGATAATACAGAGATCTTGGTTGCATATATCTGCAGATATAGGGCTAAGCCCCCAGGCCGTACGTCAAGGCCTCTCTGTCACTGGGGGTCCCTAATACTGGGTATGGGTCTGGGGTGTGGGCCCCCAACATGCCGACACAGGCTGAGTACTCCAGGGCAGCACACAAATGAAAATTAGTAAGGGTTAATAAGAAGCACATAAGTGCTATGTAGGGAAGTGAAGGTGGAATTAAAATACAAAATATATACAATGTGATAGGAAAAATAAGAGTTAATAAAGTGTTAGGGTGTGCTAACCTGGAGCAGACCAGCCCTACCAACACAGGGGGCACCACATTCCCAAACCCATCCCATAAGCAACAACATATATGTCTGGGCTTAATAGCCCAGTGTAAGGCCACATGATAATGGCTTATAACGTCTTAGAGCCAGCTTACCTGGAGATACCCCTGGCTTCTCCAATGGCACTCAGGTGTCAGCAATCCCTCCTAATGCTGACCCATCTGTGCCTCTCTCAACTGCACAACACTTTTGTTGGTAAGCTGCTCAATCAGAGGTGTGTCATTCAGGTGCCAAAAGGGAGGGGTAAATCTGGTTAGGAAAAAAAACATTTTGTATCCCAATTGCACACTGAATGAGAAAATAACTACATATTAATCAGATAATACAGAGATCTTGGTTGCATATATCTGCAGATATAGGGCTAAGCCCCCAGGCCGTGCGTCAAGGCCTCTCTGTCACTGGGGGTCCCTAATACTGGGTGTGGGTCTGGGGTGTGGGCCCCCAACATGCCGACACAGGCTGACTACTCCAGGGCAGCACACAAATGAAAATTAGTAAGGGTTAATAAGAAGCACATAAGTGCTATGTAGGGAAGTGAAGGTGGGATTAAAATACAAAATATATACAATGTGATAGGAAAAATAAGAGTTAATAAAGTGTTAGGGTGTGCTGACCTGGAGCAGACCAGCCCTACCAACACAGGGGGAACCACATTCCCAAACCCATCCCATAAGCAATAACATATATGTCTGGGCTTAATAGCCCAGTGTAAGGCCACATGATAATGGCTTACTGTATAACGTCTGAGAGCCAGCTTACCTGGAGATACCCCTGGCTTCTCCAATGGCACTCAGGTGTCAGCAATCCCTCCTAATGCTGACCCATCTATGCCTCTCAACTGCACAACATTTTGGTTGGTAAGCTGCTCAATCAGAGGTCTGTCATTCAGGTGCCAAAAGGGAGGGGTAATTCTGTCTAGGAAAAAAAAAACATTTTGTATCCCAATTGCACATCTTGACTGGAGATAGGCAAGGAACTGCTTAGGTGAGTATCCTTAACTGGACACAGGATCACAGAAGCTGGAATACCTGGAAGCAGAGAGACACAACTGTACCATCAGGAGACAATTGAAGCACTAGCAATGTAGTCTGGATTTCCCAGCATACATATACCCACAGAGAAGCCAGGATTGGCTGGGCAATTATGACAGGAAACCAGACTACACATGATTGGTTCAGAATGACATGTGACTGGTAAAAACATGGCATCCCCCATGTCAGGCTATGGCGGGAAAGACTTTGTGCACACCATGCTTGTGGGCGCTGAGGACTGTCTCTCAGTGTGAGAGAGGAGACATGCTGCACAGCTGCAGGCTCAGCCACTCTGGGAGGACCGGGAGATGATTGCGGAACAGCCGTACTGCACACAGGACGCCGGCTGCATCCTGGGTTGGAACGCAGGCACAGTCTGTGCAGACACTTACTGTAGCTGGTGAGAAAGACTGTCTCATAACCCAGATCGTGGCAACACCCCTCCCTTTAGGGGTGGCCCTAGGACACCTATTTCGCTTGTGTGGAAACTTGGCGTGGAATATATTTGTAGGAAAGAGAAAGTTTGTCCCTAATCTGGTGCACTTAGATCAATAAAAAATAACTTTTATTAGGTAATAGTTAAAAGGCTGCGAACTATAAACCTAAAAAAATGACAAAAAGTGATATAAAGATGCAACAAAGACAGTGGCAATGTTTAAAAGGAAAGAAGGTGGCTTGCAGGTGTCACACTTTAATAAACACTTTAAGGATTTAAACAGTTTCATTGACTGCTATGAATTTTGATCAGTATTTAAGTGGTTAACAATTCAATCTTTAACACTGTTCAGAAATACATCCCTTTATCTTAGCTATATAGCATGGGGTAAAGTACTCTGCAACATTGTATTATGTATGTGTCTCGGAGGAAGGTTTGTAACAATTGGTTGCAAATACAGATAGATTGACAGCGGCAATGTTCCCTCTCTTGCTTGAAAAGCTTAACAGTAAGATAATTATTTGACAGTTCTGGTCCCTACAACTTGCTAAATGGTACTTGAATAATGACTGGGATGACAATAATAATTTGTTGTGGCAATATGCACGTTAACAGCAGCAGTGTGTTTTTTATATGAGAAGTGGTGTAATTGTTTCACCACACTTGTATGTCCGTCAATGCACAGAGGCTCGGGATTGACCATTAGCCCTCTATGCTGAATCCCCTAAGGGTTATGATGCTCAGTTTCCTTAATGTGGTACCAAACACTTTATCTCCTTCACAGCTATACGAGATAAGCTGTATAAATCAATATCAGCTTCCAACTGTATTGTGCCGGGTTATAAAACACGCAGCACACGGTGCTGATGGTGTTGAACTTGTCTGACTCTGGCAGGTCAGTTACAAAGTCTATTGAAAGATGAGTCCAAGGACAATGTGGCACTGATTACGGCATCAATTGCCAGGAGGAGCCTGACGACTGATCTTGTGCTGGGCACACTTGGCACAAGAAGAAATTAAGTCCTGTAAGTCCTGTTTGAGGGAAGGCCACCAGTAAGATCTGACAAAAACTCATAAGTTTTCTGAATGCCTGCATGACCAGCAAACTTGGAAGAAAGCGCCTACAGTAGCAGCTTCTTTCTTAATGCCGGTTTAACAAAGCTTTTCCCCGTAGGCGGTGTGAGTTCTTTTACTCCTACAGCGGAGAAGGTCACTGGATCAATAATGAAATGTTGGTTAGTGGAACTTGACTCACTTTTGTGACCCAGGACAGAACGACAGCTTGAATCTGAACCTGGAAAAGAAAAGTGCCCACCTGGCTTGACGAGACTTGACTAGACTTGAGATACAGAAGATTCTTGTGATCTCATGGGAAGCACCTTCCAGAAGTTACCTCCACTCTTCCAATGCTAACTTGATGGCGAGTAACTCCTGATCGCCTATGGCGTAGTTACTTTCTGTGGGCAAGAATTTGTGTGAAAAGAGCCCACAGGGGTGGAAATGTCCATCTGGCGCTTTCTGTGAAAGCACTGCCCCAACTCCCATGGAGGAGGCATCAACCTCAAGGACAAAGGGCAGAGTGGTATTGGGCTGCTTTAGCATGGGAGCTGAAGTGAACTTCTGCTTTAGCAGAGGGAAGGCCTTGATTGAATCTGATGGCCACTTAACTAGGTTAGTCCCTTTGTAAGTTAAGGCAGTGATGGGTGCCATAATAGTGGCTACGGATGAATTTTCTGTAATAATTGGCAAATCCCAGGAAGCGCTGGATACCTTTCAGGGTGGATCCAATTGAAGACCGGAACCGGAGATAATATACCCTAGGAAGGGTATAGACTTCACCTCAAAGACACATTTCTCCAGCTTACAATACAAATGGTTAGCTTGTAACCAGGACAGTACCTCTTTAACTCAATGGCGATGATCCTAGAGATTGTTTGCAAATATGAGAATGTCATCCAGATAAACGACCATGTGTCCACAGAGAATGTCCCAAAAGATTTTGTTCACCTAATGCTGAAATACGACTGGGGCATTGCTGAGCCCAAAAGGCATGACAAGGTACTTGTAGTGGTCATCTCTTGTGTTAAATGCCATCTTCCACTCGTCACCCTCTCGTATATGGATGAGATTGTATGCACCTCTAAGATCGAGCTTGGTGAAGATCGTAACTCCGCTGACATGATCAAACAATTCTGTAGTTAAGGGTAAAGGGTACCTGTTTTTCACATTAATGTCATTGAGACCTCTATAGTCTATGCAAGGATGTAGATCTCAATCTTTTTTTTTTTCACAAAAAAAGAGTCCTGCTCCAACAGGGGAGGTAGATGGATGGATGAACCCCTTGGCAAGGTTTTCCTTGATGTACTTGGCCATGGACTGTGTCTCAGGAAGAGATAATAGACATGTCTTTCCTCTTGGAGGCTCTTTACCAGGCATGAGATCAATAGGGCAGTCCCATGGTCCATAAGGGGGTGGAATATCCACACCGGACTTGCTAAAGACATCTGTGTACTCTCTGTACTGAGAAGGCGAAATATCTGCTGCTTCCATGGAGGCATTATGAGCTGGAAGTACCTTTTGGAGACAGGTACCAGAACAAGAAGGATCCCAGGTGGAGGTGGAGGTTTCCTTACACTTAGGACAGGCAGAAATCATGTGAGAAGAGCTGCACTGTAGAGGCATACTAATTGTGACTTGCAGCAACGTTGACGTTCTTCAGGAGATAGACGGAAGCGATTAACTTTCATGGGTTCTTCCTTTGACTGCGGCAAAGGAGAAGGTGGTGTAGAAGCTGAAGAAGACTGTCTTAACACGATAATTTTTACTGCGTTCAAGAGCCCTTTCTTGACGGCCCTTTCTTGAAAGCGTAAGTCAATTTTTACACACACAGAGATGAGATCGTCTTAATTAGACTGTAAATCGCGAGTAACAAGTTCACCTTTTAGTCGGTCGGACAGACCGTGCCAGAATGCTGCATACCGGGCCTCATCATCCCAGTAAAGTTCAGATGCCAGTCAGAATTTCAGCGGATGTGCAGCTTACATGCCCAGGCTCCTCGAAGATGCGATGGAATCTGGTTACAAAGATCTTGTAGGAGGACAAGATGTCATCAGACCTTTACCCACAGCGGTGATGCCCAGTCTAGGGCTGAGCCGGACAGGAGAGAGATAATATACACAACTTTAGAGCTCTCTGTGTAAAAGTAACTGGGCTGTAAATCAAAATGAATCTCACACTGATTCAGGAATCCTCTGCAAGCTTTAGGAGATCCATCAAATATGAAGATGAGGAGCAGCTGTAGCAACTGGAGGAGGAACTTCTACTTGGGAAGCACGGACAGTCTCTGGGCCACTTAGAGTGGTCTGAATTCTATCCAGCCTGGAAGACAGATCTTGAAGACAGTGGATCACCTGACCCTGAGCCACTTCTTGTTGATCCAAACGGGCAGCCAGCTGTTGAACTGGGCTGGACGGTGAAGCTTGGACTGTGGCTGGATCCATTAGGCTAGTTCTTACTATCACGCCTGGGGTTTGAGTCAACATGACGAAGGCCTTAGGCATTGGCTCGGACCGATATATGTATCGGGGAGGCTTAAGTAGACCCTTGTACATAAGAAGCACCGTAGTGCACACAGAGGAAGGAAGCAGGCAATGATAAAAGTACAATCCGTTTTTTTGAGGTAGATAACAAGGAAGATTGTACTTGGCAACAGCAGAGAATAATGTATGCATGATGAGAAGATGATGGCACACAATAATATGGTGCAGGTAGTTGTTAGGGTGCAGTGCAAAGCAGTGATGAAGTCCGTAAATGGCTAGAAGCCAACAACCAAACAGAGGCAATACGTTACTCTGAGTTGCTTGGAATGATAACTTGAACTGGAACGATGGTTAGAACATCCACTTGAACTGGAACGATAGTTAGAACATCCACTTGAACTGGAACGATGGTTAGAACATCGACTTGAACTGGAACGATGGTTAGAACATCGACTTGAACTGGAACGATAGTTAGAACATCCACTTGAACTGGAACGATGGTTAGAACATCCACTTGAACTGGAACGATGGTTGGAACATCGACTTGAACTGGAACGATGGTTAGAACATCGACTTGAACTGGAACGATGGTTAGAACATCGACTTGAACTGGAACGATAGTTAGAACATCCACTTGAACTGGAACGATGGTTAGAACATCCACTTGAACTGGAACGATGGTTGGAACATCCACTTGAACTGGTACCATGGTTGGAACATCCACTTGACTGGAGCTAGGCAAGGAACTGCTGAGGTGATTATCCTTAACTAAACCCAGGATCACAGGACAGGACAGAATACCTGGAAGCAAACACACTGCAGCAGAGAGACCCAACTGAATTATCAGGAGACAATTGAAGCACTAGCAATGTAATCTGGATTTCCCAGCATACATATACCCACAGAGAAGCCAGGATTGGCTGGGCAATTATGACGGAACCAGAATTCACATGATTGGCTCAGAATAACATGTGACTGGGAAAAACATGGCAGCCCCCATGTCATGTTATGGTGGGAAAGACTGTTTGTACACACCATGCTTGTGGCCGGGAGCAATGGCGGCGGACTGAGAGATTGCCGGGCGCTGAGGACTGGGAAATGATTGTGGAGCAGCTACTGCATCCTGGCTTGGAACACATGCAAGCACAGTCTGCGCAGACACTGGTAAGAAAGACTGTCTCATAACCCAGATCGTGACAAATGTGGCATGTGCCGACTGTCTCCAGCACTGTAATCACTAGGGGGGAGAATGTGGCATGTGCCAACTGTCTCCAGCACTGTAGTCACTAGGGGGAGAGAATGTAGCATGTGCCGACTGTCTCCAGTGCTGCAGTCACTAGGGGGGAGAATGTAGCATGTGCCGACTGTCTCCAGCACTGTAATCACTAGGGGGGAGAATGTAGCATGTGCCCACTGTCTCCAGCACTGTAATCACTAGGGGCAGAGAATGTAGCATGTGCCGACTGTCTCCAGCACTGTAGTCACTAGGGGCAGAGAATGTAGCATGTGCCGACTGTCTCCAGCACTGTAATCACTAGTGGCAGAGAATGTGGCATGTTCCGACTGTACGTAGTGCTGCAGTCACTAGGGGGAGAGAATGTAGCATGTGCCAACTGTCTCCAGCACTGTAATCACTAGGGGCAGAGAATGTAGCATGTGCCGACTGTCTCCAGCACTGTAGTCACTAGGGGCAGAGAATGTAGCATGTGCCGACTGTCTCCAGCACTGTAATCACTAGTGGCAGAGAATGTGGCATGTTCCGACTGTACGTAGTGCTGCAGTCACTAGGGGGAGAGAATGTAGCATGTGCCAACTGTCTCCAGCACTGTAGTCACTAGGGGGGAGAATGTAGCATGTGCCGACTGTCTCCAGTGCTGTAATCACTAGGGGGGAGAATGTGGCATGTGCTGACTGTCTCCAGCTCTGTAATCACTAGGGGGGAGAATGTAGCATGTGCCGACTGTCTCCAGTGCTGTAATCACTAGGGGGGAGAATGTAGCATGTGCTGACTGTCTCCAGCACTGTAGTCACTAGGGGGAGAATGTAGCATGTGCCAACTGTCTCCAGCGCTGTAATCACTAGGGGGGAGAATGTAGCATGTGCCGACTGTCTCTAGCACTGTAGTCACTAGGGGGAGAATGTAGCATGTGCCGACTGTCTCCAGCACTGTAGTCACTAGGGGGCAGAATCTAGCATGTGCCAACTGTCTCCAGCACTGTAGTCACTAGGGGGGAGAATGTAGCATGTGCCGACTGTCTCCAGCACTGTAATTACTAGGGGGGAGAATATAGCATGTGCCGACTGTCTCCAGCACTGTAATTACTAGGGGGGAGAATATAGCATGTGCCGACTGTCTCCAGCACTGTAATCACTAGGGGGGAGAATGTAGCATGTGCCAACTGTCTCCAGCGCTGTAATCACTAGGGGGGAGAATGTAGCATGTGCCGACTGTCTCCAGCACTGTAGTCACTCGGGGGAGAATGTGGCATGTGTTGACTGTCTCCAGCACTGTAATCACTAGGGGGGAGAATGTAGCATGTGCCGACTGTCTCCAGCACTGTAGTCACTCGGGGGAGAATGTAGCATGTGCCGACTGTCTCCAGCGCTGTAATCACTAGGGGGGAGAATGTAGCATGTGCCGACTGTCTCCAGCACTGTAATTACTAGGGGGGGAGAATATAGCATGTGCCAACTGTCTCCAGCACTGTAATCACTAGGGGGGAGAATGTAGCATGTGCCGACTGTCTCCAGCACTGTAATTACTAGGGGGGAGAATATAGCATGTGCCGACTGTCTCCAGCACTGTAATCACTAGGGGGGAGAATGTAGCATGTGCTTACTGTCTCCAGTGCTGCAGTCACTAGGGGGGAGAATGTAGCATGTGCCGGCTGTCTCCAGCACTGTAATCACTAGAGAGGAGAATGTAGCATGTGCAGACTGTCTCCAGCAGTGTAATTCCTAAGGGGGGGGGGGGGGGGAGAGAGAATGTAGCATGTGCCGACTGTCTCCAGCACTGTAATCACTAGGGGGGAGAATGTAGCATGTGCCGCCTGTCTCCAGCATTGTAATCACTAGGGGGGAGAATGTAGCATGTGCCGACTGTCTCCAGCACTGTAATTACTAGGGGGGAGAATATAGCATGTGCCGACTGTCTCCAGCACTGTAATTACTAGGGGGGAGAATATAGCATGTGCCGACTGTCTCCAGCACTGTAATCACTAGGGGGGAGAATGTGGCATGTGCAGACTGTCTCCAGCACTGTAATCACTAGGGGGGAGAATGTAGCATGTGCCGACTGTCTCCAGCACTGTAATCATTAGGGGGAGAATGTAGCATGTGCCGACTGTCTCCAGCGCTGTAATCACTAGGGGGGAGAATGTAGCATGTGCCGACTGTCTCCAGTGCTGTAATCACTAGGGGGGAGAATGTAGCATGTGCCGGCTGTCTCCAGCACTGTAATCACTAGGGGGGAGAATGTAGCATCTGCTTACTGTCTCCAGTGCTGTAATCACTAGGGGGGAGAATGTAGCATGTGCCGACTGTCTCCAGCGCTGTAATCACTAGGGGGGAGAATGTAGCATGTGCCGACTGTCTCCAGCGCTGTAATCACTAGGGGGGAGAATGTAGCATCTGCTTACTGTCTCCAGTGCTGTAATCACTAGGGGGGAGAATGTAGCATGTGCCGGCTGTCTCCAGCACTGTAATCACTAGAGAGGAGAATGTAGCATGTGCCGGCTGTCTCCAGCACTGTAATCACTAGAGAGGAGAATGTAGCATGTGCAGACTGTCTCCAGCACTGTAATTCCTAAGGGGGGGGAGAATGTAGCATGTGCCGACTGTCTCCAGCACTGTAATCACTAGGGGGGAGAATGTAGCATGTGCCGACTGTCTCCAGCACTGTAATTACTAGGGGGGAGAATATAGCATGTGCCGACTGTCTCCAGCACTGTAATTACTAGGGGGGAGAATATAGCATGTGCCGACTGTCTCCAGCACTGTAATCACTAGGGGGGAGAATGTGGCATGTGCAGACTGTCTCCAGCACTGTAATCACTAGGGGGGAGAATGTGGCATGTGCCGACTGTCTCCAGCACTGTAATCATTAGGGGGAGAATGTAGCATGTGCCGACTGTCTCCAGCGCTGTAATCACTAGGGGGGAGAATGTAGCATGTGCCGACTGTCTCCAGTGCTGTAATCACTAGGGGGGAGAATGTAGCATGTGCCGACTGTCTCCAGCACTGTAATCACTAGGGGGGAGAATGTAGCATCTGCTTACTGTCTCCAGTGCTGTAATCACTAGGGGGGAGAATGTAGCATGTGCCGGCTGTCTCCAGCACTGTTATCACTAGAGAGGAGAATGTAGCATGTGCCGGCTGTCTCCAGCACTGTAATCACTAGAGAGGAGAATGTAGCATGTGCAGACTGTCTCCAGCACTGTAATTCCTAAGGGGGGGGGAGAATGTAGCATGTGCCGACTGTCTCCAGCACTGTAATCACTAGGGGGGAGAATGTAGCATGTGCCCACTGTCTCCAGCATTGTAATCACTAGGGGGGAGAATGTAGCATGTGCCGACTGTCTCCAGCACTGTAATTACTAGGGGGGAGAATATAGCATGTGCCGACTGTCTCCAGCACTGTAATCACTAGGGGGGAGAATGTGGCATGTGCAGACTGTCTCCAGCACTGTAATCACTAGGGGGGAGAATGTAGCATGTGCCGACTGTCTCCAGCACTGTAATCACTATGGGGGAGAATGTAGCATGTGCCGACTGTCTCCAGCACTGTGATCACTAGGGGGGAGAATGTAGCATGTTCCAACTGTCTCCAGCGCTGTAATCACTAGGGGGGAGAATGTAGCATGTGCCGACTGTCTCCAGCGCTGTAATCACTCGGGGGAGAATGTGGCATGTGCCGACTGTCTGGAGCACTGTAATCAATAGGGGGAGAATATAGCATGTGCCGACTGTCTCCAGCACTGTAATCACTAGGGGGGAGAATGTAGCATGTGCCGCCTGTCTCCAGCACTGTAATCACTAGGGGGGAGAATGTGGCATGTGCCAACTGTCTCCAGCACTGTAATCACTAGGGGGGAGAATGTAGCATGTGCCGACTGTCTCCAGCGCTGTAATCACTCGGGGGAGAATGTGGCATGTGCCGACTGTCTGGAGCACTGTAATCAATAGGGGGAGAATATAGCATGTGCCGACTGTCTCCAGCACTGTAATCACTAGGGGGGAGAATGTAGCATGTGCCGCCTGTCTCCAGCACTGTAATCACTAGGGGGGAGAATGTGGCATGTGCCAACTGTCTCCAGCACTGTAATCACTAGGGGGGAGAATGTAGCATGTGCCGACTGTCTCCAGCACTGTAATCACTAGGGGGGAGAATGTAGCATGAACCGACTGTCTCCAGCACTGTAATCACTAGGGGGGAGAATGTAGCTTGTGCCGACTGTCTTCAGCACTGTAATCACTAGTGGGAACATATACAGTAGAATGTGCTGACTGTCTCCAGTGCTCTAATCACTAGCAGGATAATGTAGCATGTGCCGACTGTCTCCAGCACTGTAATCACAAGGGGGTGAATGTTGCATGTGCTGACTATGTGCAATGCTGTAATCACTAGGGGGGACAATGTAGCATGTGCCTACTGTCTCCAGCACTGTAATCACTAGGGGAGAATATAGCATGTGCCGACTGTCTCCAGCACTGTAATCACTAGGGGGGAGAATGTAGCATGTGCCGCCTGTCTCCAGCACTGTAATCACTAGGGGGGAGAATGTAGCATGTGCCGACTGTCTCCAGCACTGTAATCACTAGGGGGGAGAATGTGGCATGTGCTGACTGTCTCCAGCACTGTAGTCACTCGGGGGAGAATGTGGCATGTGCTGACTGTCTGGAGCACTGGAGCACTTGGGGAGAATATGGCATGTGCTGACTGCCTGCAGTACTGTAATCACTAGGGGGAGAATGTATCATGTGCA